>NC_055687.1:34693060-35020560 GCF_017639745.1 Melanotaenia boesemani
GGACACATATGACTGTTAGAAACCCTTTAGAAAGTGAACTTTGTATAATATGGAACCTTTAAGATCAAAGATGATGTCGGTGAACTCAGCTCAGTTTGGGACAGTAGATTTTCTGCACTGATGTAGAATTTTATTCATTTCTTTGAAATGGTCTTGATAGTTTTTGTTGTTTTAACTCATTTTGGACAAAGAAGTGGTTTCTGATTAAGATGATGTTATGTGACGAAGAGGTGGGATCCACACAGTGACTCCTTATTTCTGTGGGGAGGCAGATTTTAGAGTGTCATGAGTACAACTGCTGTCTTTTAGACGTTTACAGTCACGTTAAAGCTGTTGAATGTCCCGAGTATGTCCCAGACCAGCAGATCGTCTTGGTAGAATCAGGACATCTACCAACTTCCATCCATCATCCACTGCATCTGGACCACCATCTAGTACTGCATTGGACCCCTTTTTTTCCCCAGAACTGCCTTAATATTTGTTATGGAACAAGGTGCTGGAAACATTCCTCAGAGATTTTGCTCCATATTGACATGATAACATCACACAGTTGCTGCAGACTTGTCAATGATGAGAATCCCCTAAACTCCCTACCACCACATCCCACAGCTGCTCTATTGGATTGAGATCTGGTGACTGTGGAAGCTGTTGGAGTCCAGTGAACTCATTGTCATGTTCAAGAAAACAGTTGGAGATGATTTCATGTTGTTTCCACCATCTGGTTTTCTTCTTCATGTGATGAGTTCAGACTGTCCAGAATAAATAAGCAGCTTCCTTACTGGCTGTCTGACTGCTTCCTGTAAAGCTACAGCTATAAATACCGTCTTCATTCAGACCAGGAGAAGCATGGAAAGATGTTTCTGCTAATGATGTTTCGTCTCTTTATTAAGAGAAAATGGGATAAATTTAGATTTTCTTCTGCTCTACTAGAAGAAATAAAAGGTTATTTCAAAATGATTAAAATGGAAAATATGTTACAATTTTCCTCTGGGATTAATAATGTTTACTTTAATGTGCTCCTTTCCAAATCCAGGAAATGATACACATGCACACGAAGAAGCAGTGGGATGCACACACACACACACATGCTTCCCACTGAACACACTAAACAATATAAGGAAAGCTAAACTTGAACTTAACAAAATATTAGATAAAAAAAAAGAAAGACTTTGCTTGGAGAACTTTGAACATGGCAACAAATCTGGAAGGTTTCCGGCTAATCAGTTAAAAACAAACAAGGAGAAAACAACCATCTGCTCTGTAAAAAATCCAGAAGGTAATATCAAGGTTGCTCACCCGTCACGTCATGTCCAATGTCAGGTGGTGAGGACGCTGAGGATGCCGAACTCCTAAAAGTAATTATAGTTAAGAAACAAGGTGGATCTTTCAAAATGAACAAGAATTGTTTAAAAATTGTTAATAGTGGAACTGAAGTTGGAAAATCTCTGATGCCTAAAAAACTGAAAAAAGACTCACCAAGTGTCTCACCGGTCACACCTGAGAGAATCAGGATGGAAGTTGACGCGGCACCATGGAGGAGTTAACCTGAATTTGCTGCATTAATCCGCTCAATAATAAGAGAGGAAATAAACGAAGCAATAGATAAACTGCAGCCTCAACTGGATTTCTTAAAGGTCGAACTGAAGGAGTGAAAAGACAAACTAGCTGATACGGAGTTGGCGCTCAACAAAGATGTGGAAAAGGGACACGCTACAGAATTCATGGCACCTTTCTATAAGAGAGGTATTTAAAGATAAAAATCTTCCTTAACAACTCAAAGTGGAAATTGCACAGAGTGGGGCAGACAACAAAATCTGGTTCAAGACCAGTGATGGTCAGAATGCAGAGATACATGGCCAAAAACGCTGTTTTACAAATAGCAAAGAAAGAAAAAGTGATGAATTTCAGGGGAAAGAAAGTGAAAATTTTCCCTGATTTAACAGCAGAGGTGTCTAAAAGAAGAGCGCAGTTCAAGGATCTCAGGATGAAAGTACATCAGGCAAAAATAAAACATGGTCTGATATATCCGGCAACACTCAAAGTAACTTTCAACGAGGAAACTAAATATTTTCAGGATTATAAAACAGCAGAAACCTTCTTCAATCAAACAATTAGACCGACATTGTCAATCGGATAAAGACAAAATGAAGAGACCGCAAAAAACGGTGAGAATCATGTGATGACAAAGTTAAAAGAACTGCATGTAAAAATGAGCTGAAATGGGTGAAATGCATCATGGTAAAAGAGATAGATGTAATGAGGAGATGGGTTATTGAGAGGTAGACGAAGCACTAAGAAATAAGCCGGAAAAAGAAGATGGTAAAAGCTTAAATCACAGACGTTCTGGGATGTGTTACAAAAATTAAAATTTGTTAGTCTATAAGAAATTAAATATAATTTATTTAATCAGAAATATGAACTATAATTTAAAAGCTAGACTAATTTTGTAACTTAAACTGTAACATGATTTAAAATAATTTTGGTTATACTGTATTTGTTGTAAATTAAAAGGTATGAAGGCTACAAGCAGGTGAGTGTTTTTGCCAGACAAGTTGAAATTGACCATAAATGTCATGTTGGAAGTTAGCCATAAACGACAAAAAAGGATCTTGGTTTTACTTGATAACAGCTGTAAAGACACTGAGTTAAATAGAAGAGAAAGAACCTGAAAGGAGTTCTGCTTATTTAGGACTGTGAGTATGACAATTGGAGTGATAATACAACAGATAATGTGTGATTTTGTGTATATGAGTGAATGTTTGTGTACATGTTTAAAATTTAACTGTAATTGGTGTTGCTCCAGAAATGAATTTATCACAATGAAACAAAAAGTAAAATACTTATTTTTTGTAAATGTCACATAAATTACCAAAGACAGTTCTTAAAATAGCCCATATAAACATGCAGTATCAGGAATAAGTTGACCGAAGTTGCAGATTATAGAATAATTTACATATATTGGCAGTATCAGAGACTCATTTAGATTCTACATTTGAGGATACATCAGTGATGATACATGGATATAATGATTTCAGAAATGACAGGAATGCATATGGAGGAGAGGTTGCGTGCTGCATTCAAAGACCTGTTATAGTTAGGTGGGAGCTTATGTCATCAGATGTTGACGTACTCTGGCTACAAGTGTGTTTACAATATCTCAAGCCGATATTAATAGGATGTTGTCACAGACCACCCAGTGCTAACAGTTGGTATTTAGACAAAACTTGTTAAATGATGGTTAATGTCAGTAAAACACGTCATGAAATATATTTTATGGATGATTTAAACATAGACTGGAATTCCGTTTCCTGCTCAATGAAAATGAAAGTAAGGAGTTAAATCTGCAGTTTGTAGACACGTCATCAATGAACCAACGAGAATTTGTTGGCACTCGAGTGATGGTACTCTACCTGTATTATCACATGTTTATAAATACACCTGAACTTTGCTCTAATTCCATATCCGTGCAAATAGGTTGCAGTAACCATAATCTCATTGCAATTGTGAGGAAGCCAAAGCTTCCAGAACCTCGTCCCAAAGTAATAAGGAAAAGATCATTTCAGAGTTTTAATCAGGTTACATTTGAAACAGTTAAAAATAATAATTGGTCAAAGGTGTTTTTAGAAAAAGATCCAGAAAAAGCATTTCAGGCTTTCAGTGAAATTTTTATGACAATGTTTAAAACTCATATCACCGTTACTGAATAAAAGTATTTTGTGATATAAATTGATACTGAATTATTGTCCAGCCCTGTGTTGGAGGTTGTTCTACCTTGTCAAAATCTAAAACTATATCAGTTCAACGCACAATAATTTATAGAGCAATGCAAGAATGGAATTAACTCCCAAAACACATTATACAGCAAAACAATATATATGGTTTTATTTTGGTGTGTAATGAACTTATGGGCATTTTATGTTATTTTGTGTCATTTTATTTATTTTACTTTAAGTTAAATGATTATTTTGTGTATTATTAAATATTCAGCTGGAACTTGCCAAAAGGTGTGTGTTTGATTTTGTTAGTTAATTGTGTGACATGTTAATGTTTTATTTGTAGTAGATGTACAGTATGATGTGTTATGTATTTGTTTTGTTACGTGTTATGTGTTTAAGTGTTGTTATAAGTAGTGTGAATGTGTGTTGTTGTATAGTCACCATATAAATTGTGCAGGAAGAATAGCTGCTGCTATGCATTATAGAGAATGAGATGAGATGAGAATATTGATCAATTTCTTAGTAACATTATGCTTTCAAAATTAAAACATGAAAGTAAAATGGCCTTTTTCAGTGTCTTTCAGCTCTCCCGCATATGTCCAACAATAAAGCCCCTGATCCAGATTATTATCCAGCAGAATTCTATAAAGAATCCTGGACAACGCTGGCACCCACAATATGATATTAGAAAAAAAGGAAACACAAAAATTATCTTCAAATATGAACTTGGCTAATATTACTCTAATAAAACCAGGAAAAGACCCGACACTTCCATCCAGTTACCGTCCAGTTTCGTTAATAAATGTAGATCTTAAAATAATCAGCAAAGCTCTGACCAGAAGGATAGAAAAAAATAAAACCCTCTAATAATACATCCTGACCAAACAGGCTTTATTTAAGGTAGACATTCCTCTACTAAAATACTTAGATTAATTAACATCATAGATTATTCTACTCTACATAATCTGACTCCACAGTCATTTCTTTAGACGCAGAAAAAGCATTAGACCGAGTAAACTGGAAATTTTTATTTGCAACCTTAAACAAAGGAAAACAATTGACTTAAAAAAACAGAAATTCTCTGTTTTGTTTCTGCACAGGTGTAGCAGTTGGTTGTCTGGTGTTAAGTTGGATTGAAGGGTTGCCTTCTTTCTACCATGTCTTTGTCTCTTCCTTTTTACTACTTACCTTTTCACTTCTCTTGATAATTCTCCTTTTTTTATCTGTCGCCTTCGGTCGGGTCCAGCAAGATTATATACGTCCCATAATTCTAAATAAAAAAAAATTTGATTTACAAGAGGAGCCTTATGCCCCTTGGCAAAGCAAATTTGTTTGGCACAACACAGCATCCAGACCATTATTCTGCCTGCTACCATGCTGGACAGGACAAGTTTAAAAAACAAAACAAACAAAAAAAAAATCCCAGAAATGTTACTCTGATGAAGTCAGGAGCATAGGTGTGTTGTCAGACTGCAGCACCACCATTTTCCTGCAGGGGGAGCTGTCTTACAAGTAATTCATCAGCTCTGTCTGGGTTTGTGTTTCTTCTCTCAGGCTGAGTATGTCCAGCTGGTGACGGAGCTGAGGATGACTCGGGCCATTCAGCCCCAGATAAATGCCTTTCTGCAGGGATTCCACACCTTCATTCCTCCCTCACTCATTCAGCTTTTTGATGAATATGAACTGGTAAGTTTCTTATCTTTAAACCACCCAAAATCACCCACCTCCCCACCTTTTCCTCCATGTTACACCCATCTGAGCTAAGGTGGGATTTATTAGGTGTGTTGGATGGGGGGAGAAGAAGAAGTCACCTTGGAGCCACCGTCTCCTTAACACAACATTTATTTATTTATGCTGACAGATACATGTGAGCAGAGATCAATAGTGTAGCAGAATGATTAGTCCTCTCAGGATGAATTGTATGCACTGTTCGCAGACAACTCAGCAGCTCTCTAAATTTCCCCAGACCAACCAATTTGATCAGTTAAACCTTCAGATTTTAAATTTGTTGGAAACTTACCAGCTGTGTAAGCATATTTAAAATTATATTTAATTTAGACATTTACTTCTCATAATTAATTATAACCCCAGTTCAAAAAGTCATGTCTCTGTGTAAAATGTAAATAAAAACAGAATGATTTCCAAATCTCATCAACATCAACAATCTCTTGAACATCCTAGGATCTGTGTTTTCGCGGCCTTTATGCCCCTGTTAGGGTCACCCATGGCACACTGATCACTCGGGGAGGGACCAGATAAAAGAACAGCTCAACAAACCCCTATGGTGGAAAAAAACAATGGATCCAGGTTTCCCTTGCCTGGAATAATAATCTGTAAATAGCCAAATTTATTCCCAGTTAAATGTTTTGGATTAATGTTATGCTACAGTATAACATTATACAGTGTTGTCATAAGTTTAATCAAAATTATTTTTAACAGTATTTTGTTATATGGTGATTATTATTCTGTTTTGCTGGCCACATATCAAGTGCTGTGTGTAAGGAAATACATTCAAATTTTGCCTGTCTATGGAGCCTACATATAAATTAAGTCACTTAATAAACGCTTCTTCTGCCATTTGACTATTTTCTTTACACAATGTTGCCTATACGGGATTAATAATACCCTCATGAGGAAAGACATATCGTTAGAAGGCTTTTATGACACAGAGGGACACACTTTTTTCCGTGTTGTCCGTGATCAGGCACTACCAACAACGAAAGTGATACCGTTTTGATTGTAATCATTCGCTTGAATGGACAATATCAGTGGTAATCAGCCTATTCCTTTGGGACAGTAGAGCCCTACTTTGCCTCATAGCAGGTAGGTTGTTATCATCTGTTCACATTGTTAACACCACTGATACATGAAGACTCCGGATACAGTCGGACAGGTGTTGAGAAAGTTTTGTTTTTTAATTTTTTTTATTCCCCTTTCAATTGGCTGCTCTCTATGTCAGTCGTAGATGTCAGGCAAACGCTGTAATTTATGAAATGTTGGGGATAGACTATCTTATTACACCCACATATTTACTTTTCCTCACCACATCCTCATCTAGTTACTAAGTAATTTACAGTTTGGCTGTTCAATATGTTTGAAATATGTATTAAGTATTTACTTTTACAACCCTAAAATCTACAATTATAAAACCGGACAAATTACCAGCGTACAGCGACTTTCTTTAATACAAGCCTAAATGTCTAAAATAAATAAACATCTTTACATTTTATCAACATATATCATTTAGCAAGTATTGTAATTACCAGTTTGGCTTTATTATGGATTTGATTTACATAACAGATATATTTTTTGTAACCCTTTTTTCTAGCTTGTTCTGAAAATCTAAAGAACAACAATAATGGTGCTGATTTGATTTCAGCTGCATGACACTGCTATAGGGAACTGTAGCTTTTAAAAAACATAAGCTTTTTGCTTCTATTATGAATAAAAGTGATGGATCCAGGTTTCCCTTGCCCAGACGTGGGTCACCGGGGCCCTCTTCTGATGCCAGACCTGAAGGTGGGGCATGGATCGGGCTCAGCCTGAAAGGGTGACAAGGGCCCCCCTTTTGTGGGCTCACCACCTGCAGGAGGAGCCGTAGGGGTCGTGTGAAGTGTGAGCTGGGCGTTGGCTGAAGGCGGAGGCCCTGGCCGTCTGATCGCCAGCTGCAAAAGCTAGCCCTAGGGATGTGGAACGTCACCTCTGTGGTGGGGAAAGAGCCTGAGCTGGTGAGCAAGATTGAGCAGTTCTTGTTAGATATAGTTGGACTCACCTTTATGCATGGTTTGGGCTCTGGAACCACTGTCCTTGAGAAAGGCTGGACCCCGGATAACAGGTAGAAAATGGATGGATGGATGAATGGAAAATATGAGATGATTGTGAATCTGATGGCAGCAACACGTCTGTAAAAAGTAGTTCCAGGGTGGTGTTCAGCATGGTGTAGCATCTCCTCTTCTTCTAACAACTGTCTGGAAACATCTGGGAAGTGAGGAGACCAGTTGCTGGAGTTTTAGGAGAGGAATGTTGTCCCATTCTGGTCTGATGCAGGAGTCTAGCTGCTTTACAATTCTGGACCTTGGTTGCTGGACTTCTTCTTCCATGACGCTCCAGATGTTGTGTACTGGTGAAAGGTCTGGACTGCAGGCAGGCCAGTTCAACAACCAGACTCTTCTCCTGTGAAGCCATGCTGCTGTGATGCAGGATGTGGTTCAGCATCGTCTTGCTGAAACCTGCAAGGCCTTCCCTGAAAGAGACGTCTGGATGGGAGCAGATGTTGCTCTAAAACCTTCATGTAGTTTTCAGCATTGATGGAGCTTCACAGATGTGGAAGCTGCCCACGCCATAGGCACTAATGCAGCCCCATCCCATCAGAGATGCAGCTTTTCACCTGTCCACTGATAACAAGCTGGATGCTCCCTCTCCTCTTTAGTCTGCAGGACACGCCGTCCATGCTTTCCACAAACTAGTTCACATTGTCATGCATCTGACCACAGAACAGTTTTCCACTTTACCTCAGACCATTTTAAGTGAGCTTTGGTCCAAAGAAGATGGCGGTTTTCTGGAAACTGTTCACATCTGGCTTCTTTCAATGATGGACCTTTAACCTGCATTTGTGGATTTTAGGGTGAACTATGTTCACAGACTGATTTCTCGAAGTGTTCCTGAGTCCATGAGTCCATCTTTACATCTGAGAGACTCTGCCTCTCTGAAATGCTCCTTTTGTACCCAGTCATGTTACTGACCTGTTACCAGTTAACATAATTAGTTGTCAAATGCTCATACAGTTTTTTCTGATTTGCACCAATAACTTTTCCAGCTTTTTGTTGCTCCTGTTCCAACTTTTTACAGACTTGTTGTTGGCATCAGATCCACATCAGCTCATATTTTCTATGAAAACGTTACTCCACTTCCACACGTTTCCGATTGAGTTGCTTTATTTTAGTTCCGTGAGGGTTGCAGAAGAGGCTGCCTGAGTAGGACACTAAAGCAGAAGAAAGGTTTTCCTCTCCAAACAAATGGATTAAGATATGCTTGTTGCATTTTCTTTTTATTTTGTTTTTGGGTTAAAGAAAATAGATGAACAAGGTGTCATTTTGGAGGACGGTTCGCAAGCCTGTGAAAGGTTGCAGAGAAATTAGAAATTTTATGCTACAGTAAAGGTAAATGCACAATAATTGGGATAAATCCACCCATCCATCTTCTGCCGCTTATCCAGAGTCGGGTTGCGGAGGCAGCTGCCTAAGTACTAAGCAAAGCTGCCTAAGCAAATCTACTTTCACCAAGTTCATTATTTGGGCGGAAGAAGGCAGAAAAGAAGCAAAATTGTGGCAAAATTCATGAGCTTCCAGCTTGATGGGTTTTTGTTTTTTTTTACATGTTGGTTTTGGTGTTATTTGGTGTTATGATCCACATCATGCTATGAAGCCATGATTCTGTTAAACAGAGATAGTCCAAGTTTGAATCCAGCAGAAGTGCAGAGATCTGATCGTATTTGGAAATAAGGCTGTGTATGTTTGATTAACCGCCTAGTATTCCCTTTGGTTTACACTCTACTTCCCAGAGCACACCAGCATGATTGACAGTTTGGAAGAATAAGTGTTGCTTTTGTTTTTGTGCAGCGTGACAGTCAGAGCCATCTGAGCACGTTTGTAGCTTGTTGTCTGTTCCCCCACCGAGGTTAGCACGCCCCGCATTAGCCCCGCTCCCTCTCCCGACCAACAGCAAAAGCCCGCCGCGCCACCCACAGCTGCCAAAGCCTCGCAAGTAGCCATAGTTGTTCCCGGCTCAGTCCTCAGATGGGGGTCTATCAGGTGGAGTGACTCACCGGTGTGGCTGCGATCCGTTGTCTTCACACAGGGCTCTGATGCGCTCCACTCCTCGGCATGACGTTGCTCCAGTATCTCGTGGCTCTGAGCCAACATTTCCTGCAGCTCCACTGCGTGAGACACTGGTGTGGTCAGGGGTGGTGCCACCTGTGCTGCTTCACCTGTTTCAGGCATCACCTCCACACAGGTAGCCTGGTGCTCCAGCGTGGTCGGGCCGGGATTCAGATGTGTATCTCCAGCCAAAAGTATAAGCACCAGTGGAAGTTTAGATGCATACACTCTGTTTTGCAGTGATGGCAACCTGTGTGCACTGTTTCTGTCACTCTGGCACAGGCGTTTTGATGCCCAGATGGCATACAGAGTAAGGTGTCTATGTCCAAACATATAAAGCTTAGTTTGTTCACCACTGTTTAGATCAACCCAGTTGCTTTTGTTGTGTGGTAAAAAGTTGTAGGTCCAAACACACATTAACAATGAAAAAACCTGTAAAATACCAGGGGCATGAGTGGAGCCCAATAAACCACTCTTGCCCTCAGCAGCCATCTTTTCCCAAGGAGATTGTGACTTCCTAAGATGAGAAGAGATGGATTTCCTTTTATTTATTTATTCTTAGACAATGCTGTTTTATTGTTGTCCTAATTTTTGTCTAGATAGTCTTTATTTCCTGAATCTCCTTGGCCACCTCGTTAATAACAGTGATTGTGTCCCTCTGCACCTCTGTGTTTATGTGTATATATGTGCTGTTCCAGGAGCTCCTGCTGTCGGGGATGCCGGAGATTGATGTGGAGGACTGGTGCAGGAATACTGAGTACACCAGTGGCTACGACCCTCAGGAGCCCATCATCCAGGTGGGCTTCTTCTTCTATTACTCTTCGACCACCAATAACCCCAGGCTGCGGATTGCAGAACAGGGTGGGTCTGGACAGTGGGTGGGGTCGGACATCAAGTGGGCGTGGCCAGATAAACTAGCTAAAAAGTAGCTCCAACTTCTGTACAAATGCAAGAACCACTTAGATTCTTTCATTTAAGACAACACACGATTAAACAAATATGCATTTCCCTTAAACTGTCACGTCACACGGGTCTAAAATTGTAAACAATTTAAAAAAATAATTTCCTGCCCCGCCGGGGCCTGTGCCCCGTGACCGTGGGGGGCTCTGACTCGGGCTCTCCTCTACCTCCCTCTGGTTGAGATTGGGGTCGTCTTCAATGTGGGGTGGCTTGGGTTCGTGCTCCAGGATTGCTGCTGAGGGCCGGGTCTCTGGGCTGCCCTAGTCTGCCTCGAGGCTCTGTGGAGGCGTGGTCGCATTTCCACGATCTCACTTTCCACTCCTCATCACTGATCACTCCTCATTCCTCATACTTTGCTTGCTGACACAGTCACTGAGTTGTCCAGTGGGTCTATACATTAAGATGATCAAAACTTCCAAATATCAGCATGATTTGAAAACCTGCAGAATTTAAGGTGGCCACTAGGTGGCGCTGTAGCCATTTTTCATGTACAAACATGTTTAAATTGGGACTTGGCAATTCTCATGGCATTTGGTCAACTGAGTTCCAAGTTAAACGCACTTCCTGTTTGATGGCCAAGGGACTTCCTGTTTCCACGGGGCGAGGCTATGGCGTTGACAACATTTGAACATCCAGATGTACTCAAGTTGAAAGCTGATAAAGAAAACAAATGGCATCAATCTCAGCATGATTGGAGAACCTGCAGAATTTAAGGTGGTCACTAGCTGTAGTAATTTTTCATGTACAAACATGTTCAGATTGGGAATCTTAATTAACCTGGTAAATCTCATGATTTTTGGTCAACAGAGTTCTGAGTTAGACGCACTTCCTGTGTGATAGGAAAGGGACTTCCTGTTGCCATGGGGCGGAGCTATGACACTGACAACATCTGGACATTCAGTTAGGTGATCTCAGCAGCATGAATAAATAAATTTCATAGATCAACATGTTCAGGTTGGAACAGCAATTACAGTTGGCAAATTTCATGTCATTTGGTCAACTGAGTGCAGAGTTAGAGGTACTTCCTGTTTGATAGCGAAGGGTTAAAACCTCACATGAAGTCTTTCAGGAAAAATGGAGATGTAATTTATTTTACCCCACTGCAAACAGACTTTAAACACCAGCGATTTTAAAACACAACAGGTCAGTGAAGGAAAACAGTAGATATAATAGGACTTCAGTTGGAGTAAAAGTTTTTGGAGTAAAAAAAAACTTTTGGAGCTTGGGGCAAAAAAAGATGCTAAAATTAGATCCGTTCAGGAGCCAAAAGAGACAGTTCTTCTTTGGGAGCCGAGGCAAAAGAGCCGGCTCTCTAAAAGAGCCGAACATCCCATCACTAAACAGCCTCTAACTGAAGTCATTGGGAGACTCTGTGACATTTGGAGCTCTGTAGCTCAAAATCTGTACATCCAAGCTCAAAATGAGCTACTGTCCATTTGAAGCTAACTTAATAAGCCACATTTTGATATATAAGTTGTCTGTAGACCAAAAATTCACGGTGTGAGACAACTTCTTTCTTGTGAAAAAAAACTACAGTGGAAGAGAGGGTGTGTAGTTTGGGGATTTGGTGATTTTTCCTAAAACTTAAACTGCAGTTTTGTCAAAACCATAAAAGATGAAAATGTCCTTCAAGCCAGTGATAGATTTATCCACTGCGACCTGTTTAAAGTTTGAATGATGTTTCTAGGTGAAAGCATGGCTGAGTTGTAGGCTTCCAAATTGACTTGAGTCTTTGAGGTGGTCTGCCCCAAATCCCATTCATTCCTATGGGACCAAAATTTGCATTTTTTTGCGAGGCTGAGACACATGTTTTGATATAACTTTTGTGGGGGTAGAGTCAAAACTGTAGGAGGAGATAGGTGCCAACGTTTTGAGCAGAAACAGAAAAAGCAATAGTAATATGTGTGCAACGCTTACATTGGCACCCATAATAAACACAGAGTGATAGTAATAAGTGTGCCTCAATGCTTACGGCATTGGCACCCATAATAAACGCAGAGTGATGGTAATATGTGTGCCTCAATGCTTACGGCATTGGCACTCGTGATAACTAAATTCAGTAATTATGCCATGCGTTTAACATCCACTTATGCGTTGACTGTGCTTTAAATCCTCCACCAAGCGTCACAGTGGACAGAGGTGGATGCAGCTGTTTGCCATTTTGGTCATTTTCACTGTGATTTCGGGGCTCGATGGCTGATGCTGTCATAGGTTTACCGTGAACATGCACACACTGGCTAAACCATCATGGTGTAGTGGAACTGTCCGCATAGGTTTAGACGTCAGAGGATTTAGCAACCTCGAGCAGAGGCTTTACCACAGGATTTGTTAAAGATTGTTTCCACAGCTACGATCTGGTTGTTTACACAGGTAAGGTGTTTATTTGGTTGATTATTGCTGTCAAATATTTGTAAAAGAAAGAAATGTCTCAGATTAATTTTTTGGACACCAGTCAATCCACCATCATTCCCAGTATTTAAGTCAGTTCCTGCCTCAAAAAGACTGTTGGCTCTTGAACATCTGAGGATATCAATATCAATTTTTTTACCATTAACAGTCATTAGTTTGTCATTTAAATGCAAAGTGTAACTTATTATTGAAAGAAAGTTTTAACAGAACAGTCAAGTCATGCTCATTAAATATAAATACTCCCTATGAAACATGTATGAAAGCAGAACTACACGAAGTGGAAAACAGTCATTACTTTTAATACTACAATACAAACACCATTAAAACTGTAGACTGTTGCATTTTTTTTTGTTTTATAACAGATTTTTATTGAAGTTTTATTCAGAACAAACACATTATGCCGCCATCATTGACAGAAACTTAGGTCTTATAAAGAGTGATAAATAAAACATAAGTAATGCTGCCATCTACTTTGCCTGGGAAGTCCTTCCATTGTCCATCAGGTCACCAAATCAATTTTCATATAGACAAACAATCCCTAGAAAGATACAATCAGGTCAGATAGCAGGTAACAAAACACACACACACACACACACACACACACAAAAAAAAGAAAAACTAAATTTCTTTATAAATTTAACCGATCTGAGCTTGGCCATGTTATTGTGTTTTGATCCCCCAAAATCACCTGGGTCAGATCTGTTGGTAGATATCTGAATACAGGAAACCTAACCTCTGTGAAAAACCATTCATTTCCTCTCACTATACCACTGATTCTCTCATGAGGGAGCACCCGAAAGATCTCCCTATACCATAGCATGGCAGTAGGTGGCTTGTCTTTAATCCAATTAATTAAAATACATTTTCTGGCCAACAGAAGTAACTTGTCACACAGTTTAAACTGTAAGCATGTCAAGCTTAAATGCTTTAAAGGAAGGACCAAGAATAAAGAAGCCTGTGTCTTTCTTAATTGCCACTTGGAAGATGCCACTCAGTTCTTGAGAACTGAGTGGCTCAGCTTAGCTTCTGCTTAGCTTGCACTGCCAGAAATAATGAAAGTAGGTACCAACCTCTTTTGTGCACTTATTGCACAGAGGGGAGGTATTACGGTCTCTTTTGTTGAGTGTATAAGGGGTCAGATGCAAGGTAGAGTAGAGATAGCAGAGGTAGCCAGTGGCATAACTTCTGATTTGTCAAAATTAACTTTTGGATAATAAAGAGGGAAGAAGACATAGACAATTCAGGTTTCGTTAAAAACAGCAATATCATCCGCGTACAGTGCGAACTTATGAACTGTATTTTAAATTATGATGCCATTAAATTTTTCATGTTGCCTGATGGCCTCAGCCAGGGGTTCTAGTGGCAGCGCAAAGAGCAGTGGGGACAAGGGGCAACCCTGTCTTGTCCCCCAGCGTAGTGGGAAAGGCTCCGATCTCATGCCATTGGTCACAACACAAGCCTTAGAGTGTCCTGACATTTAACAAAATACCCCCCCCCCCCCCCCGAGTCCAAACCTCTCCAAAACATCAGATAGGTAACACCACTCAACCTGGTCAAACACCTTTTTGGCATCCAGGGACATGGCGAAGGCATTTAAATTTGTTTGTCTTGAGACCTGTATCAAGATAAGCAATCTACTTATATTTGTGAGAGAATGACGATTCCATATAAATCCAGTTTGGTCTTTATGTATGAGTAATGGTAAGGGTTTCTCCAGTCTCGTCGCAAGCATTTTACAAAACAATTTACTGGCTACTCCAATAAGACTAATAGGTTGATATATGTATAAAATTCCCCTCTGCTCTTCTGATATGGAAAGAGAAGAATAGTCTAATCGAAACAGTTTGAGGGCAAAGTCGGACATCCAACCTTGTCCGGCGTCTGACACCACCCCGTTCTGTGTTCCACAGCCAGGACCCTCTCCCACACTCTGACTACATTAACTGGGTTTGTGGGGACACTGATGTTACCTTACAGGCTGTTATGTCATCACATTAATAATCACATAACTCTTGCAGTGGTTCTGGGAAGTGGTAAGGAGGCTGTCCCAAGAAGAACGTGTTCTGCTGCTTCAGTTTGTCACTGGAAGGTTTGTCTGCTGAAAGCAAGTCAGTGTTTATGTCTTAATATACAGCATCTAAACCCCTGATCTATCAAATATCAGTTCCAGGGTTCCTCATGGCGGCTTTGCTTATCTGATGGGGGGCAGTGGTTTACAGAAGTTCACCATCGCTGCTGTGCCATACACCTCCAACCTGCTGCCCACCTCTAGTACCTGGTAATCACCTGCTTTTATTTATGTTTTATCGAGTTATCCTGGACTGGCTAAGTTTTTTTATTTATTTATTTTAAACACCTTTATTTAGTAATTCTGTATATTTTTCTGCAATTAAAAGCAAACAATAGTAAAATCTGTGGTGGTATTCAGGTAAGTTGCTGTGTTGTTGTTTATTGTCATTAAAACCATCTAGAGTCTTTTCTCTGAAAACATTCCAGCTGAACATTTCAGGATGAAACTCTTTCTGCTGATTCGGTTTGTAGCTGAAACCTCTGGCCAGGTCCATGGAAAACAGTCCCTGGATGTATTTAATAAAAAAAAAAAAAAACAAAAGAAACTTGAAAACACGGAAAAGCTCAAAGCTGATAGTTTTAGTCCTCTCTGTTCCATGTGTTCCTCCTCTGCTACAGGTGATATTTATGGTGTAGGCAGAGAAGAGAGAAGGAGACAAAACACAGCCCTGGGACAGTCCTGTGTTTAAAACTGATGTTTTAGATTTAAAACCACTTAAAACAACCTGTCGAGACATGTCCTTTAAAAAGCTCCTAATCCATAAAATCACTGTGGGGTGGACCTATAGGTCAGAGAGGCAGTGCAGCAGAGTATCTGTGTGGATGGTGTTAAAAGCAGAAGAGAACTCCATGAATTAAATCCTGGTGTGTGGATGTGAGGAATCCAGTTGTTTGGTGACACAGTCTAAAAGAGACTTGCATCCTCTACACGTTTTTCCTTGTAGGCAAACTGAAACGGATTAGTTTTTTTCCAACAGTGTATTTGAAAGCTGGTGACACACAATCCTCTCCATGCATTTACACAAGACAGATGTGAGGGCAACTGTCCGGTAATCCTTCAGGTCCTCCGGGTGGGTCTGGGATAATGGTGGACTTCTTCCACTGGATGGGGACTAAGCCGGAGTCCAGAAGGTACTGGAATAGCTTGGTAAGGACTCCACATAGCTGAGCTGAGCAATCCTTGAGTACCCTGCCTTTCACCCTGTCAGGGCCAGAGGCCATGTGCAAGTTCACCTTTTGTAGAATGGGGGCCACCAGCCTCCTCATCCACAGTGACTGTATGGTAAGAGGGCCTAGGGGTCCAGGTGGTTGGTATGCTGTGGCTGAAATGGGGGAAAAAATTGTCTGAGTGCATAGCGGAGGCAGCAGGTTCTGGATGGTCAGATACTGTAGGCTTGGGGGCTCTGTCCAGCATGATGTTCAACCCCTGCCAGGCCTTCTTCACCTTTCCAGATGTTAATTTCTGCTCCGTTCTGTTCTTATAATTAATCTTAGCCATCCTGGCCCTTTCTTCCAAACTACTTTTCCAGTTCCCTCACCCTGATCTTGTCACCTTCTAAACAAGCTCTTTTCTTTTAAACAAGACAAATGCTCCTTATGGGTTGTGGTTGAGCACCTTGCATGGCAGCTTCTGCCAACAGTGTGTGAATGTGTGAGTGAATGGGTGAATGTGACGTACATGTAAAAGTACTTTGGGTAAAAGGGCTATATAAGTACACATCATTTACCATTCCCATTTAAAACAATTAGATACATTTGCGACTGTAATTAACATTTTGACAGGACATGACATGTTCTGATCATCATCCCTGCCCACCCCTGTTTTTCCAAAACTTTAGATATAATTGTCTTACAAAAGTCACTCAACATTGTTTCGTAAATTGCCACCTAATGGTGTTGTGCTAATGGCATGGTTGGCTCTGACCACTCCCATGGGGCAATCCGATCAAACTTTACTTTTCTTCTCTCACTAAAGGTTATATGGCATTACAGTGTAATCACACAGGTGCTTATTTCTACATACAATACAAGGTGAATGCATGTATAACTTGTCTTATATTTGATTTTTTTTTTCTTTTAAATTTTTGATTGATTTCATTCTTCTGTCGAGCGCTATCGTTGTTTTAAAGTACTTTATAAATAAAGTTGTATTGGATTGGACATATATGTATATAAACAATCATCCAGTATTGATTATTAACTTGTTATTTGATATCCGGCATATGACTTTAACACAATCACATACGTATATTGATTATTTATTTTAATAGTAAAAGCAGTAGTACATTAGGATGGTGTAAACACAGGTGCTGGGCTTTCCCTCATTAGTTTTGTTGGACGTTATTTGTCATTCGCTGTTTTGTCTCTTCACGATACTCCACCAAGGCCACCAAGCCAATTAATAGCCACCTGGACCCAAGTTAAATATCAGCAACAAAGTTTTACGGTCTTAGTAGAGGAACAGGTGTCATGTTCAATCATTTTAATTAGCTTGCATTACAGCTACGTGAAAGTCACTGTTAATGAACCACGTCAAAAGTCGTTGTCCACAACAGACAGACTACTGTACATTTACGTTAAACTAGACTAAAATGGCCTGAGGAAAACCTGAAGAACCTTTACCCAAATGTTTGTTAACAAATGACTTGAACGTCTTCTGAGACGAGGACAGTGGTCCCAATAATTTACTGACCAGAACTGGACCCAGTCCTGTTTGGGTTTAAAAGGACATGTTATTTCCTATCTCAGCTGTATGTTGGTGATTCTGACCTGTCCTGTCCTGCCTCCCTGCCCCCATCTCCTTACATCACTAGTATCAACATGCTGAAACTTCCAGAATACCCAACCCAGGAGGTTCTGAGAGACAGACTGCTGGTAGCGTTGCATTGTGGGAGCTACGGGTACACCATGGCCTAAACATCCCTCCTGTCCTGCTGCTGGGGATGTCTGCACTCAACCTCCATCTCACGTCCTTTCAGAGATTTTTTTTTTTTTCCCCGTCTTATGTCAGTTGCTGCTTCTGCTGGACAAGTAAGGGATATCCTGGTGGTTATTATTGTTGTTATTGTTATTAATATTATTATTATAGCTGCTACAGAGACAGTGGGCTAAAAAGAAAGTGAATGTTGTGCACAAACATCAGTGTCAGTGTTTTGTTTGAGCGAAGCAAGAATTCTGGAATCCTGATTTTCTATCTAGAAGTTAGATTGTTTTCATGCTCTCAGGTTGAAAATAAACATATCATATTCACAGTTTAGGTCACATGAAGATCATTGTATTGAAATGCAGATTTATTGAATGTCCCATCAGTTTAAGGAGCTTTTCGAGTGGACCAACAATTAAACTAATAAATGGGTCAAATTCCATGTCTGAGATGAACAGCAGCAGACTGATGGGAGGTAAATTGTTAATTGTCAAAGAAAAACAAAAGAAAAAAAAAACACCTGCTAGTTTTTCATTTTTTATTTCCTATACCAAATCAAAACTGGAATAATGAGCCATTATTTTTGTGTCTTGTTTTATCTTGTGCTCAGAACAAAAATAGAAAAACAAACAAAAAACTGTTAATTAGCTAGCACTTAGATTTGATTTTAGCTTTTAAATTTGAGACAAGTAGCATGACATGGAAAACAGCTGAAGAATTAAGAATGTATCACCAATGCAGTGGTACATCAGTAAAACTCAACAGGTGTTTGCTGAAGGAACATGGGATTAATGCCATAAATGAAAGCCTTGTTTTGGTGGCCCTACTGTTAACCAAAATGAAAATAATACACCACCAACCATGACCACATAGTTGCTGCACCAATCAGAGAGCAGAAAAGATTTCATCAGTTGTCGTCTACATCAGAGCTTTAGAATGAAGATTTATATCTGAATTTTCTCCTTGTTCTAGCTGCTGGAACATTCCTTATTCCTCCAGAACAACCTGCATGTTTGTTTGTAGAGTTTTTCATTTTGATTCAGATAATCTTATGAAATGGATTTTTGTTTTTATTTGTCCTGTTTATCAGACTTTAATGAGAAGCAATATGTATTTGTTCGCATGACAACAGTTTGATTTGCTGTGCCAAAAACAACCAGCTGGAATCCGTTCATTGTTTCTATCTTTTTTCTGCTGTACAACCACACTGACAGAGATGTGATCATGTCATGAATATATCATATAAATATATGTAGTTTCCTCTCTATTTGTTTGTAAAGGGACCTACGATGTTTTAAACATCTGAAATGTTTTTTGTTTTTGTACAGAAACTGTAATTTTCTTATGCTACAGATCATGTATTTTCCCTTGAAACATATGTGGTGCTTTAAGATTTTATCTAATAAAAACTAGTTAATGTAATCCAGTTTGGTTTGGTGGTCTTTCCCGTCACCTGCAAATGGAAACATGTCTTTAATGTCTCAATGTCATATGTGTGACTAGAGAGGTGTAGACATTGAGGTCCCATCATCATAGTAGTCAAAACAGTCAAAACAGGTGAGCTGCAAAACTGTCCAGGGTTTCCTCTGAAGAACATACCTGTTGCCATGTTCTTGGAGTTCTGGTCCGATTGGCTTTAGTTCTGGTTCTTGTTCAGATAAAGGTCATCTTTCTTTGCATCACCCCTTCCCTTCTCCAGGTTCTGGTTCTCGTGGAGGATTTCCTGGTTCTGATGGAAAATTGACTCAAAGATAAGATCTTATACAATCTTTTGGTTTCCTTAAAGGTAGGTAGGTAGGGTAGGAGATGTTTTCCAGGAGCATTTTTGACTATACGGTTTAAAATCCCAATTCTTCAGGAATGCTGAAGTAGAGAGGGACTGTTGGACAGCAAGTGACGTTAATTCTGTAGGCGACGTCGTTCCGGTGAGACGGCAGATTCAAACTAAGCACGCTCAAACATTTATGCTTTCATACAGTTGTATTTTGTACCAGCCTAATCAAAATATTCTTTAAAGTAGGAAAATAGTGACTTTAAAAGGTACACTCTGGAGCACAGCAGGGAGGATTTGGCCAGCCTGACAGATTTTATTGATCGTTGTTACGACAGAATCGTCATGGGGAAACCAAACAACACCTCCACCTCATCTAAGGCCAAGAGACAGCGAAATGAGGATTCACCTGGAGCTATTTCACCACCGGGGAACGACTCAACGGATGTTCTTATCTCGATAGATAAGAAACTCAGTAGTTTTGATGCACGTTTGTGCCTAGTAGAAATTCTCCACAAGGAGTTCCAGGCGCAGTAGAAACTCTGGCTGTAGAAAATGACGGTCTCAGAGAGTCGGTAAAATCCCTCACCGAGGGCTTGACCCATCTCTCGGAAGAAAATAAGAAGAAGGAAACGGTGATCGATCTGCAGGCGCGGAGCATGAGAGAGAACCTGGTATTTGCAGGGATTCCAGAGCAGACGGAGGAGGACCCTGAGACCACGGTGAAAAACTTCATCAAAACCCACCTGAAGCTCCCGGAGGAAATGGTGAAAAACATCTCCTTTCACAGAGTCCATCGTCTCGGCGGGAGGAAACCCGGGTCCAGCAGACCAAGACCCATAGTAGCGAAGTTCGTCAGCTTCAAACAGAAGGAGCAGGTGAAGAACCAGGGCCGCGAACTGAAGGGAACAAACTTTGGAGTAAACAACCAATATCCGAGAGAGATTCTGGACCGACGGAGAGTCCCGTTTCCCATCAGGAGGAAATCCATCATGGAAGGCACTCGCGCTGTCATCGCGGTGGATAAATTATTTATTAATGGACAGCTGTACCGCGACCCGGACATCACTCCGTGGCTCTACTGACTTGGTATGTGCTTTAATTTTCCTGTTTTCTCACTAGATCATGTTATATCCATAAAACTGCCATAAAAGATAATTTAGTTAACAGTAAATCCACTGCCCGTCTCCACTACACTGTTCTCAGCACAGATGAGTTTTTTAAATTACTTTTTTTCTTTGGCACTGTCGCCCTTTTCACTCTTTACACTTCTTCTCTCCGACCCTTTAATGTTTAACGGTAATCCCACTTGTCATTATATTATATACACATCAGCACTTTTCATGATTCACAGGAACACACACAGAACAGCACAAGCGCACATACATCCCTGTCACAACCAGCTGCGGAGAAGCAGTGGGACGCACACGCGCTTCAGTATTACGCATATAGCCCTCTTCTCTGTGGTTGGTTTATGAACAAACTCACATTTGTCATTTGGAATGTGCTTGGAGCTGGCACAAGGGAAAAGAGATTAAAAAATTTTAATCGACTGCAAGAAATGAAAACAGATATAATATTACTCAAAGAAACTCAAACTCAGCAATAGATCTTTCAACAACCCAGTTTCCACACGTGTATTCAGCTTGTTATAATTCTAGGCAGAGAGGAGTAGCAACTCTTATTAAAGAAGGTTAAATTTTGACATAGATAATACAATCATAGATCCAGAAGGCAGATTTATAAAAGTTACATTATTTATTAAAAATGTTAAGTTATGTATCGCAAATATATATGGTCCAAATGTTGATGATCCCTCCTTCTTTCACTCCCTCTTCACTTTATGGTCACTCAGATAACACACTAATTATAGGAGGTGATTTTAACATTATACTGGACAAACAAAGTACCACAGGAGCTCATTGAGTCTGGAAATCCTCAGAAACTGTAAAACAGTACATGAAGAATTTTGGTCTGTGATGCTTGGCACTCTCACCATCCCACACTAAGAGAATACACCTTCTTCTCTTCAGTTCACCATTCCTATTCTAGATTAGATTATTTCTTAACTAGCAGATGAGTGACATGTCAGAAATCAGAATCCACCCCATTAGCAGTAGTGATCACATACCAGTATCATTCACTCTGAGAAATAAGAGCAATAAACCAGCAACTAGAAACTGGAAATTTAATACGTCGTTATTTAAAGATCCTGAGTTTATCAGCTACTTTAAAAGAGAATGGTCCTTATATCTAGAAAACAAATTTCTTAGTAACATCAATCTTCCAAAATTAAAACATGAAAACAAAATGGTCTTGGATTCACCTCCTTTAGTTGATGAACTTCATGAAGCTCTCTAGCATATGCCCAACAATAAAGCTCCAGGTCCAGATTGTTACCCAGCAGAATTCTACAAAAAATTCTGGACAATGCTGGCACCCACCTTCTGCAATATGATGTTAGAAATAAAGGAAAAACAAAAAATACCTTCAAATATGAACCTAGCCAATATTACTCTACTTTTAAAACCAGGAAAAGACCTGACACTTCCATTGAGTTACCGTCTAATTTCATTAATAAATGTAGATCTTAAAATAATCAGCAATGCTCTGGCCAGAAGGATAGAAAAAAATAACCCCTCTAATAATACATCCTGACCAAACAGGCTTTATTAAAGGTCAACATTCCTCTACTAAAATGCAGTGATTAATTAACATTATAGATTATTCTACTCTACATAATCTGGACTCCACAGTCATTTCTTTAGACAGAGGAAAAGCATTTGACTGAGTAAACTGGAAATTTTTATTTGCAACCTTAAACAAAGGAAAACAATTGACTTAAAAAAACAGAAATTCTCTGTTTTGTTTGTGCACAGGTGTAACAGTTGGTTGTCTGGTGTTAGGTTGGATTGAAGGGTTGCCTTCTTTCTACCATGTCTTTGTCTCTTCCTTTTTACTACTTACCTTTTCACTTCTCTTGATTATTCTCCTTTTTTTATCTGTCGCCTTCGGTCGGGTCCAGCAAGATTATATACGTCCCATAATTCTAAACCATTATTCTGCCTGCTACCATGCTGGACAGGACAAGTTTAAAAAACAAAACAAACAAAAAGAAATCCCAGAAATGTTACTCTGATGAAGTCAGGAGCATAGGTGTGTTGTCAGACTGCAGCACCACCATTTTCCTGCAGGGAACTGGAAATTTTTATTTGCAACATTAAACAAATTTGGGTATGGGTCATCTTTCAAAGATTATATAACTACCCAAATGCATGTGTGAAGACAAGTAATCAAACTTCTCAAAGCTTCTGTTTGCAGAGAGGCACCAGGCAGGGCTGCCCGCTTTCTCCATCACTCTTTGTTATTCGTATTGAAACCTTAGTTGCTGCCATAAGACAAAATAAAGAGATTAAAGGGATCCATGCCAAAAATATAGAACATAAGATAAGTCTTTATGCTGATGATGTATTACTTTTCCTCCAGAACTCACCAGCATCTCTCCCCCAGAAAATCACACTTATTAACACATTCACATCAATATCTGACTTCTCTATTAACTGGTCTAAGACTATTGTTATGCCCATTAACTGTGACTTACAAAACACACCCAATACTACAATACAGTCTGGAAACATTAGATATTAAGGCATAAGCATTTCCCCCAGGTTATCAGAACTAACAAAGCTAAATTATGTCCAGCTACTTAAACAATAGAGGATGATCTCTCACGGTGGAGGCGCTTACCCATATCACTCATGGGGAGGGTTGCCACAGTTAAAATGATGGTTCTATCAAAAGTAAACTACCTGTTTTCACTGTTACCCACTAAACCATCCTCCAGCTGGTTTAAGTCACTGGACTCATATACATTTTTATGGAAAAACAAGCCATCACGTATCAGTCTAAAAACTTTACAACAGACTAAAGACAGGGGTAGATTGGACCTACCCAACTTTAATCACTATTTCTTAGCTAACAAGCTGCAGTATATCTCCAAATGGCTTAAACCTAGCAGTCTGGATGAATCATGGTTAGATGTAGAGCAAGCATTGTGTGAGGATCTAGTCATCTCTGACCTGCCATTCATCAGCTCAGCCATCAAAACACATAATTATAATAAATAATAATAATAAATCTTTATTTGTATAGCACTTTTAAAAACAGAGTTTACAAAGTGCTGGACATCACACAGCAGAAAACAATGACAAGACACATACAAGAGTACAGCATGGGGGGCATGTCATGCGGTGCATGTCGGGCGGGGCCACTTAGGTGGCCTGGCTCCCGGCTCATTGCGGTCACTGCCCCTCAATTTTAATTGCAGACAACACACACTACATAAACAGTCAGGAGCGGGGAGGGAGAGGGTATTGGGGACCTCTCACACCCCACACACACTCTGGGCTCCTGGGGCCCTGGGCCCTTCGCTTGGGCTGCCCTGGGTGGCCGGTCCCTGGCGGGGCCGGTGGCTGCCGATCTTGGCCCACTGGGACCTGTGCCCCAAGACCGTGGGGGGCTCTTGCTGGAGCTCTCCTCTGCCGCCCTTCGGGTGGGGCTGGTGTCGTCTTCAGGGTGGGGTAGCTTGGGTTAGTGCTCCGGGGCTGCTGCCAAGGGCCTGGGTCTCTGGGCTTCCCTGGTCTGCCTCTGGCCTCCGTGGAGGCGTGGTCGCATTTGCACAATCTCACTCACCACTCTTCATCACTGATCACTCTTTATTCCTCATCCTCTGCATGCTGACACAGTCACTGAGTTATCCAGTGGGTTTTTATAGTAGGAGATAAGTCTTTTTTTAATTTTTCCTGTGAGTTAGTATCAGGTCGCTATTATGGTACTTTCATGATATGTCTTTTTGATTTGGTTATTGTTTAAAAACTTATGACTAGCACCTCTGTTTTTTTTTTTTTTTTTTTTTTTTTTCTGTAAAAGTTATAGGAAATTTTCTGGTGTGTTCATGTACAGGTGTAACAGTTTGCTGTCTGGTGAATGTTGATTGATTGAATTGATTGGATTGAAGGGTTGTCTTCTGTCTATGATGTTTTTGTCTTCTTTCTTCTTTCCCTTTTTGCTATTTTCCATCGTTTTCTGTCCCCTCCGGTCAGGTCCAGCAAGTTGACATAGATTCCGTGATTCAAAGTAAATAAATTAATAAATGAATCAGATTATCATGAGGAGCCTTACCCATAGGCCTCCCCTTGGCAGAGCAAATTTGTTCAGCACGATACAGCAACCAGATTATCATTTTGCTTGCTATGATGCTGGACAGGACAGGTTAAAAAAAATCCCAATTAAAAAAATAGTCACCTGTGGAACAGACAAGACTGAAAAAACACAATCCAATCATTTTAACTGACCCATTCTGAAATATTGGATGGTGATATGTCTATCAAACTGAACTGCTATTTGTCCCTCCCCCCTCAGCCCCTCTCCACCTGCCCTTCTTTGTGCATGAATCACGCACTCTGAGGCTTGGAAGACTTGTAGCAGCAATGAAGCAAGCCAGAGCTTGACTAGCTTACTACATCAAAATATAGTACACACTTAAGCTAAAGGGACCTCATGATGTCAGGTATTTTCTTACCTGTGAATGAGCCTTGAGAAAAACGTTACCAAAGGTTAGTGAATCAATGCCCAGCATTCGTGAACCCTCAGGAGAAAGCATTGTGTGTTTCTGTGCTTTGGAAGCATAGCTTTGAGGGGGATGTCTGAAGAAAGGGGTATGGACTTTTGAATTGTGTATTTTCAAATTGTAGCTTGTGTGAACCTTTTTTTTTCCAGGATCTCCTATCCTACCTTTAACTAGCTCATTGTTTTATGATTTAGTTTATATGAACACAGTTATGTGGATCATGTACTGGATTTGTTTAATGGGATTATAATTGAATACAATGAAATTTTCAATGAACCTTGCACATCCCTTGTGTCCTGCTTTTAATTTTTAAATTTTTCTCTTTTTTCAATTTATTGTATTTTATGTATATTTTATTGTAAGGTGATCTTGAGTATCATGAAAGATGCCCAGAAAGAAAATGTACAGATGAAACTCAAAAAGTAATCAAATAATATATTTTTTTCAGTAATGAAATTACAAATGTAAACTAATGTATAGACTCATTACATGCAAAGTGAAATATTTCAAGCATTTATTTGTTATAATTTAGATGATAATGGCTTACAGTTTATGAAAACCCAAAAATCATAATCTCAGATTAAAATATTACATGAAATAATTTTTTTAAAAAATGATATGAATACATAAATGTTGACCATCTTAAGAGTATAGTCCTGCAAATAAACATGGTTTGAGCACCTTCTGCATGAATTCCCGCCTCCATGTGGCGTGGCATGGATGTAAACCTCCTATGGTCCTGCTGGGGTGTATTGGAAGACCAGGATGCTTCAATAGCAGCCTTCAACTCTTCTGCATTGCTCGGTCTCATGTGTCTCATCTTTCTCTTGGCAATGCTCCACAGATTTTCTGCCGGGTTCAGGTCAGGAGAGTTTGCTGGCCAATCAAGCACAGTAATCAACAAAGTTCTGATTCTTTTGGCAGTATGGGCAGATGCTGATGCTGGAAAATAAAGTCAGCATCTCCAAAAAGCTTTTCTGCTGAAAGTTATAAAATTTCCCTGGTAGATGGCTGCGTGGACTCTGGACTTAATAAAGCCCAGTGGCCCAAGACCAGCAGATGACATGGCTCCCAAATCAGTTCTGTAGAAACTTCACGCTGCACTTTAAGAGTCTTGCATTGTTGCCTCTCCATTTGTCGTCCAGACTCTGGGACCACTCTGGATTTCCACATGAGAAGCAAAATTTGCTCATCAGAAATAAACACTTTGGACAACTGTTCAACAGACCAGTTAATTTTTTTTTTAAGACGCATTTGATGTGTTTTTTCAGGAGCGGCTTGACAAGAAAAATATGACATTTGAAGTCCAGGATCCGAAACATTAACTCCAGCCTCAGTCCACACTTTGCACCAGGACATTCTAGGCCGCAGTTTGATGATTTACTTTGTAGTCGTATCATTGGACTTGCGGCCATATGTCTTGGACACTCGGGTGAAGCGCAGGGCGGAGCTGTGAACTGATCACCACCTGGTGGTGAATTGGCTCAGATGGTGGTGGAGGATGCCAGTCAGGCCTGGCAGACCCAAGCATGTTGAGAGGGTCTGTGGGGAACGTCTGGCGGAGTCCCTTGTCAGAAAGAGTTTTAATTCCCATCTTCGGCAGAGCTTCAGCCATGTCCTGGGTGAAGCGGGGGACGTTGAGTCTGAGTGGGCTGTGTTCTGTGCCTCTATTGTTGAGGCAGCCAACTGGAGCTGTGGCTCTAAGGTCGTTGGCGCTTGTCGTGGCGGTAATCCCCAAACTTGTCGGTGGACATTGGCAGTGAGGGATGCCGTCAAGCTGAAGAAGGAGTCCTATCAGGCCTTTTTGGCCTATGGGACTCCAGAGGCAGCTGATGGGTATCGGCAGGCTAAGTGGAACGCGGCTTTGGTGGTCACTAAGGAGTTTGGAGAGGCCATGGAGAATGACTTCTGAATCTTCTTTGAGAAGATTCTGGTCAACCATCCAGCAGCTCAGGAGGGGGAAGCAGTGCTCCATCAACACTGTATAGAGTGGGGATGGGGGACTGCTGACCTTGACTTGGGACGTTGTGGGTCGGTGGAGGGAATACTTCAAAGACCTCTTCAATCCCACCAACATGTCTTCCGACGAGGAAGCAGAGTCGGGGGACCCTGGCGTTGGATCGCTGGGGCTGAGGTCACTGAGGTGGTTAAAAAGCTCCTCAGTGGCAGGGCCCTGGGGAGGGATGAGATCCGCCCAGAACTTCTTAAGGCTCTGGATGCTGTAGGGCTGTCTTGGCTGACATGCCTCTGCAGCATCGCGTGGACATCGGGGACAATTGCCCTGGACTGGCAGACCGGGGTGGTGGTCCCCCTCTTCAAAAAGGGGGACCGGAGGGTGTGCTCCAACTACAGGGGGATCACATTCCACATGCCTCTGACCTCAGACCAGGGCAGCCCAGAGACCCGGGCCCCCAACAGCAGCCCCGGAGCACTAACCCAAGCTACCCCACCCCGAAGACGACTCCAGCCCCACCCGAAGGGTGGCAGAGGAGAGCCCCAGCAAGAGACCCCCACGGTCTTGGGGCACAGGTCCCAGTGGGCCAAGATCGGCAGCCACCGGCCCTGCGAGGGACCGGCCACCCAGGGCAGCCCAAGCGAAGGGCCCAGGGCCTCTCCCTCCCCGCTCCTGACTGTTTATGTAGTGTGTGTTGTTTGCAATTAAAACTGAGAGGCGAGTCGCCATAGGGTGCATCCAAGGAGACCACTGAATGGCCCCCTCCGCTCGACCCCGCATGGTGTGCACGCCTCCCAACTCCCTACGTGTGTGTGTGTGTGTGTGTGTGTGTGAGACAGAGAGAGCGGGAAATAAGAGGGGTCCGGGAATATAAGTCCAGAAGCAAACTTCCCTCTGGATGTTGAGCCTCTAGTGGCATTAGGCACCACCGCTCCCCGGGAGGTCCCCCATGGCAAGACAGGCCAGAACCCCCGCCCAGCCCGCCCTGGAATAGCACGGCCGCCCAGCAGCCCCTGACAAGGCCGGACCCAGAGCCACCCCCATTGCAGAGCAGCATGGTCCTGCACCACAGGAAACCACAAAGAACCAGCAACCACAAGTCACTCCCGGCCATTTTCCAACCCCCAAAGCAACAAGGTCACAGTCCTTCACCTACACTAAGTGATGGAGCTAAGCACAGGGGACCAGAGGGAATGAGATTCAGCTAAATGGTTCTTTGAGGAGGCAGACATTGTCTCACTACTGATGTGGTCAACTAAGATATTCCTAAACTGCTGAATACACAGATTATTTTTGGTTTTCCAGTTCACAAGGATAGTTTTCTTTGCAATGCATAATGCTGTGCGTATCATGTAAGCAGTGTTAATTGCCATATTAATGTCACCCAAGTCACCTAGTAGACACAGTGCAGGGTTTGCAGGAATATTACATTTAAACCATGTTGACATGTCCACACATACCTGAAGCCAGAACCTGTGGACAGGTGTGCAGGACCACAAGGCATGGAGATAGTTGTCAGGTGTGTTTTCATTGCAGTGTGGGCATATGTTTGATTGTGATACACCCATCCTGAACATCTTTTGTCCTGTATAATGAGTTCTATGCAGAATTTTGAATTGTATCAGTTGCATATTTGAATTCTTAGTCAATTTAAAGGTGTTCAAACATATTTGTGACCATTTATCTTTATTAAAGTTACTGGATAAGTCAGCCTCCCATTTTGAAGTTGGAAGACAGATTAAGTCTTCTAGTTTACTTTTTCATACTATTCTAATTTTCTAAAATTTTGAGTTTTGGATTTTCATAAGTTGTCAGCCATAATCATCTAAATTATAACAAGTAAATGCTTGAAAAAAAATCTCACTTTGCATATAATGAGTCGATATAATATATTAGTTTCCCTTTTTTAAGTTGAATTACTGAAATAAGTTTTGGACAATATTCTATGTTTTTGATTTTCGCCTGTATTATTATTATTATTATTATTATTATCATTATTATTATTATTGTTGTTGTTGTTGTTATTATTATTTCAATTGTCCTGAATATTTAGTATAATAAATTAGCAACAATTATGAAACAGCAGATTTTATTAACTGTACTGTCACAAATTTTAACATTTTACTGATATTTAGCACTTTTGGTCTAAATTTAGGGTGGACATTCTATTAAGGGTACCCTCAGGATAACTGCCAATGTCTTCATTGCTTTTCTACTAAATAATCTTTGCAGAACAACGGACTCCATATTGTTTGAAAAGGATCTTTTCAGACTGATGGGTAGCAACTGATGATTGCTGATGTCACACACCTAAATGCTGCAGAGTGTTTGTTCAGTGGTACCCGTTACTGTCTTGATCTGGATCTAGTCTGAAAGCAGTTTAAGTGGACTTTTTCATGCCTTGTTTAGCATTTTTGTTGAGATTTTAAGTGTAAAATCTCATGTTGTTGCTCATCTGAAGAATAAAAACTTATAGATCTGACAGAGGCCAGATAATCCATACAACATGAGAAGTGAGAGGGAGTGTAACGTCTTCGTAACACAACTGTGTTAGCTCATCTTAATCTGCCACACCAACACATAACTACTGAGGAAATAACTTAGTGTCTTTACTGAACATAGTCATTGACAGTGATGCTGTTAAAGTGTAACTACACACCCTACTTTTTTGCGTAACTCCACCCACTGCTGAATTTGAAAAATGCCTGAAACTGCAAGGGTTGTGGTGAGAGGTGTTGGGGGAGATCATGGAGCGGAGAGTGGGCGGGTCGGGATGCGCAGGATGAAATGATTGACAGACAGCAGCTCAGCTCACTAGCAAGACGGAAAGCGAGATTCACAAAGCACCTATGCCACAGAGCGGTCTTTGACATGGAAGACTTTTCCCCTCCTGAATCTCTGCAGCCACACATGAACAAGGTGGTCAAGAACCGTATCAGTCTGAGCCGTTAGCGCTGTTACAATGGCCTGTCAGCAGCTCCAGCAGCTCTGGAAAGCTGTGGAGACTCGCAGCAGATTGTCGTAGCTGCAGAAAGTGTCGCTGTAAGTTGCTGCTGCTATGATTTGAGCTGCTGTCTGTCGCTAGATAAGGATAAGCAGGTAAAGAATAAAGTCCTGTGTTACTTTTACAGCCCTCAAATCAGAAACTAATCAGAAACTCTGTGAAAGAATAAAGGTCTGAAACTAGAAAATCTACGCCATTTAAGTTCACATCCTTTCATATGTGTTGGTGAGCTTGGTTTTCTATGCCTGCAAGGCGAGGACCCGCCTATCTCCATCTGGAGGGAGGGGGCTGTGAGGTTTTTAAAATTTAGATTACCTCTCTGTCATGAAAAACATAACCTGGTTTTACCCTGTGGAGGGCGTTATGAGCTATTTTTTTACCCACAAAATCCCATTTTTTAAATAAATTAAAAAATACTAATTTTATCAACAGTATAGGTGGTTTTCATCACAATTAAGTAATGCTGTGTTGTTTACAGCTAAAAAGGTGGTTAGGCAGTAGCGTTAAGGGTCTTGCTTAAGGACCCAACTGGAAGGTATTAATATTCATCCCCTGTGGGATTCCAACTCGGGTCTCCTGCATGTCAGAATCCAGATCCAGCCGCTGTATCTGGTTGAGTTTTTATTAAATAATTTTTTTCTACAGTTTTTTGGTCTCTCTAAGAAATCAGCAAGAAGACCAACCAACTCTGCACAATAAACAAAAACAACGAGCGCCACTAAACTGGAAATCCTCCTAGGCTCATTCCTGCTAAATAATTCACATGTCAAAGCGAAACCTATCAGGTGGTTTGTATGATGTCTGAAGCATTCAACTCAGATGCTTCAGACGCCACTCAAGAACTTCAAAGGAATGCCAGTGGTCATATGACCAAACCAGGTTTCAGCAGAGTGGTTCATTTTGCTTTCTTCATGAGCTATCATGCATGTGTCAGGGCTTCGCCTTTCACTGTAAGTGTTCCTGTCCACATACGCTGCTAAACATAATGCGTCAATTCAAGAGGATATTAAATTATTAGGAACTTTGAGCAAAATACTATCTAACATTTGTTTTCATTGAGTTTTGCATATGATTCAGATGTAATTTAGCAACTAGAGAGATTAGACATTTAAGCAGCAGCAAAAATACCATCATAATAATTCCTCTCTAATGACTGTCTTGTGGACTGGCACAGTGGTACGGTAGTTAGCACTGTCAGTTTGGATGTTTGCCATTTGTGTGGAATCAGGCCTGGTTACTGTGGCTGATGCTGAGAATAACTGCACACATACTTCATCACCATTCATCATTTTTTCTTTGGATTGTTTAACTGGTAACTCGATGGTAAAATGTGGACTAGATTTCTGTTTTAATTCACAAGTTTGTACCTTCCTCATGTTATAATGCGTTGTAGTAAGTAGCGCAGAAGCAGAAATGCTCATGAACTCACAGGCAAACACATTTTTATCCATCAAAATACTCCATGAATGTCCCATCCCCTCTGATCTGGGAACATGGGTGCTCCTTGTTATTTGCTCTCTCTTCCTCTCATCACATCTTTTTGTACATGTGCCACCCCCTGTTAATGTGCTAATGCATTATCACTTCATTAAAGCTGCATCATGGTGATAAATGAAGTACTTTCTGTTCCCTGAAGAAGAAACTCTCCACCCCGACTAATGGCCATGCCTGATGTGGTTCATCGGGGGAAATGTGGGTGGATATTAGTGCGGAGTCCTGCTGACGACTTGTGTGTGTGTGTGTGTGTGTGTGTGTGTGTGTGTGTGTGTGTGTGTGTGTGTTGGGGGGTTTGCTAATATCACCTGGATGTATAGAATTTTACAGTGTGATGCAGGATCATCCTCCACCCCCCGCCTCCACTCAGCTCATCTTGATTTCCTCAGACGCTGTAATCAATCTCCCTGTGGAGCGGGATGTGGTAGTGTGTATGAATGGGACCTTGTCAGCTACTTCTAACAGAGAGCAGTACATGTTTACAAAGATTGTTTTGCAAATCCCACTAGATAAATAGAGCCAAAAAAAACATTTTATGGTGAAACTGGTACTCTAACCATTGTTTCAGACTATTTAAAGATTAGAAATCTTTCTCATAGGCTGATCTATTTTTTATGGTATCTTTTTGGTTGTAACACTGAAGAAACAGTCAGGTCCAGGGCAATGTCAATGCAGTGCTCCATCAACACTGTGTACAGTGGGGAACAAACACGTCTTCCGATGAGGAAGCAGAGTCTGGGGACCCTGGCGTTGGCTCTCTCATCTCTGGGGCTGAGGTCACTGAGGTGGTTAAAAAGCTCCTCAGTGGCAGGGCCCCGGGGATAGATGAGTTCCAGAGTTTTTCAGCCGAGTGTGGAGCAGCTGGGATCAGAATCAGCACCTCCAAATCTGAGACCATGGTCCTCAGCTGGAAAAGGGTGGAGTGCTTTCTCTGGGTTGGGAATGAAATCCTGCCCCAAGTGGAGGAGTTCATGTATCTCGGGGTCTTGTTCACGAGTGAGGGAAGGGAACCACACCAACAGGCAGGTAGGAATGCTGGCAGAAAATTCTGATTCTGTTAATGCATAAATTCGTGTAATTATACAATATTAAATAATTGGACAATATAAATGAACAGTACTCTGATCACTCAATTTCACTTTATTATGACGCAGACGTTTTGGCCAAAGTGCTTCATCACTTTCCTTTTTAATTATAACTTCCACCACTTGGTTGCTATGTGCTAGTCTAATGGCAGCAAGTCCGAGTGACTCCTGTGACTTAAAAACTTTTTTAAAACTATTTGAACAATTTTTTTGTTCAAATTACTGTTTTGTAGGATTTTTGTGGATTTCTCTGTGCTTTTTTTGTGTTTTCCCCCCTTCAGAGCAATGTGTACTGCCTATGATAGAGTAGTGTACACTAGGGAGAAACTGTTGGATCTGTCCAGCATAGGACACCGTCTAAAACCTCCAATTCCAACTGAACTGAGGAAGCCGTACTGTGCATGCAGAGCCGGGGGTAAAGTAGATACATAAGAAGTAGAAGTACAAGGCTTTTCTGCCCTGTGTTCTTATGGGAAATGTCAACTTGGTGTCAAACAAATGTGATGAGCGCCCTATGCTAATTTAGCACAACTTTAGCTATGCAGCGTAAATAAAAAGTTGACCGACACAACAAAGCACACGTCACTCGTCATTACACATGGCAAACAGAGATAAACTGAAACTGGAGACATGCTGAGTCATTAATTGTAGAGCATTATTATAAACTTACCTGTCGGGAAGCTCCACTTAGACCACTGTAGCTGGAGCTACTAGCTAACCCTATTGAAAAGACAGGGGGATGAATGTGGGATTGAACTGATTCAGAGCTCCACAAAAGCTGCAAGGACATCATTATGCGGACTCCTGACACTTAACAGCATTTAATGTTTTATGAGAAAGAAAGAATAAATCGGTGTATAATTGGCAAAACAATGGCCAATATTGGCCATTTTGAAACGGGCTAATATGCCAATTAATTGGTCGGGCCCTACACAAAACACAGTAAAAGGCTCATACACAGTGGTGAAATGTAATTTTTATGTACTCAGTTGTTAACATAGAAATTTGAGGATTTCATGCAACTTGATTCTGTATGCTCTGCTGTATCCCAGAGGCAAATATTGCACTTTCTACTCCACCACTGTACATTATTTATGTTGCTGGTTACATTTTTCAAACCCTTCCTGCTCAGTGGAAACTACATACCCCCAAAATGATGATTTAATGCTAAAATTTGTGATTAACTGAAAGAGTCTTCCTTTGGGGGTGGCTTCTTAAACCAAAACTCTTAAAAAAATCGTCTTGGGCCAGCTGGAAAATGCATCCTGACAAGGCTGAAAACAGGCTGCATGTCACAGGAAAGACTAGTGATGCTACAAATATATAACAATTGCTTAAACTGCCCAACAATTTTAAACATCTACAGGAGTAACACATTAAAGTAATATTAATACAAATCTACAACACTGACAGGGATAATTTTAATACATTGAGTAGTTGTCAATACATTCCTTAAATTACATACTTTCTATTGTTTTGAATGCATAACTTAACACATTAAGGACTAAAAACACCTGCCAAACTTACCTGTAAAACCTAAGGATGATTTTAGAAAGACCCCCCTAAGCCTGATGTTTTAATGGAAATTCAATTAAAGCTGCAAGCAGCTATGAGAAACTACAATAACTATAATTTTATACATATATACATAAATACATACATGTATACATACATATACACAACCATACAATATATACACATAGACACACATATATACATATGCATGTACATACATACCCGCATACCTGCATACGTGCACCTGTACATATACATACATACATGCACACATACACACACACACACACACATATACATATACGCATACATATTCATACATACACCTACACGTATACATACATACATACACACACACATATATAGATATATACATACATACACACATACACACACGCACACACACACACACACACACACATATATATATATATATATATATATATATATATATATATATATATATATATATATATATATATACATACATACATATACCTACACACATACATACACATACCTCACAGGCAGCTATTTGAATGATGATGGTGTAAGATGTTTATTATATTGTCAATCATGAGTTCATAAAGGATGATATTGATAAGTTTGATTTGGTTTTTAAGGTTTTAAAGGGTAAAAAATATATTACTTCCTGTTTCCAGGGGGCAGGGTTATGGCGTTGACAACATCTGGACATGTAGATGTGGTCAGCATGGAACTGGCATCATACATGGCCATTTTGGTTTAGATATGTTAGTTTATTTGAGACATCAAACTTTGAGGCCATGGCCCCACCATGCCCTTTCTCCTATGAGAAAGTTTTTGATAACTTTTGATCACACATGCCTCTGGAGTCTTCAGATCGATGTTGAGGTCAGTATGATGAAATCTGTAGGAGTTTGTTCAAATGCAAGTCAAACAAATTGACAAAAATGACCCCAACAAATGACACTTTTTGAAAAAATGGTTGACTTCCTGTTGAAATTAGCCTATAGGTCATTTAGGCAATTTTGTATGTCCTGGCATGTTAAATGAATGTGACAAATTTCATACATGTAGGTTGGTGTAGTGGGCAGGGCTGCTCAATTAAAATATTTTAGGGGGCGCTATAGAGCCATATTGCAACTTTTCCAGCATATGTCAATTTGGCTCAACTCCAGGTCCAGTACCATCCTCTCTGTTGGGTTTGGTGGAGATTGATGGTGCAGTGGGTGAGTCACAAGGACTTCCTGGTTCATGGCGTCGGACCAATATTCTCCATGGTTACGTTTGGCAAAGGAACTTGAGTTTTTAGTTGTGTTATCATGAAAAGGTTTGACCTGTTGTGAAGCAGTTTCAAGTGTGTAGAGTTCATTCCTCTAGAGAGGAAGGACCCTGGTGTCTGAAAAGAAGCACTTCCTGTTAAAAGTGGGCGGGCTTAGGCAGAGACCGAAATTGGTCATATAGATCTGTTCAGGGTCAGACCCTGATTAATCCCTGTGAGTTTGATGGTGATTGGATGAGAATTGAGGGACTTATGATTAATGAAGTCATGGCGTTTTATCAAAGATCGCTATGGCTCCACGGTCTCGCCCACCAGCATAGAGCAACAGTTTTTACTGGATATCATCACCTGCTTGTTTTCTGCTGTCTGACCCAGTTTGGACCGCATTGTGTTCAAAATGTCAGAGAAGGGTGTCTTCGAGTAAAAACCATGACTTCCTGTTGCCCGGGGGCGTGGCAAATTCGTAATCCAAATATTGACATGTAGATGTGTTCAGGATGGGACTGGCATCATACATGGCCATTTTGGTTCAGATATCTTTTATGTGGAAATTATATCACTTTCGTTTTTCATGGCGAGACATCAAGCTTTGAGGCCCCGCCTCCGCTATGCCCTTTCTCCTTTGAGAAAGTTTTTAAAACTTTTAAAGACACATGTCTTCTGAACATCCTGAGCCATTTTGATGTCAGTACGATAAAATCTTTAGGAGGAGATAGATTTTAAGGGACGTGAGCAAAATGCCAAAATGGCGACTTTGACCCAAAATGGCCGACTTCCTGTTGGTTTTTGGCCACTGCTCCAGGAGGATTTTTTCCTCTCCTGAGCATTTGAAATATGTGTACTGAATTTCATAAAGATTGATGACATGCAGTGGCGAAGCATCATAAATAGGTGGTGCTCTTGTTCATTTTCGTCCATACAGTCCCGAACACCCCAAAATACGTAAATTTACGCATTCCTTCAGAGGGGTAGGCAAAATATGGTCAGTTTTTGAGCATGTTCAGGTCCCCAAAAATGGGATTAACTTCTGAGGAGAAAAATAAGAAGAAGAAAAAGAAGAAGGAAAAAACAGAGCAATTACAACCGGTGCTGCTAGCTGGTGCCGCAGTGAAGAAGGTAGTCATTTTAGAAAACTTTGAGAGCAGCTTTCTACTTTCCTCCTTCTTTCTCATCTTTTCAGCACCACTGGGGTAATCTTTTCATTCTTTTTCTTTTTTTTCTCTTCTCATCTCGCCCATGGATATCTATACAAAGACTAGATGTCTCATCCGCACTGTTGGCCAGTGGGGTCGAACAGCCACAGCTGGTGGCCATCTTAACACAGTGATCTCGCTCACTCATAACATTGTTTTAATGGTGCATGAACTTTATTAATAACCATAACTTCCTCAGTTTTGAAGCGATTTTCAAAAGGTTCAGTTTGTTATAAATGCCAGAGTTGTAGCTATGACAATACATACTTGTCATAACTAACTAAAGATTATTAAGCAGATCTTGGACTATCATTGGACTATGGACTTTCATATGATAATAAACTGATAGGTGCAGTGAATATACACACGCACAAGGTATATTAAATCAATATTTAGGCTACTCATCATACAGAATGACAACATGATATTTTATATATATATACATATATATATAACATTTGAATTATTACATGTTTAGTTTAAGCATGTAATAATTTAAATTATTTTATTATATTAGTAATATTTATATTATCATAACACATTCTAATACTTTATTTGCATTCTCTTCAATGTCTGTAAAATCTTGGACCTAAAAGGGACATTTATTTGGAAACACAATAGGTACAAGATTTATACATTTACATCCAGGAATGCAGCTTGTTGAAATCCCCACCCTCTACAGAGAACTACACTATTGTGGAGATATTCACATGGTGATATACACACAAACAACCTAAAAAATACATGGCTTGGCTAAAACCATGTTTTTTCTCTGGAAGCTAAGTGGAGTCATCTTGGAAATGTGGTGCAGCCTTAGCTTAAACCAGGGACACAACTAATGTCAGCAGCATGGTGGCGTTAACTGTCTAAGCCATACTGTGTGCAGCCAATGTGCTCCTCGAGCAACAACAAATCCTCCAACCCGATCCTCTTCCATACAATATACAGGACCTCCAGCAGTCTGATGGGCTGTGATTGGCTGGAACTTGCTGATGCCTGGTGAATGAGCCACTCTGCTGCTCTGATGACCCTTTCTGTGCCTTCTAACGGAGAACACAACTATGCTGCACGTTTAAGTCATTTTTCAAAAACAAAAGCTGCAATTTCAACATGATCAAGTATCCAGAATTATAGCCACGTTATTAACTTGTAAGGAACCAGAGTAATTATGTTTGTGCAACTCACTCACTTTCCATTAGGTACAATAGATCCCGTGAGACAGCAACCCTGTGGTAAGATGGCCGCCGCTTGAGGCCGATCGAAGCTCCGCCATAAAGCATCTAGCCTTTGTATAGATATCTATGGTCTCACCTCTGTACGCTGTTTGTTTTCATATTTTGCTGCTCTCTTCCTGGATCCTTATGGTAAGTCCGCTCCTTAGCTGGTGGAATTTCCTTGTATATCTGCAGCTCTCTCTCCACTTGTTCCTTGACAGACATGGAGCTCTGCTGTGACACTATGTTCTGTGCCTCTTCCTCAGCAAACAGCTCCTTTGTAGAGAACTTTCATGACATTGATGAAGTCTTCTGCTCTCCGAAAATCCTCCTCAGTCGGTTGAGCAAGCCTGTATGAAAAAGAAATAGAAGACATAGATCAGTGTTAGAAATATCCTCTTTTTTCTTAACAAAACATCTAACATATGCACTCCCTACATAAGCACATAATCTATAGTAACAGCTCTTTGTAATAAGTCAACAATCAATTCACTGATGAAGTGTATTCACTCTAATACTGTTCTTTCAATTCATATTTTGTGTGTAGTGGTATTTTTTGTGTCTAAGCTCGTCTATCTATAGACTCCATGGTTTCCAGGATTGCTGACTATGTGAGAGGCTTAACAGTTTGTCCATCTGGACAGCATCCTGCCTGATGTGGTGATCCTCAGGGGACTGTGCAGTCTCCTTTCCTCTTCACCTTATACACCACTGATTTTCAGTTGAACACTGAGTCCTGCTACTTTCAGAAATTCTCTGACAATTTAGCTGTTGTTGGGTGTACAGGAAAGGGAGATGAGGAGTACAGAGTGCTGGTGGACAGCTTTGTAGGGTGGACTGGCAAGAATCATCTGCATCTGAATCTCACCAAGACCAGAGAGGTGATAGACTTCCAAAGAAAGAGGAATCCTCTAAAGCCCTTTTTCCACCTTCAGGTGCGGGTCGGGTTGGGACACGTTTCCACACTTGAAAACTGGGATGGGTACCCTAACATCCAACCTGATCTGTTCTACTTGTTGTTACCCTTCCATTGGGGTACCAGTCAAACCGTTACGACCTGAAAGGGTGGAGCTTGACACACTGCTATTTGTTGATTGGTTAAAAAAAAGTCACTTCCTGTGTGAACCTCGTATAAAAACAAAGCTAGAATGGCTCCTTATTTAGAGCAACAGATTTTCTTTTTGCTAAATAAATCTATGTTAAAAATGGCATCAAGAAGCACCATTCTGTAGATGTCCGAGGAGGTCCTTTTCTTGGGATCATTGGGGAGGAAGAAATCCAGGGAAACTGGATGGGGTGATCTGACACAAAAGAGGTTTTCAGCAAGTTACTGCTAGTTATGGAACTTCGGAGCAGTGCTGGGCAAAAAACTGAGAGCAGAATATAGAAAAATAAACTACCATAACAGCCATAGTGGTGTCCAGTGCAAATCGTGGAAATGGTTTGAGCAAATGGAAGCCTGGGAAGAAAAGGAGGGATTGTTTTTTTTTTTGTTTTTGCTAGTAGCTAGAGGAGTTTGTTGCTCGAGTTTCTAGAAAAACCAGCAATTAGTACTCAGAGTTTGGCCTGGCCTATTGTTTGTTTATTTAGTAGCCGGTAAGCCTTGTAAGCAAGCTGAAAGTAGAGCGCTTCAGTGGTCATCTGGTGCTGTATCCATGTTTATTTTGTGCTATACTGTTGTAGTTTGAAACCAATATGTGTTTCGTGTAACTTTGCAGTAGAAGATCCCTGCACCCAAAATGAGTTCGCCGGTGAGATATTCGCAATCGACATGATTTCCTCGTGCTCTTCTTCACCAGCAAGGTCTTTAACGCCGACATCATCTTCTGCAGAACCTCCACCACTGCCATCAGGTTCGAATTAGGCCCAACACCGAAGGCGGTGCAAAGGCCTATTGACACTGCTCCGTTTTTCCCATATTCTTCTTCTTATTCTTCTCAAAACTCAAACTCATTTTTGGGGACCTGACCATGCTCGAAAACTCACCAAATTTTGCCTGCCCCGCCAAAGGAATGCATAAATTTACGTATATTGGGTGCTCGGGACTATTTGGCCGTAATTGAATGAGAGCGCCACCTATTTATGATGCCCCGCCACTGCATGTCATCAGTCTTTATGAAATTCAGTACACACAGGGCCTCAAAGTATGATGTCTCACCAGAAAAAACTAAATTGAAATAACTTCGACATAAAACAACATATCTGAACCAAAATGACCACATATGATGCCAGTCCCATCCTGAACACATCTACATGTCCTTGTAACTCACCCATTGTACTGTTGATCTCCACCAAACTCGGCAGGGAGGAGCACGGCCATGCCTGGAACTGAGCTAAATTGACATATGCTGGAAAAGTTGAAAAATGGCTCTATAGCGCCCTCTACAATCATTTAATCGATGAGCCCGACCCACTACATTGAACGACATGGATGAAATCCGGCATATTGATATAACATGGCAGGACCTACAAAAAAAACCTCTTGGATCTATATGATAACTTCAACTTCATTGTACAGCAAAGATCAATTTTATTTTAAGTAAATCTCAAATACCTTTTTTATATAAAAAATTCTAAACATATAAGGATCATTTACAAGTATATACATGACCTTCTGATTTCTTCTGCAGTTTTCTTTACTGTAACTGTAAACTGAATGTGCCTGTCTGTGTTTGACCCACTGATGTAGGTTTGAAGCCATATGTTTTATCCTGAGTCCATAAACATTAATTCCTGATAACAGTAATACCACAACAGTGTATCCACCCACTCACATGCACACACTGTTACATTACCACACACAAACATTCAGTGTATATTGCAACAGCGTAATGTACATTCAGCACACTGGTTTGGGGTAAAATATTTTTTATTGGGAACAAACAAAAGAAAATCTGGAGGATCGAGGTCTTTGCTGACAAACTAGTAAACTTCGGTCAAAATGGGTTTAGCTGACAAAAGTATCTTTTAGAAACAAGGTTCAATTTTATACTTCAGATTTGTTTAAAATGTTCCTGATGTCAGTATTTAAAATTTCTTTTAACAGGAACTGGCACACACTCTAAAAAGAAAAAATATGTTCCAGTATGTGTGCCTGCTAATGTCTAATATACATCTTTATCTGATGTAGCAATTTTTCAAAACTTACATTTTGCATTTTACATTCTCTCAATAGTTTTTGCAGAATTGAGTGGGACACAGGCGGAAAAAATTAATCTGATGTGTGGCCCTGTAAGAAATAAGCCCATCAATGTTGAGAAATGACACAACAAAGACATAAATTCAAGCTTGCATAGGATTTCTCAACAACAGTCAGCGTCTTTTATTAAAAGACTGTAACACTTTACAATAAGGATCCCTTAATTAACGTTAGTGTGTCACTCAGCATTAATCAAATTGAATAATATGTTAACTAATTACATAATTACATATTACTTAGCATTAGTTTGCATATCACTTAATGCATTAATAAGCAGATAATTAATGTCTACCACTCAACCTTACTTAATGCATTATTATGTGTTAATAAAAGTTGAATTATGTAAATATTTGTCATTATGTATGCATTACTCAGCATTAATTATGACGGCAGTTAACATGTTAATAAGCCCTTAAAAATTTCTCAAGTAATTGTTTACTAATGGTGTAGATTTTTAGTGAATAAGTATTAAGTAACAGCTAACTAATGCATCTACTAATCCTTCCCTATGTGGTGCACATTACCTGGATCGGCACTAATAAACCATTATTAATGTCTTAACCCATTAAGGCCCGACCCATGAAAAAATGGTAAGAAAAGTCCAATTTTTTTAATATGAGGTCTTTATTTGGCCCTTTAACAAAATGTAACAAAAAAATTACCATTTTTTTGGGAGGGGTGTCTACCATTTATTACTATGTGATACATTAAAAATATTATAACTTGGTTTTCTGCTTCTGGGTATCTATTAGGGGACAGAAGACAAGTATCGGGTTGTGTTCAACAGGATTTTGAGCAAATGATATATACCATAAATTGAAGAAAAATGTCTCATTAACTGTATATAACATCATGTCAGGCTCTTATGGGTTAAGAAATCATTTACTAATGTTGTGCTGTGTATGTTCTCAGGTAGCCCTTACCTGATCTTAAGAAAGGTAAGCATTACTTAACCATAGATAATCATTATTATAATTATTATTGAATGCTTTTTTGGACCCATTTTGTAAAGTGTAAACATTTATCCCTTTGCTAACATTTTATAAATGCTTAACAGCCTCATCAGCCTTTCTTAACTTGTTAACTTACTGTGCCTTTTAAGCTTACTGATGTGATTATAATAATTTCAAATTAGTTCTGTCTTCATATTAAATGTATTAGGTGAAAGACTACCTACACTTTTCGGTTAACCTAATGTCTCATGTCAGTCTTTGAAATGTATTAAAATAAACTTCTTGGAGTGGGGTTAGTAGTTAGATTAATGTGTTACTTGAATGCTTGAAAATAGCCCCAGATGTCTACTCAGATTTTTCTCGTACCCTTTATTTGGCATTGCTCGTGTGAAATGGTTCGATCGCAATGTTGTACACACAGCCTGCATTCAAATGAGAGATGATCACCTTTCTTTTGACTTTTGTGAGAACAGAAAAGTATTTTCAAAACTAGTTTCGGTCAACACCACATTGTGTGATTGTTGAAAACAGCATAGGCAAGTTGATGATTTTTACTAAATATTGGCTGAACAGTCAACAGGCATCCCCTGTCTTTCTTCCACATAGTCTTGTAGCGAGATGGATAATTAACTCACTCACAGCACATAATAGTTCACCGGCTCCATAAATTTTATGCTGTATGAACGTCAACTAAGAAATGAAGATGCATCTACAGCACTCAGCAGGCTTTGGACGTGATCCTGAACCAAGTCAACCCTTGCGACTCAGATGGAACAGATATAGCCCTTCAGTCGAGTTCAGAATCAGCTCAATTTCTTCTGGTAAGATTTTCCAAACATCCAACTTTCTTTTCCTGATTATGTTAGTTACGTTTTAGAAAAAGATAAAAACAACCCTAAATCAATGCAGAGGAGGCATACTTATGATGTTTTGGAATTATAATTCAAATTATATCTGCGTAAATTTCTAACCTTGATTAAGATTTTCATTGCTCACATCTCAAAAATAAGGTCACCCTACAGATAAGGAGCCTTCACTGCCACCAGAAAAGAGAGGTCGACTGGAGACACACACTGGGCCCACACAGAGTGCAAACAGCAGCACAGTGTGGCGTGAAGAACAGGTCTGGAGGCCTCTCCATCAACATCAGCCTAATAGAAGATGGAAACTAGTGGTTCATGGTTCACACCATCACATATTTACCCTGAAGTGTTGTTGTTTGCAGGACCTTCTCTAACACAGTAGCTGGCTGGTGGTAGACAGGGTTTATGTTTCAGGGGTGGAGGGGTGGGTCTAGAAAAGTTCTGATGGGTCCCAGGCAGGAGCATTGACCAGGAAAAAAATGTAAAAAAGTGAAGAAAAACGTCTAAAATAGTCAGTGATGTATTTTATCAACAGGTGTTTACTTTGGGTGATGCTGCTGTAGAACTTTTGTTACTGCTGCAGTTTCTTCATCAACATTAACTTTTAATTTCAGTCGGTTGTATAACAGAAAGTATCACCATGGATACGTTTGGTGAGATGATGATATATGAATTCTGAGCTAGAACATGTTAGAGATAATTTAAAACAGTATATAGAAGTACATTACATGCTGCATTTACTGACCATTCGACATCTGATGTCTAAGAGAAGCTCAGTTAACAGTAAATATTTGTAGCATGGGCTCTTTCTGTTGATACAATACAGTAAAAACGGGTAAATTTCAGGCATAGTCGCGAATGGTGATTAATTATTTTGAAATTATTTTAAATTTGTTCTTAATTTTAAAGCTGTGGTTAATTATGAGTAATTAATTTGAAAGCTATGAATATTTAGATTAAAATTTTTAATAATTTGTCTGCCCTAATTAATTATATATATATGACGGCATCAACCGCCTCAGCCCATTGCTAAGATACATTAACATGTCCACCATATTGATCGTGGCAAGAGAGCTCACAATAGCCGTACACAAGTGAACAGTTATTGTGTTTAAACCTAATATACAGTGTATGGTTTCAAATGGATTGCCTCCAGACGGCAGTACATCATAGAAGGTTTGTTTCTATTGACAAAGTGCATTGTGAAAGCAATAAAATGTTTTCATTTGAACCTGGTACTATTTTCTGTTATGTTTTGTCCTATTCTCCTGTTTTTTCGTTATGGATTGGATGGCTTATTGCATTTCTTGCTTGGAGTGCTTTTTATTATCAGTAATATTTATTAGAGTTAAGTTTTAGTTTTTACTCCTGCCTGCCAGAGCCAGATTTTTCTACTGTGCCAAACCCAGAGGTGGCAAGTTTCTTTGAAGCCTGTGGGATTGGCAAAAACTTCATCCAATTTAAAAACAGCAAGAGGGATCACGCATATCTTTCTGAACATTTACACAACACTTATCCACGACTTAGGCAAGCTGGGGGTACATGCTTGCTAAGAGTGACAGAAGCAAACATTTAAATAAAATCCCAATTCCACCATTGGGATACTCACTTGAATATTTACGGAAACATGTGGACATCAAGAGGGCCCCCTTATATATTATTCCTTTGCAGCGGGGATTGACCTTGACTATGCCTGTGATGGAGGTATACAAAATGTTCTTTAGAAAATACTTTTACATGTTTACATTGTCAAATTTAATGTTACATACTTAAAATGAACTCTTAAATTTCAGACTCCTGCTGTATTGGAGAGTTGTCAGGGTTGTGAATGGAACTGTCTTGTTCATGTCCAGTTTAGTTTTACCAATATGTATTAGGATTGCCCACGGTTAAACACAAGCAGTGTTTTTCATTAGTCCACAATGTACATCTGCCATATTCAAAATATTTTCTTAATTTTAAAACTGAGTACAGACAAAAATGGTTTATTGTTAAAACATTTAGGAAAATTGCACAAAAATTAAATCAGATTTATGAAAGAGATCTCAAAGTCCTAAACAAAAGTAAAAGCAACCCTCGAACCTTGAGGGCGTGACCTTTCTGTGTGGAGTTAGCATGTTCTCTCTGTGTATGTCTGGGTTCTCTCCGGGTATTTCGGTGTCCTCCCACCGTCCAAAGACATGCATGTTGGGTTAATTGATGACTCTAAATCCTCCCTAGGAAGGAGTGTATGTGTGAATGGTTGTTTATCCCTATGTGTTGTCCAGGGTGTACCCTGCCTCTCACCTGTTAATGCTGGGATAGGCTCCAGCTTACCCACGACCCATAATGGACTAAGGGGTACAGAGAATGAATATATATATATATATATATATATATATATATATATATATATATATACTCATATGTGTGTGTGTCCATGTGTCCCACAGTTTTCTTTCTTTCTTTACTTTTTAATAAAATAAAACAGCATGGTGTTACTGTGTGAACTTCCTCACATGATCCATGGGTTTTGTTGCTGACTTGGTTTCTTGCTTTGTTGGTTTGGAGTTCCATCAGTTTTCCTGTTTTATTTTGTTGGATTTACTACCATGTGTTCTGTTAAATTTACTTCCTGTTTAATGCGTCCCACCTGTGTTTTTTTTTTTTTTTTTTTGCTGATTGCCTCATCTGTGCTTATTTTCAAGTGCTCATTAATTCTGTCTATATTGTCTTTTTCTAACAGAAGCCAAGCAGTAAATTGGATGTACATTTCAGATAGATGTGTCAAGATAACAACAGTATCACTTATATCATTAAACATTACAGTATAACTTCATAAACAATTTGAAGCTCATCATGTTTTTTTTTTGTTTGTTTGTTTTTTTAAGCTCACACAAGCAGTGGCAGCATCAGTTGGTGGAATGTTGTCCAGGATGAGCCGTGACTACTTCTTTAATGTGGATTAGAAAAATTATGTTTGTTTATTTGAGAGACACACCTCAGAGCAAGAAGGTTCAAAACCAGAAAACATGTTCTCTCTGGAATCTCCAACTTCCTCCCACAGAAGAGTATTAGGGCCACTGAAGAAAAAGGAAAAAAAAAAAACAAAATAAAAAATAGAAGTCAGAATTCTGACTTTAATCTCAGAATTCTTAGATATGTTTTAAATATAAATTTTCGATAAAATGTTGATTCTTCTACCAAATGTGCATTCTGGCCATCAGGCTCCTTTAAATTAGTAAAAAGTTTATTGAAAAACAAACATGAACCTCAAATAATTGCTTCAAATATAATTAATTTTTGGGCAGACACATTAAATAATCTGAAGTATTTCCTGTCGTAACCTGATGTATAGATCTGCTGCAGCAAAAGGATCTGCTGGAGCCTCCCACCCATTCTCCTCCATCAGCATACGGCACAGTTCAAAAACAGTTTGATCACATGGAAACTGTCCTTTGGGAAAACACTCTTCTGCATACAAAGTGACTTCCTCCCTAGAAATAGGTTTTTGTCGATCCTCAGCATCTTGGAGTTCTAGGAAAAGTACAACTGGCCGTCCTGACACAGCAGCACCACTTCTGTGTGCAACTTTGTCTAGTTCGTCCTGCGCAGGAATTTTACATACTACTACTAAGTTTACTAACAGCGTTTCCCACAGCGTTTTATGGTCAAGGCAGCCACCTAACTAAATTTGTAGACATGAAAGGCCTGTAAGCTAGTTAAAATCCTCCTACATCATGCACAACCTGCACTCTCTAAAAGTTCAGTCAGAGTGATATAAAAAGGAGAAAACATAGCCTTAAAAAATCAGTACATTTTATATTTTTTGAAAACATAAATTATAATAAGATTTGTTGAAAATGATTAATTGAGATGGCTAACCAAAGATATTGCATTGCTTTATTTTTATTTAAGTATTCACTTTTTTTATTTCAGAAATAAGGTTGAATCTTCCTAAATATTTAGATGTATGACATAATGGATAACTTGGCTTTTGGTGGCAGACCACCCAGCTCTCAGTGCTCAGCCACATGCTTGTGCTGCTTCTCTCTACTGCTTTTTTGAGTACTCCTCTGCAACTTTTCATCCACAGGAGTCAGCAGAGAGTGATGCAGTGGGATAGTAGGTGCACTAAGGGGTCACATACAGTGAAAATATAAATGTGATAAATAATTGGGATCACAATGTTGATTTAAATAAATGTGATTTTCATTTGACCAAAATGGCTTGCTGGTGGATAAGAAAAACATCCTCTTCTTTGTGACATCAATATTAACATGTTGGAAATCTTTAAAAATTTAATTTATCACAAAATTGGCTAGTTATAAATTTATAAAGAGATGAATGAGCAAATTTTTTGCACACACACGTACTTCTGTTTTCCTTTTGAAATATTTCTCAAAGGTCACATGGTTGTATAACTTGATATGCAAACTACTTAAAACGTAAAGTGGCTTAATCTGTATCCTTACATTTCCATATACAAACCTGTGAATGCGGCAAAAAAAACAAACAAAAAAAAACCAAATCCTGGTGTGCCATGATAGTAATTTTGATATAAAATTCCAGAAATGTCATACAAAGAAGAAAACTAGGCTCATATTTTGTCTTGGTTATACTTTCATCACAACAGGAATAATTCTAAAATAGTAACTTTGTAATTTTCCTACTACATGATGCACAAATCTAAAATGATTAAAGTTTAGAGCACCTTAATACATAACCTGCTCAGTGTTGCAAATCTAAATAATCTTATTTAATATTACATTGAACTACAACCTGACACATCAGAAAAAGACCACCAGCAGTTCTACACCGCTTCTGGTGAAGAATAATCAGCTCCTGACACGCTCGTTCATAAGATCTTGCAAGTTAATTCATTCATTCACTTTATTTTATCATGGAGTGTGTGAAATAAAATATAATTCAATACACACTAACATAACACCAGAACATAACAGTAATGTGATATCATGCACTTCAGGTTAGCTGATGTGAGTTATGTGTGTAAACAATGAGTTGCAGCCATGTATGTTCAATGTAAGCAGTTAACCAGTCACCAGCGGAGTCCGTATTGTATGAGATAAACAGTGAAGGCATAACACAGGGTTCCTACAGGTTTTTACAAGTTAAACTGAAGACTTTTTAAGACCTTTTAAAGACAACTTGGAACAGAATTTAATACCCATTTCATGGCCACATTTGCAAAAATTAATAACTCCTAGAATTTAAGAAAACGCATATATTTACATGAGCAGTGGTTATTAAAATGACCTGGGTGTGTGTGTAAAGTGCAGTGCTTCACTTAAACTGCTTGAACATTTTGTATAGCGCCTTACCACACAAAGTAATTCAAAGTGCTTTTCATCAATGCAAGCACGGCCAACAGAGCTGAGGCAGCGGACATGCGGCAGCTGAATGATAATTTACTGCAATAATGGACTTGACTGAACTAATGCTGAAAACTACACAGCGTTTTATTTATAGTCTTAGTCTAGATGGAAGGTTCTTTTATTAAAACAAAGCAGTCTGAAGTGTGTCAGCTATTCTCTGAGTCACGCTCTTGGACTTTGGCGGGTTGCGACTCCACACAGATCAGTGCACCACACAGGTGAGCAGACGTCTACTGGCACTGCATATGGTCATCTACCACCTGAAAAACACCCGGAGTATTTCTCTCACTGTGGTGTTGATAAAGCCGTGCGTATCACGGGAACGTGCACAGCTGAACAGGCTGAATCTACCGTCATCGTTTTCATTTCTAAGCTGTATTACAGCTTAAAATGGATTCACTGCTCTTTACTGGCTTGTTAACGTCATCACGTTTCCTAAGATCTGAACTTTAAGAATATGTGCGGTGACTGAATAAAATAGTTTAATCAGGACATTTAAAAAGTAAATTTCTTTTCTGTCTGGGGAGTTTTTTTCCACTGCATTTCAGTCATTTGTGGAAAATTTGTCAGCAATGAAGTTTGGAATTTGTGACGTGACTTCACAGCAAGCTGTCATATGATCTTTAAATTACTTAGTCATTACTACATGTGTAATATTAACACAGTAATACTGTAATTGGTAGGTTACCTGTTCCAGAGTTCCATCCATCCATTATCTTGACCGCTTATTCCATTTCGGGTCGCGGGTGAGCTGGAGCCTATCCCAGCATTTTAACAGGTGAGAGGCAGGGTACACCCTGGACAGGTCACCAGTCTGTCGCAGGGCCAACACAGATAGAGACAAACAACCATTCACACACACACTCACTCCTACGGAGAATTTAGAGTGTCCAATTAACCTAACATGCATGTCTTTGGACGGTGGGAGGAAGCCGGAGAACCCGGAGAGAACCCACGCAGACACGGGGAGAACATGCAAACTCCACACAGAAAGGCCACCACCCTCAAGGTTTGAACCTCCCCCCAGCCGAGATTCGAACCGGCGACCTTCTTGCTGTGAGGCTGCGGTGCTAACCACCACACCACCGTGCAGCCCCTGTTCCAGAGTTCAGTACCGATTTTAAGGTTGTTATTTAAATTCAGGTTATTAAGCCTGTATTTTATTAAGCAACACCAATAATAATAAAATAGTAATTAATATAAAAATAGATTAGTTACTTTGATATTGGCCAGCAAGTCCTGTGTTGTCGAGTGTCCCATGAGACCCCAGGTACCTTGAATGAACCTGTCCCTCATCCCAGAAACGAACGTGGACATCCAGTTGCTTGGTTTTCATGGTCAAGTTCAAACATCAGGACGAGGGGTCCATTGTTCACTCGAGAGATTAATTCAGTATTAATATGAAGTGCTAAGCCAGGCTTGGCTATGTTCTGCAACTCCGTTGTTGGTCTTGCACGACGTGTTTGGTAACGATGTTTAATGTCTGTATGACTTCGGCTCTAAGGGTTGGGGTACAGTCAAACGTTGTGCGGAGGCCGACTTCAGTCGATGTTGCTGCTGAACTTGTCACACGGCCAGATGGTGTCTGCGAGGTACATATACCTTCTTGCACCGAGCTTCGAATAGGTTCTCCACCAGTGTCAACCAGGCCGAGAATGACCCTTTGTCCGGCCATTTAATATTACATTTACACTTTACCATTTTACTCACCAAATCCACTAAATTCTTAAGTCACTGTCAGCTAGCTTTCTTTCGCGCGAAAATAAAGGCTTCATGTGTGTTGGGCTAAATGTTCCTCAATCATTTCTCCCTGCAAAGTCAGCGATAATTGGTTCCTAATTTCAATATAATGGTCGGGTTGGAACGGGAGAAAATGACTTCACTTCTGTTACTTTGCAGTTTGGACACTTCCTGACACATTTTAACGCAATACAGCTTTAGGTCCAATAGACCTACCGTATAAAATTTAAGAACAAAACTGTCTAATTTAAGGACTTTTTAAGGTATTAAATACATATTTGCAAATTCAAGACTTTTAAGACTTTTTAAGACCTCGCGGGAACCCTGATAACAATGTGGTTGTAATATATATTGCAATTAGCTGACAAACGGGTCTGCCGTTCGCTCATACCACAGAATCAAAGAGATCACCACAGAAATCAAAGTCAGACGACGTGGTGAAACAACAAGGAGTAAAGACACATGATGACAAGGAGGAATCGACACAGCCAAATGTGTGGTCAGGTTTACCAACTACATACACAATGGTCTGTAGATGTAGACACTATGCATATGAACATGCTTGACCATTTTTGGCACAAATGGAACCTCATATGAGTGAACATTGGACTTTATGTTTTTCAGAATTGTCCAATTTACACCGCTGTTTTTGTTTGATCTTAACCTGTTTTTTTTTATTTTTTTATTTTTACTAAAGTTTTTCTAATGCAACCTTTTTCTCTTTCAGTGATTCACTTGGTTACAGCTTCATAAGTTACATGGTGGAGGTGCTTCATGCTGATGCATTCAGAATTAGTTGAAATCTCAAGTGAATTGTGCTATGGATTATCTGTTGGATAGCCCTCTCTTTTTAAGTGAACAAATATTGGTAATACCCAACATTTTACCCCTGAAGAGACTGGTTATCTCCCTGGAGCTGTAAGATTTTCTGCACATTAGCCTTGAATTTAATGGCTGTTTCCCTTAGAGTTTGGTGGGCGGGTTTGAAACAAACAAGGAAAACAACAAATATCCTAAAATTTTGGTCAGAGTCGTGTCTTTGGGTCTTTTCTGATCTACTTCAGTGATCAGGTTTGACATGACTATCGCAAGATTGCAAGGTTTAGTTGCTTTTTACTGGCATAAATGGGTAATCTCTCTTCAGTCAGATCAGTGAGGGTATTTCTACTGATTCAAAATCATTTCTGGCGCTGAGGGGTTCAGATTTGGTTGGGGAAGCTATGCTGTTTTACACAACAGTGGTTTGGTTAATTAGCTTGAGAGTGGGCATGTTGTCTGTATCTATTAAAAAAGATCATAAAAGAGGCTAAAAAATCCACAATATTATCTCCTTAAGGAAATGTGGTAATGCACTGGTTGCTGAGCATACCACTTCCAAATGATGGATAAAATTTGGGAAAATGAGCAAAAGAATTATTTTGTTTATCTGATTATGTCTTAAACAAAGTTAATTTAATTTTTCATGTACTACACACACACACACACACACACACACACACACACACATATATATATATATATATGAACACACACACTTCAGTGATAAAAGGAAAAAGAAGCTGTTTTTATCCAAATCATCAGTTTTATCAGAGTTTCTTCATCAATGTTGGCTGTTTAACTTCAGTTGCTACTTCTGCTGTTTTTTTATTTGTATAATTAATTTTAAAAAAGTTTTACTTTTAATTAGAATTATGATCTAGAACATGGTAGAGGTAATATAGCATGTAGAAGTACATTACATGCTGCATTTGGACATCTGACTTTTAGCCAAGAGAAAGTCAGTTAACAGTAAATATTTGGAGCATCGGCTCATTCTGGTAATACAATACAGTAAAAATGGGCAAATTTTAGGCAAAGTCGCGAGTGGTGATTAATCATAATTAATTCATTTGAAAGCTGTGATTAATCTGATAAAAAAATGTAATTGTTTGACAGCCTTAGTGTATATATACATATATTTTCATTTATTTATTTATTTTATTGGATTATGGTGGTCTATAATATGTGTAAACCCCAAAGCATGAAGAAAAGAAAAGCATGTGGCTGAATAAAATTACACATTGATCCTAATACCATCTCAAAATCACACCATGATTAACTGCATTTGTTTAATAAAGATCTGTGGTATTAAACAGGCTTGGTTTGCCAACTCTTTCTTTTTTACTTTTTTCTTTTGTAGTTGTATGATTAATAATCAAATAGGTGGATTATAGCAATGACAACTTATTAACAGTAAACTAGATTTGATTATTTCAAGTAAATGTTAATGATACAGTACCAGTTCACAAAAGTCTTCTCAGAGTACTTTACAGAGAACACTCACCAATATAGTTGTGCCTTTAATGTCAGGCATCAACATACAATACATACAAGATTAGAAACCAATTCGTGTGTCCAAACTTTTTACTGGTAGTGTAAATTCAATACTTTGTCTAGCTTAACTTAAACTCTTTGTTTCTTTATAACAATTTCTTACGTTGCCTGATATAAACTTTTACAGATGATGATGTTATACAAAATTCTAAACATAAATAGCTAAAGATGTGTTCATTGCATGTGACAAGGTCTGAACAGGATGCAAAATACCATAGGTTTTCAGAAAGGCATTTATTCTCAGACTTTTAAAAGCTTTCCTTGGTAAAACAGTGAAAATATTATCTTTAAGCTTGACAGTTTCCTTTCTAAAGAGACTAAACATGTGTGACAAAGAAATGAAAAACCATAGGAAGGAAATTACAATGATTTTTAAAAAATAAATAGCAGAATAAAATATCCTGGTCTAGAAAACAACACCTGATTTCAAATTAACGGAAGATACTGGGTTATAAAATAGACAAATAGACAATAGTGAAGGGAATTTTCCCATTATTAATGAACTGTATAATGAAAAGTATAAAAACTTAATGGGGAACATAGTTTAGGTTCTTGGTTCAGGTGGTTTTTCAGAGGCATTGATGATCTTTATCTGGCCCTTCCTCAGACTCTTAGTCAGACTGGTTCTGGTGGAGACACAGCTATGTGAGGTTGTTTTGATGCCAGCTCTTGGAGTTGTGTGTCCACCCAAGGTCTTCAGGAAGGAGGATTCTTTCTACAGAAATGTAGAACTATTGTTTTTCCTCTTGCCTCCCCAGAGTCTCTCTCGACTTCACGCGAGTCGAGACGACTACTCTCATTACTTGCAAGTAATTCTGTATTCAGTACTTCTCCTGTAATAAACTTTTTTATACTTTTACTCATTCCAGACTCTTGGTATTTTTTTCTACAACAAGACACTGATTAATCTTTTGTGACTTTTGATCAGGCGATTACCTGGGCAAGAGAGAAACTGAGGGCCTCACTGACCTGTCATACTTCTGAGTTACAGACAGTCGATGAGGAATAAGTGGCTAGAAATAGAAAAATTTAACCAAGGTTTGATATCTGGAGACATGTCGCATATACAACCTTTAACAATATCAGCACATTTACGCAAAAAACATGTATTATATCTATTATGAATATGTTGTATAATAATTTGCTTTTGCTTTGTTCGGTCTTTTCTTAAATCTCATCTTATTGTCACATTCCTTTTCCCTTCATCTTTCCACTTCTGTGTCTGCCACACCTTCCAGACCTCTCCGCCATTTCTCTGTTAGAAATATGCCAGATCTGAAAAATCCTCAATGTGGTCAAGATACAGATATTTTCCTAAAAACTGATAAACAAAAAATATCTGTGCTGTTCATTTCTTTATGTAGTTAACTATGAATTGTTTCATCTAATGAATGAAACCTCTGGTCTAGAGTTTGTTGGGTAGTTGAGGTTGTTCATGATTAGTTAGATTGAGCTCCTTTAGACTCCTGGCTGCCAAGGACGGTAAATTGTTTCTTGAATGGATTCATGTTGTTATGTTGATGTGTGTCTTTAGTATGTTGTTATGTTGATTTTTACCTAGCACGCTATCTCAGAAGCAGCATTACACACATTTTTTACTTAAAGCTGCTGTCTTGTGTTTGATTTGTCGATGGCTGTTCATGTTTCCTCCTGATACAGTTTTTAAAAATTGTATCTTGTTAAGTTTTTATTATACAGTCCTTCTTCTGATTATTTAGAATTTTTCACCTGACAAATACCCTAATTTAGAAAAAACAAACAAAAAAAAAACGAACACTAAAACACTAAAACTAATAAAAACTAAACTAAAACTAAGCATTTTTTTTAATGAAAACTAATAAAAAACTAGTAAATTTGCTCAAAAAACTACTTAAAACTAACTGAATTTGAAAACAAAAAGTCAAAAGGAAATAAAAACTAAAACTAATAAAAAATCTCAAACTATTATAACCTTGGAGCTGTACAGTATGGAAGCGATTCTGTACCTTATTTCAATTTAAAATGGATTAACAGAAATGATTTTTCATTTTTAGAATATAGCTGCATTTTTTACTCATAAATAAAAATGAATAATAAAAAATAAAAACTGCATTTTCATTTTCTTCTCCAAGATTGCGCATTTTGTAACTTAATTAAAATGATGATCAAAAGGACATTTAAGATTTAATTTTGCAAACATGCCCCAGCAGATAGTTACCAAAATTAAATTTGAAATGTCAAATTTGAAAATTAAAATGCATTAACAGAAAGCCTTTTTCATTTCAAGGTCATAGCTGCATTATTTGACTCATAAATAAAATTATTAATAGATTAATAGATGCATTTTATTTTCAACTTCAAAACTGCTCTTTTTATGACACAACTTAAAAGAAAACATAAAGGACATTGCTTTTTTGTTTTCACGTCTGGCCCGCAAAACATGTTGCAAAATTCAATTCGAATTCGCAATCCCAGGTGGCGCAGGACAGTCACGCCAGCGGCCGCTCTTCTTCTAATTCTTCTGCCCCAGTCTGACCGAGCTACCCATCTAACACGGCAGAGGGCGAGCTGCATGTCTGACACTGGAACATAAGAGAAGAGTAGAGCTCGAAAGCTGCGTTGGTACCACAGACTGTTATAAACAACGAGAAGAGCTCCATCGTATCCAAATCTGTCAGAGCTGCTGTGGGAGGCTGCAGATGCCTTGAAACGGCAACTAAATCAGTTGCAAACAGCAGGTTTGGACCAAGCGGCAAATTCCAGAAATGTGAAGCTGATGCAGAAATGCAAAAAAATTGCAGCTCATCCCTCATTCACTAGGGGCTGGCTCCAAAACAGAGTCAGTCCCCATAGACTCCATGTTAAAAAGACCAACTTCACAGCAGAAATAAACATGTTTAAAGCCTGGAACAAAAACATTTTAGGATTAATAGGTCAAGTTTACCTTCATGACAACTGTGAGGGGGATGAATTTTTTCACACTCATCAACCATTTGGATGTTATTTAATCTGGAAATTCGGCACAATTAGGGGGCGTGTCCTTTTGATTGACATATATTCAATATCGGGGGCAAGAAAGGAGAGTGCAGCACAACCACGTTCTCATGTTCTCAGAGTTTGGAAAATGAAATCTTAAATGTCATTTTCTTCATCATTTTAATTAAGTTACAAAATGAGCAGTCTCGGAGAAGAAAATGAAAATGCAGTTTGTATAATTTATCATTCATTTTATTTATGAGTAAAAAAATGCAGCTATATTTTTTAAATGAAAAAGCATGTCTGTTAATCCATTTTAAATTGAAATAAGGTAAAGAATCGCTTCCATAGTACAGTTTTTGTGCCATACACAGAGCAAGTGATAAATGACAGAGTTATGTAAATTGCCATCATATCACTTTTAAATATGCCCAAAGTTAATATAAGGAGAGGTTATTATGTAGTTATTCACTTATTCAGAGATAAGCCAGAACCACCATACTATGGCTGAAGGACCGCTGAGGGTCTTGGGACCAAACTTTGGAATATTGATTCTGGATGGTTAACCATTTTAGGCAATAATTAGTAAATTTGTCCAAATCAGGGTTCAGGGAGAAAGTCTTTTTTTTCTTCATGTTGTATATTTCCATATCAATTCCAATTCTTTCTTTTTTTTTTTTTTTTTTTTTTTAAGGCTTTAAGGCTTTGCTCACCCACTTTCTTGTTATAGCTTTTAACTGGCTGCCAGTATTATATTAATCAGGTATTTGTCACTAGAAATGACTGTGGATGGTAAGGACATGAGGCTGCAGAGGGAGGCTGAGAAGAGGAGCAGAGAGCAGAGAGAGGATGGACAGGCTCTTCTCCCTCCTGGAGAAATTAGTTAATGAATAAAAGATGAAAAAATGTTTTTAAATGTTTTATTTTAATAAATAACAATATGTACAAAAAAAGTTAAAAAAAGAAATGCTGACGCTATAACTGAAAAACTCTTTACAATAACAAGCAGGGAGGTCCTGGCAGTGCTGGTTAAGTTGGATGGGATGCCACAATTGAGATCCTGACTTGAGAGTGGTCTCCAGAGAACTTTCCATGTCCACCGCATCGCCCACTGATTGGGTTTGCAGGGCTGGCGAAGTCGATGGCTGCCATGTCACTATTGTCATTAAGAGATGGAAATAAGTAGCTGGAATCACCATTAATTCTTTGCAACTCAAGCTACAGTATTTACCTGTAACTTACCTCTATACTGGTGGTCAGGGGGCACTTCCTCCAGGGCAGACACCTCGGCTGACAGTCAGTCCCGCCAGGATACGCCACTGGTTGCCTCCAACTCCATCTCCCCCTCATCCTCTGGCTCATCCTCTGCAAGCTCTTCGTCTGGGTCCACAATATCCCTAATGCCGAGACAGATGTTGTGGAGGATGGCACATGATGTAATGACCTTGTAAAGAGTAAAGATCAATTACAAAACCCTTTATAGTTTAGTAAGTGTAAAAATAAATCATCCAGTGTTATGATTACTCACGTATGGTGCCAAGGTGTGGTGCACTTCCAGTGCTTGCAGGAAGATGGCATGAAACCTGCTCTTCATCATCCCAAAAGCACGCTCTATTATTAAGCGTGCCGGGAGTGATGGTGATTGAAGCGCTGGGCTTCCACAACTCACAGCAGTCGTTTGTAGGTAGTGATGAGGGGGAGTGGCTGCTGAAGGCAAGGGTATCCACCATCAGCTAGAATGAAGTGCCCTGGAGGAGGATACAGTGACCTCCTGTACAGTGGGCTGTGCTGGAGCACCAGGAGTCATAAACTGATCCTGGCCAGCCCGCGTATGTGTCAAAGAAACTGCCCTGATGGTCACAGACAGCCTGTAGAATTATTCATTGAAATAATTTCCTGTTTCTGTAACAGTGACCATCAAAGCCACTTGGTGTCTTTATCCTGACATGGCAGCCTTTAATAGCACCTGCAGCTTTGAAAAAAGCTTGGTGTCTTGCCAGTCCTGCAAACCCACGAGACACTGCTTCGAGATCTGCTCCAGCTGTTGGGAAACAGATGACCTGATGGCGAATGGCCACCACCTTCTCAGTGACCCTGTGAACGATGCGATGGACGGTGGAACGGGGCATTCCAAAATCTCTGGAGCCCACCCTGTATGAAGCCCCAGCGGCTAACCCAAACAAAAAAGCAAGGGTCTTGATTGTGGCAGAGGCGGAAATCCTGCCGGGGGTCCTCACCTACAAAATACCTGTCCAGCACAGGCACTGATAGGTTGATGTTACAGTACAGTAGCCTGTGCTGGTGTAGGGAAAAAAGAGACGGAAAGGGCAGCACAATATTTGCAGACAAGCACAGACACATATTGTGTGTGTGTGTGTGTATATGTATATATATATATATATATACATATACAAACATACATACACACACACACACACACACACAAACAGCACCTGCTGACCAAAATGCTTCACAGAAAAAAGCAGATAAATTAAAAACAATATAAAAACACAATAGGAGGGCAGCATCTATTTTTATTGCAAGACATTAGGTCATTTCTTTAAAGTAAAATAAGTTTTAATAATAAATGAATTTCAGTTACGTTTGTCAACATTGGCAGAGAAGCTGGGACGGCAACAGTATTACATGTGGCCTTCTTCATTACAAGAAATAATTACATGGGTCCGACCAGTATTATTTTCCACTGAAGTTAACGTACCTGGGTCACCTCCTCGAAATGTTTTCTATCTCAAAATAAAGATAAACGAAAAGAAAGAAAATTAAAATGAAAATTTCCATTTATTTCCTTTTTCTTTTTTTTTCTTATAGGAAAAATTAGCGGGACAAATGTATAATCAGTAGCTAACAATGGTGGTAACATCTGCAGTTGCTAGGCAACAGGGCACTGGAGCACTATGGGGAATTCTCATTGGCTAGGTAGGCTGTCCCAATATACGAATGGTAAGCAGCCTTCGAAGTGTGTAGACTTTTTTTAAATTAGGAAAAGTAGGAGAAAAATGGTGCTTATGCAACTGAGATAGTAACTGTTGCTGTATTCATGTTATATTAAATTTGTGGCCGAGACACGGACATTTTCAACTTGTCATCTTGTTTGCGGAGAGCATAGCAGGTGGTGCGTCTGTTCAATGGCAGTGAGATTGTTTAATTCTATTGATGTGGTCATGAGTTCATGATGACTAAGAGAAGCAGCTGGCTTCTTTACTACTAAACTGGTCTCAGCAGATACTATTAGAAGGGTTAGACCTAACGTGACAGCTACTGGATAACTGACAGTAGCAAGTGTGAATGAGGACACGCTAACTAGCCACCTACCATAACTTGACCATTAAGATATGCAGTGCTTTCAAAGGAAGACCTGGACAGAACTGGACAACATGCTCTTCACCTGCATTCAGACTGCAACAAGAAAGAAATGCATACAAAACTGTGACTTTATTATTAACTTTTACTTATGTTTATGACCAATTTTTGCCCTGAATGATGCATGCCTCTTTTGTTATAATAAAGCCTCTTTCCACAGGCAAACGCTTTCCTCTCCACTCATCATCACTTCTCCCTGGGTCACCCCCCAGCTGACGGTAAAGAAACAGACCCAGTTGATGGGCAGCTACACACTAGAGGCTGACATTTTTTCTGCGGGATGCCCACGGGATGGGAGTCAGTTTTATTATTCACGTGATTGGAATGGTACAGGATAAAAAGTTAACGGGAGCAGACAGGAGCAGGAACCAGAAAAAGACAAGGGCAGCCATTTTTGGGGGCGGCAGTGGCTCAGGCGGTAGAGCAGGTCGTCCAATGATCGGAAGGTCGGCGGTTCGATTCCCGCTCCCGCAGTCATCTGTCGTTGTGTCCTTGGGCAAGACACTTAACCCTCCTTGCCTCCAGTGTTGGCATCGCTGGTGTATGAATGTTCGGTGATGGTCGGAGAGGCCGTAGGCTCAGACTGGCAGCCACTTTTCCGTCAGCCTGCCCCAGGGCAGCTGTGGCTACGCACGTAGCTTACCATCACCAGGTATGAGTGAGGAGTGGATGAATAATGGATTCACAATGTAAAGCGCTTTGGGTGCCTTGAAAAGCGCTATATAAATCTAATCCATTATTATTATTTTCTAGTTTTTGCTCAATAAACCTTCACTGTAACCCAAGTACAAAAAGAACTACACTACCCAGAAGCCAACACTGCTTCCGGTCACTGCTTCCCCGTCGGAATTGAAATAAGAAAAGAAATGGAGTCAGCAAACACCCGCGGAGAACCCAATATGGAAAAAAATTAATTAACAACGCAAAGTAAAAAGTAATGACTTGTCTATCAGGTTGGTAGAACTGCAAGGAAAGGCGGAGATTTTATTGAACTTCGCGAGAGTAAAGTATAGAGGTGTCAACACAATGTATGCCGCTTGTAAAACATGTTCAGTTATAGTTAAGTACACTAGTGAGTCAGGGACGAGTGGTCTTAAGAGGCACACTTGCAAGGCAAATTCTGTAAAGAATCAGCAAAGCATCTCTTCTTTCGTCAAACGCAAAATACCATCAGGTGTGAAGTCTCGTTTGACAGACAAAAGTGGATGCCTGGATTTGAGACCCTTTGCTGTGGTAGAGGGGAAGGGCTTCATCAACGTTGCTACTCGACAATGGAGCCAAATATGGAAATAACTTGCAGGTGGAAGATATTCTGCCGTGTGCACGCACAGTCTCCCGTCATGTTGAAGGATAAAAAAACAACAGGTCATCAAAGAGCTTCATCAAGTACGTCACACAGCACTTTTTTGTAATGCAAAAAGTTTACCTGTTTATCAAGCAGTAGTCTATGATCTATAGATCTACCACTACTAGGTCTCCTTTTCTATCTGTTTTAAACAGCTTAATCTCTCAATGTTATAAATTGCTTTCTTTTTAGTACTTAAGATATTTTGAGGGCTAATCAAATTATTCTTAATTTCTTTGGTACAGACTTCAAACCATGCTGTAACTACAGACCTCTGGATGGAGGAGAGGACCAACACACATTACATCACTGTTACAGTTCATTACTTCCTCAACTGGAAGGTGGTGAACCGGGTTTTGGAGATGGAGGGTGTCAAATCCAACGACTACATCAGAACAACTGTTGAGGGAATCCTTCAGGTATCCCTCATCCTCCCTTAATTAGTTATAGACAGGTATTCTAAATTTAATAGAAAAAGGAAATAATTTAGTATATCTTCAAAATTGTTAAATAATATTTTTCAATTTTCTTTGTCTTGGTATCTTCCTGTGCCGACATATGCATAAAAAATTTATGTAAACACCATTTTCTGTCCTAATATTGTACTATCAATTTACTGAGTGCTCTTTACAATTAGATGATTGTTTATCATTCTGTTTTACGATGATCTTATGTCTGGGCTTCTAGTTAGTAAGCTCTTATGTTTCCTTTTCTTTTTTTCGCGATCACAGGAATTTAACATCCTGAGCAAGGACACTGTCTTTGTGACAGATAAGAGCTCAAATGTAATTGCAGCATTCAAGGACTATGTCCGACTTTCCTGTGCCGGGTATAATATCAACTTGATCTTAAAACATGTATTTGACCACTTGGATGAGGACAACCCAGTGCATGGTAGCGTCATCAAGCTGTTTGAGGACACAAAAACTCAAGAGCACGGTAAGATAACATCTTGTGATGTCAGGCAGGGAAGTCTCCTTTAATAATTATAAAATGTGATCAATGAAAAATTTAAAAAAGAGCTACTGTAATCTATAATTGCCACGGTCACATTTTCTTTATTAAATTTAAACTCTAAATCTTTTCTTTTTAAGAAAAGTGCACCGTCTCCTTTTTTATTGTTAGTGTTACGGCTGCCTGTCATTTAACTAACTGCCCTCTCATTTTGCATGGAAATGCATCTGTGTCGTCACCCATCTGAGATTGGTCATGCTCTACACACCTTACTTCCTGCCTACTGAGAATTGGCTCCATACACCACACCTCTGCCTTCATCAAGCTGATTGGATAATTGCCAGGCCAATCATCATCCCTGCAGCCACCTGATGAGGAAATAAAAGCCATCTGCAGCTGTGGAGTTGTTGGCAACTGTTTGCACAAACAGTCTGCCCTTGGTCTGAGAGCTTTGGTTATGAGCATGTTCTTTGTTTGGTGGTTTTGTGAATTAGAAAAACTTAGTTTAGTGTAGATCGCCCCAGTGTTAAAACTGTTTGGGTTTGTGTTCTCCTTTTGTGGTTTATTGACGGATAGTATTGTTTTTCTTTTTTGTGCTAAGTCTTAAAGCCCTTTTTGGCTTCTCCCTTAGTTATATTTCGTTAAGTGGTAAAATTAGAATGTGTTGGGCTAGTTAGGACTGTAGTGGTTTATAATAAATCTTTTGGTTAAATTTTAGGCATTGGAGCTGCTTCACCTTTTGTTACTACACTACCGTTCAAAAGTTTGGGGTCACTTTGCCATTGGATTCAACAGGGAAGTGACCCCAAACTTTTGAACGGCAGTGTATATGGATTACTTGGCCAGTTTTGTTCACCTTTTTTTTTTTTTTTTTTTGTTATTATCAGCTTTGTTTTTACTGGTTTGTTTTGTGTTAACTTTAGAAAATAGTTCTTATATTGATTTCTTGATTTAAGCAGCTTCACTAACCCCAGCACTTGATTCACCACCTTTGTCATTGTATTTATCCTCATTCCCACTTGTATCAATAAATTCTGTTTTCTCCCGGTTTTACATCTGTCCACAATTCTCATTCTTTTGTTACGTCCATCATACCCCTGTACTGGGTCGTAACAGTTAGGTTACAAAAGGCGCTTGACCAGTCACTGAAGCAAGCCGTGGAAATGAGGTGGAATACCAGACTAGCAATGCTTCAATCTGTAAATGATGCTCCGAGGACCGATAAGCTGCATGACATCCTGCTTTGCCAAAAACGAGCGCCACTACCTCCACACCATTGATTATGAACTTCTTGAGGACATCATCCAACTCCTGAAACCATTTGATGAGGCTACTAGGCCCCTTTCTACTGGTCAGACACCTACCCTTCACCTAATCCTCCCAACCAAGGCAACCCTACTGAGGGGTTTGCCTATCCAGGATGGAGACAGTGTGACTGTAAAAGAGTAATCCATTACATTGCTTGGTTTTATTGTTCAGTTGGTTGTCATTCAAGTAGCTAACAGGAGCTTGGTCCTATCCAATAACAGTGATGCATAAAAGAAATGTGAGTCTGATGTTGTCCAGGAGAAACAATGTACAAGTTAATTTTTAAATAAATGTAAAACTGCTAGATGCCTGAAATCAAGCATGGTGCCTGTCTGCCTGAGATCTTCTATGCCCTGTAATGATGTTGCATATCATTATCATGATATCATTGCATGTATCATTATATGATTTCACTTCTCCTTTAGCTGAAAGGGAAGTTAACCCAGGCAGTGGAGTTGAAATTCAAAATCCGCCTGTATCTTAAGGTAGCCACAGCTCTCTCTCCTAGCCTGAGAAGTTTCTTGAGGAAAACTCTTTCCTGTCAAGAGTATGAGGAGGTCATCAAAACCTTGGCAACACTCACAGAAACAGCAGGGACAGAGGAAAGAGTGAGAGACCATGTGGAAAAAGAGGGTGAATAACACTTGCATCAACAGAGCACTCCCAGAGCAATTCTAAATGTAATAAAATGTCTTCCTTTCATTTTTATAGAGGCATACACACACACACACACATTAAGATCTATGATGCAAATGGTAATGTTCTATAAGAATCTCTTTTTTTTTTCCCTGAAGGTTCATCCCCAGAGGCAAGGGCCACAGAGGTGCATAACTTCTTTGCAAGTTGTGTTGAAGAGGAGGAAAGGGAGGAGGACAGTGGCAATATTGAGTCATGGGGCCAACAGTTGGTGCTACAATACATACGTGACTCTAAGCTGACATGCTCCCAGTCTCTTCTAGACTTCTGGTGGGAGAGGTCGGGTGGGTTAGTGCCAGTTGCCAAGAGACTTTTAGTAATCCCAGCAACAAGTACTCCCTCCGAGCGTAGTTTCAGTGTTGCTGGGAGACTGATTGAGGAGAGGCGTTCCACCCTCAATCCAGAAAATGTTGATGCACTTTTGTTCCTACATAACAACATTTAAGGTTCCTGGGCTCATTATGCAAAAACTTTGCAGATGATAGATGAATGGAGACAGTTGTTCAAGTAATGAGTGAAATACTTTATATGTTCTGTTCGGGTTTGACATGGTGCGAACCAAATACTGTTTTATTGTGACCTTCTTTTTTAAATTTAATTCATTGTATTGCCTCAAGAATAAATACATTTAAAAAAACGGGAGTGGGAGTCATTCTAAATGGGAGTGGGATGGGATTGGGAGTAATTTTATCAGGATGGGGACAGGACAGGAATTTTTCTTTTGCTTTGGCACAGGATTGGGACGGGACAAGATTTTTTTCTGTGGGAGTGGGATGGGACAGGAGTGAAAATCCCCCCCCGTCACCCTCTACTACACACACACAAACGACCAGGAGATGCAGTAATGACAGAGGAAGAATTTTAATCTGGAACCACAAATATGAGTTTTCCTTCACAGAGATAGAAGACAAGAATGTTATGTAAAATATTCATCATAACCAGAAGTCTTTTTTTTTCATGATGGCTGTAAGCAGTTAGGATTACAAGAACCTCCTCTTCTGAGAAGCAGATGGAGACAGGACTTCCAGCAGCCTGAGATTAGTGTTGATAATTTTTCTAATAGTAATTTATTCCATTAGGTTTCCATTTCTGTCAGTAGTCAGATCTAATATTTGTCTTTATTAGGAAGAAATAAACATGCAGATGGACTGTTTCTGAGAGACTGTTCTGAGTAATTAATTACTTTTATAATGCTGTAAGTCTATTACTAACACTGTTACTTTTTGCAAGAAGTAACTAGTAACTATAATTAATTACTTTTTTAAAGTAACATGCCCAACACAATTTATATGAAATCTGTACGAAAGAAACCCACACTCAACCCAGCCCAGGCTGAGAACTACCGGCCGGTCTCATTGCTTCCGTTCATGTCAAAACTACTAAAATGTGCTGTCTTTAGTCAGGTCTCACAGTTCCTCCACAAGAACAACCATTTGCAGCGCGCATCAAATTCAAAGCTCCGCTTCTGGCTTACAGAACAATAACTGAACGGCTCCGGTCTACCTTCACTCCTTAATCCAGAGCTACACTCCCTCTCCACAGTTACGCTCTGACAGTGAAAAACGTCTAGTGCTCCCACCACAACATGGCACGAAATCAGTAGCTAGACTCTTCTCCTCTGTTGTCCCCCTGTGGTGGAACGATCTACCAAACTCCGTCCGATCCACAGAGTCCTTATCCACTTTTAAGAGCAAGCTAAAGACTCAGCCATTTAAGGAGCATTCCCGCACTTAGCTTAACTCTTCTACTCATTGGAATGAGTTGGAAAGATTTATCCAGCTCTTTGGTACAACTCAGCACTAAAAAAGCTGCGAGCACTCACGCCCAAGATGATAGTGTGTGATGAAATCATGATCTCATAATTAAACAAAGGACTGTAGGACCGTCAGCCTATTCGTCGGTGCATTTTATTTTGAAAAAATCTTCAGTCCAGTTCTGGAATGCCATTTACTTTGAAATGTCAAATGTCAAAAATGTTTTGACCTGAACGTGGAGCATACATCGGAACTGTCTCCACAGGGGAGCTCTGCAGCCAGACTGTGTTGGGAAGTCCACACAAGTCACCTTTGATGCATCCTTGATGAAACGGGCAGGGCAAGTACACATCCCGGATTTTTTAGCGTACTTCTCTGGATTTGCTGTTTAAATTGGAACAATACTTGGGCATCAACTGATGATGTTTCTTAAGTAAAGAAGAATACAAATACAAGTTTGATTCTAATTCAAAAGCAGAACAAGAGCCATGACATCAGAACTAAAATGCCTTGATTCTAGTTTTGATGTCATAATTCAAATTCCGAACCAAACCATGACATCAGGGGGGTGGCTGCTGTTCTTCTGTTTTACAGGCCTGTTTTTCTAACCTCTTTCTTCTGCTTGTACATTGTGTGTGGGGGATGGATCTGCCTTGGAGTCCTGTTCCACTGCCACCCAACCCACTCCCACACCATAGCCCTTGACATAAAGACCACATCAGCACCTATTTCTGTCACTCATCTCTGAGCCAGTCAGGACTGATTACTCTGGATGCCAGGAGGAGAGGAAAGCTTAGCCAGTGGGCAGCAATGGACCTCAGCTGCTCCTCTAATTTGCAATGACACTTCATTTCAGGAGCTTTCATCTCCTAAGCAGCAGTAGGAGCAAACTGCTTGAGAAATCTAATTTAATCACTGAGATGGGGAGACATTACCTTCTGTTTTCCTCTGCTGAGTATCTATTCTCTAATGTGAAATGAAATGGAAAAAATAGCACAATCCAATGCTCACATGTGGCATTTAGCTGTGATTGTTCAGTTTTAGTTTTGCAAATCCATGAAACTATGAAACTTGTTTGCTTTGTGCATGAAAAGTGCTCTATAAATAAAATTTTAGTGATTGACCAAAGTCCCATACAAGGCAGCTAAACAGGTCAACATTAAAGCACAAATTTGCAGCAGCAGCCAGTTTTTCCATATGTAATCAGAGCTATGGACTGCACACACATTGCTATAAAAGTGCCATCACATGATCAATTTGTATATGTCAACAGGAAAATTTTCATTCGATCAATATACAGATCATATGTGATCATGCTGTTAACCGACATTGTGGCGAGGTGGCCTGGTTCAACTCATGACTCACATTCTGAGTAACAGCATGGTTGGGAACAGACTACAAGCTGGCATTGTGAGTGATGGGTGGCTTTTTGGTGAGTAATAATTCTAAATGTCCTAAAATAATCCCCGTGATGCGCATTGAGCATGTGCCCCCAAATTCTGTCTGGTCTTTACTGCATCATTACTGCTTATTTTAGGCTGTTTAAAATACAGCTTAAGATCTTTTTAACAAGCCCCTGATTGTCTCTATGTGCAAAGTACTCTTGTTAATAACCCCATGCATAAAGTGTGAAATGCCTAAGTAGCTCCACCTTTTCCCTGTCACACTCATTGTCTTGTAATTTTCTAAATGTGTAGAGAGGGGAATCTCAGGTGCGGGCTCATTTAAATAGGATTTGCAATATTTAAATGCAGGTGTGGACAGGGAGGAGTCGAGTTCTCCAACATGTGCACTCAATTCCATGTTGATTGGGAAGTACAAAGAAACATGTGCTTGGATTCATGTGCACACACAGATTCATACATCTGCAATAATGAAGAAAATCTCATTATTATTATTAAAACAAAAACAATTATTATTCTTAAAACCATATAGTCCAAGGATACTAAACTCCAGGTAAGTCTTAAACTAATGTTTCAATGTGCCTCAAAACTTTAATTTGGCTGTTCACGTTCAGTCCTTCCTACAGTGTGGTGCATTTTCTTCGTAAGGGGTGGGGAATGTATTTCATCAGTTGGAAATTACTAATGTGAAATATATCCTAAACAAGTGTATTTATATATATGTGAGTGAGGCTTGGGGGTGGGGGGTGGGGTGATAGTTTATTCATACCAAACAGCAGTTTGCTAATGCAATGTCACAGTGGATTAGGGTGATGGGCTGACTGAGCAGTAAGTTGCGTGCTCTGTTTTAGATCACCTTTACACAGAACATTGCTCAAAGCATCAATAAAGGGCAGCAATACAATAATTTATCCCTTAACATGTCAAAGTCAACAAAATTACATTTGCACAAGCTGAGAGGTCCTCAGTTTGATATTTGCTCCAGTCTTCCTCTGTTGGCTCCCAAATTTAGTATTTTCTTTTCCTGTGTAGCCTTTTCATGGATGGATGAATTGAAGGATGGATTGATATGACCATCAACAAGAAGCAATTGAGTATATAATCAGAAAAAAGAAAAAGTGTCATGAATGGCGGTGGTGGTGAGGACCCAACTGCAGGCAGTCAAGACAGAAGGCAAAAAACAGGGTTTATTGTCAAAACGCAGGAACAGGGGACCACACATGACAGGGGAATAAACCACATAAGGATCTGACAAAGACAACTGAAAACCAAGAGGCATATATACACAGAATGAGCAATGAAGAACAGGTGAAGTGAATGAGAAATCAGACCAGGTGATCTAACGAGCCAGGAACAGAAAACACAGAGCACATGAGGGAAAACTACAAAATTAACTAATCATGACAAAACCAAAAATCCAAACCATGACAACAGAAACTAAACATAACAAAAACCAGAAATATAACCAAAATCATGACAGAACTAAAACACAACAAGACTGTGAAACATGACAAAAAGTACAATTACATTGACACTTGAGTTGAGTTACAGTTAAAGTTTGACCTTTCTGTTTGTTGGACTACTCTCCTAATGGATGGGAATTTAGTTATTAAAGGGGTAGTGCACCCAAAAAAGTGTTTTTTGAGCTGTAAACAACACAGTATTACTTAATTGTGATGAAAACTACCTATACTGTTAATAAAATTTGTATTTTTAAAATTTCTTTCAAAAACTGGATTTTGTGGGTAAAAAATGGCTCATAACGCCCTCTACAGGGTAAAACCAGGTTTTGTTTTTTATGATGTGAAGCCATACTGGTGCTTGCCTACATCACGAGAAAATTTTAAAAACCCCACAGCTCCTCCCTCCAGATGCAGTTATGTGCGTCTTCGCCTTGCAGGCATAGAAAACCACGCCCACCAACGCATGGTGAAATGGTGTAGATTTGGTAGTTTTAGATTTATATTCTTTGCGAGTTTCTGATTAAATATTCCTGCAATGGAACGGATTTGTGCTTTTGAGGGGTGTAAAAATAACACCAGACTTCTTTACCTGCTGATCCTCATCTGGCAACAGACAGCAGCAGCAGCAACTTCCAGCAGCACTTCCTGCAGCTGCCACAACCTACAACGAGTTTCCACAGCTTTCCAGAGCTGCTGGAGCTGCTGACAGGCCAGCGTAACAGTGCTAACGGCTCAGACTGATACACTTGCAGTTTCAGGCATTTTTCAAATTTGGCAGTGGGTGGAGTTACGTATAAAGTAGAGGGTGTAGTTACACTTTGATGGACTCATTATAATGGACTGTTTGAAAAGGTTCAAGACTTTAATAATTGAACTAAACAGAAAATAGATCACCATTAATAATTACGTACATCCAGTAGCAGAGATGGGTATAGCACAGCACCAAAATTCTTCCAGGCATAAAGATGTTTTCATCTGTGAATGTATCCAGTGGCCTGAGGTACAGCAATGACTGCACTACAGGTAATTACTTCAACATTGTGTACATCTGTACTGTCGTCTTCTATGGTTCTTCTAAAGTGGAAATCCAACACGCTATTTTTGGCACTGAAATATACATAAAAAAACATTTGGCTAAAAATCTGTTTTCAAAAATAGATGAAACCAAAGATATGACTAAAGTAATTGCGTAATTTCACCTAGCTAGAAAGTCAGCGAACTGCCATTTTCACTAGCTGTGTACAAATTCAGGGTCTGACCACTTCAAAGCGCAGATTTGTTGGCCACATACATCATGGTGGTGCACAAAGAACTGTCCCATTTTGAAGGAGCCTTCGAATTCACCCTAAAAATCCTCAAACGAAAGTTGCTGGTGATGTATCGTTCGTGGCCTCTTTTCTCCTAGAATTCATTGCACACAAGATGGTGGTGAAGGAGCAACCAAGCTCAGAGAAGTATGTTTTCTTTTTTAAATGAGACTTTAATAGAACTGTGACAAAACCAAGTACATTAAAACATGTTATTTAAACGGTGGCATAAAAATTCTTTAATATTTGATATTTGTGGACTTTTAAGAGGTACAAGTTTCAGAGGTTTAAGCAAGTCAAGAAGACAGAAGTCATTCTTCATGGCCTCTCCAAACCTGTCCCATGCCCGAGTTTTTGCCTTAGTGACCACCGAAGCCACGTTCCGCTTAGCTTGCCAATACCATCAGCTGCCTCCAGAGTCCCACAGGCCAAAAAGGCCCAATAGGACTCCTTCTTCAGCTTGATGGCATGCCTCACTGCTGGTTCGGGGATTACCACCATGACAGGCACTGACGACCTTACGGCCACAGCTCTGGTTGGCCGCCTCAACAATAGAGGCTCTTTCTGACAGGGGACGCCGCCAGATGTACGCAGCAGACCCTCACAACACGCTTGGGTCTGCCAGGTCTGACTGGCATACTTTAACACCACCTGAACCAACTCACCATCAGGTGGTGATCAGTTGACAGCTCTGCCCCCCTCTTCACCCGATTGTCCAAGACAGGCGGCCACAAGTCTGATGATACAACTACAAAGTCGATCATCAAACTGCCGCCTAGAGTGTCCTGGTGCCAAGTGCACATGTGGACACTCTTGTGCCTGAACATGGTGTTCGTTATGGACAATCCATGACGAGCACAGAAGTCCAATAATAAAACACCACTCAAATTCAGATCAGGGGGGCCGTTCCTCCCAATAATGCCCCTCCAGGTCGCCCTGTCATTGCCCACGAGCATTGAAGTCCCCCAGAGGAATGAGGGAGTCTCCGGAAGGTTTTTTTGGGTGCAGGGACACTACTGAGATCCCTTTTTGACTCTGTGGTGGCATCAGCCATTTTTTATGGTGTGGTAAACAGAGGATGGAGGCAGGATTAGAATGTCAAAATGTAAGGCAAAATTACAAATTATCTCTACAATAATAATAAAAACAATGTATGTTCAATCAAAAGTACATTTTACAGGGTTTCCCAGAGCAATGTAAATCCAAAGAACTTTTTTTTTAAACTTTCTGCTCTAGGAGGTTGAAAAGATGTACAGTATAGATACATGCATGACTTTGCATTGGATTCATTTCTCAAAATGAATAATGATATATATTTATAGAAAATCTTGGAATTTAATTTTGCAAATATAAAGCAAATCTGATGATGTAAGGTAACGTGATGATGTTCTTTTCATGCTTCCTCAGTGGGCGGTGTTATGGGACTGTGAGGATCCAAATCTGCTCAAAAGCCTGCCAACAGACGGCGCTTTTTCTGGATTTTGCACACCATTGTGCTGGGCCAGGGTGATAACAGTCTCAGTTTTCATGTCCTGCAATGTTTCTTTGATGGATATCGTCTTGCACCCATTGAACACCCCTCTCTCAATGTCCTTCCTGAAGGTATAATCTTTGTCTACCTTCAGTCTACCTTTGTTTTTTCAGTCTCCCTGTTCACATCACTGTTGTGATCCAGTGCAGCAACATGTAGACGGGCCTCAAATTTCTCCCTCAGGAATTTCTTTCTCTTTGTGGCATGTTTTGTGTACAGGGATTGAAGACTTTCTAGCTTCCCTGTGTGAATGCCCAGTTTGTTTTTAAAAAAACAGTTCTCAGTAGCTGTTTGTCAAAAACTTCTGCAAGGCAGCAGAGCTTGTGAGGAGCCATGGTCGCTGACTCTCTTCCTCAGGGGTGTAGGGAGGATGCTCACACTTGGTCATTGTCTCACCAGACACCCAGTGATGCACATTGGTGATGTGATAGAGGATTTAGGTCCACATCTTTCTTTGTCACACTTCCCTCACATGTTGTGGCACAAAAACCAGGCATACAATATTAAGGGTACATTTTTATTAGTTTATTTTTGTTCTCTTCTCTAACTGTGTTAAAATCAAATTAGTCTGGGCGCTGACACTGCCTGTGCTCTGTCTCGTGACTGATTTCAGTCTCTGGGTATTTGCTACATGCTGCCAGATGCATGCATGTTTGCATCGCCTCTAATACAAATGTACTTTTTAGGTACCAAGGTTCCAATGTTTCCTCCATTTTCTCACAGTACTGGTTCTGGGTAATTTTTGTGTAGTGAACCAACCAGTGCTGGCTCACTAAAATTACCATTATGTTGTGTTTTGTCATCATATGGTAAATATGTGTAACACAGAATGTTTGTTTTGCTTCTGAGAGATAATGATGTGAATATAACATTCCTTAAAGAAGGCAGGGTATCATTCTTCTGTGACTATCAAAAGTGTCATTGTAAATTTATTTCTAACATCCACAGACAATCATACTCCTTACTGCATTAGCACTAACCATCTGATCTGCACTTATGTATAACATACTAACATCATTATGCACTGTATACTCAGCACATAGTATAGCATAGTTATGGTTATATCCCTATATACTGAAAATTTATCATATTCAATGACAGATGTTGTTGAGCTTTCAGAGGGTCTGAGCCTTAGTAGCCTGAGCTCTGATGCAGAATAACACAGGTCTTTGCAGAACACAGTGTTCAAGGGTCAAAATAACCCATGTGACCGAAAGTCAGGCCTCAATTAATAACAACTGGTGACTGTCATTATCTGACATTTTCACCAAAGGTAGATTATGCATTACGTTGGTTGGTGAGGGCTATGCTCTTTATTTTTTTTTCATGGAGACACAATTGAAGCAGTTTGTCAAAGTAAAGAAATCCTGCATGCAAACACATTACAAGAATACAACCTGCAGGATGATGTGAGGGAGATCATGGAATTTAGGGCAATCTGACTGCCTGCTGTGGAAAACAGTAAAAAATGGTCTATTTCTTTCACAAGCACACATGCAGACATTTTATACAAAGATTTATGTCATGCATTCAGCTGGTAGATACACATGCATGTACGGAAGTATTGGGATGCGCGCGCGCACACACACACATGCTTCAGTAATATGCATGTAGCCTCATTTCTATTGTTGGATCATGAATACACTGGGGTTTGTCACTTGGAATGTGCATGGAGCTGTTAGGGAAAAGAGGTTAAAATTTTTCAGTCGGCTTCAGGAGATGACGGCAGACATTGTCTTATTACAGGAAACTCATTTATTAAACTCAATAAATTTTTCAACAGCCCAGTTTCCACACGTGCACTCAGCTTGTTATGATTCTAGTCAAAGAGGAGCAGCAATTCTTATTAACAGAAGTTTAAACTTTGACATTGATAACACAATCACAGATCCAGAAGGCAGATTTATAATAGTTACATTACCTGTTTAAAATGTCAAGTTATCTATTGCAAATATACCTGGTCCAGATGTTGATGACCCCTCCTTTTTTCACTCCGTCTTCACCTCACTCTTTGGTCACTCAGATAACACTAATTACAGTAGGTGACTTTAACACTATATTGAACAAACACATTGCCACAGGAAGTCATCGAGATTTGGAAATCCTCTGTTAAACTGTTAAACATTACAAGAAAGACTTTGGTCTTTGTGATGCTTGGCACTCTCACCATCCCACACTAAGAGAATACACCTTCTTCTCTTCATCATTCTTGTTCTAGATTAGATTATTTTTAAACTAGTAGCTCACTGATTAATGATGACAAAAATCAAAATTCATCCCATTACCATCTGCGATCACGCACCAGTATCATTCATTCTGAGAAATAATAACAATAAACCAGCAACTAGAAACTGGAGATTTAATGTCACTAATTAAAAATCTTGAGTTTATCAGCTACTTTAAGAGAATGGGCCTTAATATCTAGAAAACAATGACTTGACAGAAACTTCAGCTTGTGTTCTTCGGGAAGCAGAAAAAGCTGTAATGACAGCAAAAATTAATTTCCTTTTCTTCCAATAAGAGAAAGAAGGAGGCTTTGAGAATTTCAGAGGTTGTCACACCCACACCATTCCCCGTCACATTCTGCTCAACCAAACTCCCCAGCAATCACTTTCCTGATCACCTACACCTGTTCCTAGTCATGTCACCCTGCCACAGACGTTCCAGTCCTGCACTACAGCCAATCACTCTCCGGATCCCTAATCATTCACGCCTGTCCCCAATCTCTTCACCAGTCCTTATATATCCTAGCACCACATTCAGTCCCTGTCAGACCTAGTTGTTTCTTCAATAATGAACTACTACACTTCCCCTTTACGGCTCCATGGATCCTGAAAATCTACAACTTTTAGATCTGTAGTTTGTATTCAAGTGATATAAATTTGTGCAAACTAGTGTGTGTTTGTATTTGCACATTCCCAAATGCTTCATCCCAACCAGATGTGATCCAGATCTATGCTGCACACTTTAGATTAAAGAACATCCCATCTTGAAGATATTTTATTGACACAGTTATGCCCTACACCAGGGCTACTCAATTCGGTCCTACGAGGGCCGCAATCCAGCAGGTTTTTCATGTATCCCTGCACCAACACACCTGAGTCAAATTAGGTGGCTCTAACAGCCAATCAGGTTCTACACAATGACTCATTAATTTGTACCCTGCCTCTCACCTGTTAAAATGCTGGGATAGGCTCCAGCTCACCCGTAATGGAATAAGCGGTCAAGATAATGGATGGATGCTTCAATGTGTGGTCCTTTTGATTATAATTACTCATAAGAGGATTTAGATTGATTGGAAGGTTTGTAAAGGGAGATGAGAGGTATCTCAACATCAGGTATGGCTGCAGATTTGTGAGAAGTTCTTATGTAATTCAGTGGAAACTGCTTATGAATAAAACAAAACTGTGATGGATAGTTTACCTTTTAGGTGATCTACAGAAATTTTCCAGGCAATTATATCATGTCCAGGAGGTTTACAATCTAGCCACAAAATGCAGACTCTGTTGTTCAGAGACTCTGTATAGTAAATTCACAACATGTCATCCATGATAACACCATCATAATAAAAAAAGATCACTATCACTACTATGCTACTACACTACTAAAGAATGGCACAAATCAAAAGAACACACTGACTTGTCTGAGTACCAGCAAAAACTTGAAACTTTCACATCCAGCCTAAAGGCGGCCAAGATAGCCTTTTATTAGAACAAGATCCGCAATGCTCCCAACACATGACAACTGGTAATGGTGTTTAACTCTCTTCTATCTCCACCACCTGCTCAGCCTCCCACTGTGCTGACTGCAGAAATGTTTGCTTCCTACTTCACTGAAAAGGTCGCTACCATCAGTAACGAATTCACTGAGCCTGACCAACTCAGCCTTAACAAACCAGCTACTGGTGCCTCACTCTGCTCTTTCCGCTCTCTAAATGAGGAGTCTCTAAAGTCTCTAAACTTCTAATCAACTCAAAACCCACGACCTGTCCTCTTGATCCTGTTCCCTCTGACATCCTGCAGAGTATTTTACCTACAATCAAAAACTGCAGTAACCCATATTATCAACTCCTCTCTTAAATCCGGTGTCTTTCCCTCTGCCTTCAAGCAAGCTCGGATTACCTCGCTGCTAAAGAAACCCACACTCAACCCAGGTAAATATAAACATATAACCTTCAGTTTTTGTTTTAGTTTTTCTTTTTTTGTTTGTTTTTTGTAAAATAGAAACAAATCATCTCCACTGTGGTGTTTCCCAGACATTTTTATTAATAAAATGTTGCAAGGAAAAAAAACAAAACAAAAGAAAACCAAAAAACCAAAAGGTTACCAGGATAGAAATGAACTGCTTCATTACCATAGCTCTGCCAGCTCAATGTGACCTCAATGTAAAACGTGATAAGGTCCCGATTATTTATTTATTTTTTATTTTTTTTATTTTTTACTTTTTTTTTGGGAGGGGGGCTTACAGCTCTACAAAGGTCTTAAGGCATTCACTGCTTTTCCTCTAATGTCTTATTTTTTTTTTTACCATCAGTTTTCTTTTTCTTTTGCTCTGACTCACTTGCTGCTGTTGTTTTATGAAACCGAATTCTAAATGACTCCCTTGCCCTGGTGGAATGAAACTTATGTGTATGATGTGCATGCTAAATTCTGTATTAATGTGGGATGTTAATGACATAGTATTTTTTTTTTACAAGTTTTCTAAGCAGTCCCACAACCCTCACAATCCCCAACCACAACAACTTCTCAGCCTCTAATCTTACCTTAGCCTGGAGCCAAAATAAATCCCCATTGCTTTAAACTTTGGCTTAATACCCCAGATCTTTGAAGTATTGATCGTTTGTCTAAATGTCAACTCCTGCATTGCCCTTTTGGATTTTACTGGCTTGATGTGCTTAGGGGATGACAGAAAACTCAGCTACTAACACAGCCAAGCTTTCTAAAGACTTGCTGGGATTTAACATTGAAAACACTTCTTTATTCTTCAGGTAAAAAGTTCTGAAGATAAGTAAGTAATGCTTAACATTAAAACAAAAACATTTTGTTGCACTTGTTGCAATGACTAAGTTCTATTCTATTCATTTGGGGGGAAAAAAACAAATACAAAAGTTTAGATAAAAGCAACTTTTAAAACATACATTTAAAGATATCTTTAAGTCCACAGATCTCAGGTCTAGAGGAAGGGAGTCCAGAGGTTAAAAAGCTTAGTCACCATCCTTTTTTTTTTTTTTTTTTTTAACAGGTCCTGTTAAGCATCGTATAGGAAGCACAATAATGGTCTGGCTGCTGTGTTGTGCTGAACAAATTTGTTTGCCAAGGGGAGCTTTATGGGTATAAGGCCATCCATTCATTTTCTATACCGGGCCAGAGCCCCTTGCAGTCACTGGGCATGGCCCCGGCGGGCTAAAATCGGCAGCCACCAACCCCACCAGACACCGGCCATCCAGGGCAATTAGAGCTCAGGGCCCATGGTCCCAAGAGCATGAAAGCCATCTACTCCTCCCCAAGGCAGAAAACCTGCACAGTGCCCCAGATAACTACCTGGTCTTGACCATTATATGAGCTTATTAAGTCATAAAGATGTTGCAGTTGTAAATGAATGTTTGCATCTGTAAATCAAGCTTGTCACCAGTGAAAACAATCGGCCTGAAAAATTCAAGTTTGCAAATGTGCAGAAATGGGGTTTGCAGGGTTGTAAAAAAAATTGTATTTGTTGGCGGCAAAAAATGTTCACAGATGCAAAGCACAAAACTGTGTGCAAGACTCTGAAGCTGCGATTGCGAATTTTGTCCATATCATTACACCTATCTGTTTAGATAGAATTAGATAGAAAAATCAAACTGTCCAATCACAGGGCTGGCTTTCCATCCTTCCGCACCATATATTTAATTAATATATATTACTCATACACACATATATTCATACACATAATATATGAATTTATATAAATATATATGTATATAAATATATATATATATATATATGTATATATATATATATATATATATATATATATATATATATATATATGTATATATATATATATATATATATATATATATATATATATATATATGTATGTATGTAAATATATGTAAATATGTCTATCTATCCATCTATCTATTAGGGCTGGACACATTAACATGTTAATTGTGCATTAACACGATTAATTAACACAGTTAATTTTTTAAATTGTGCGTTAAGTATTTTTTTTTTTTTTTTTGCTGGCCACTGGCTTTGATCACAGAAACATGGCATCCATGTCTTCCTTCCCTGCTGCAGCAGTGCATCTGATGTAATCAGGTGAGAGCAGGTTTAATGAAATGACAAACGTGAAGCATAAGTCGGGCCTTCTTCTATATATATATATATATATATATATATATTTATATATATATATATATATTATATATATATATATATATATATATAGATATATGTATATATATATATTAGTGATGGGCAACGATTAAAAGTTTTAATTGCAGCATGTCATGTGATTAATCGCATCGTTACGCGCAAAATGTCTCTTTCCTTTAAAAAAAGGCCTACAGCTATAAAAAGAAAATGTAGTAAGTTTTGGTTTACAAACACAACATCAGGGGTCTCCAGCCTGCAACTCTGGAGCTGCAAGTGTCTTTCTGGACCTTCCACAATGCCTCTAAATACGTGGCTAAAATATTTTTTTTTAAATCTATCTTTCTTGTCATTAGATTAGAAACAATGGACTTTTTTTTCCTTTCTTTTACATCATTTTCCACAAATATCTACATTCCTTAGCAGAAAGTCTGTCTATCCTCTTTTTTTTAATAAAGGTTTTATGTTTTTCTTTATTTTAAAACCTTAAAAATGGAAATAAAAATGTGGTTCTTCAAAAATAACAAACATCCTATGGTGGCTATTCAATAAAAATATATATTAACTTGCCTTTTTGAAAAGTCTCGTAACATTTGCGTCTCTAAAAGAGTTTTATTTAGCTGGCTGAGGGAAAAATGGCTCTTTGGATTGGAAAGGCTGCAGACCCCTGCACTAAACACATAAACAGGTTTAGCAGCAATTTTCAGATAAAATATTTCTTCATATATATTTATAAAATCAAATATTTATGAGAAAGAAGGATGAAATGTTCAGGATTTACTAACTAAAAGGTAAAAAATCAGTAGGATGAATTTAAAGCTGTGAAGCTGCTTCCTTCTAAACACAGAAGGAACAATATGTGATGAATATCAGCATCAGGTGAACAGACAGAAAGCAGGATTAGAATCTCACAGCTTCTAGATGGTGAGGAGAGAGAAATATTCACAATATGCACAATAACTTCCATCCATGCACCTTCACTGCTTCATTATCCAAATTTCTGGTCTATAAATTCTCTAAACTTTAACTTTCACGATTAAAAAATTTAACGGCGTTAATTAAGCGTTGCGTTAACGCGCGATTAACACGTTAACGTGCCCAGCACTAGTATATATATATACACTATATAGAGCTTTGATGGATGAGACCGCCCACAGAGGGTGAAGGGACATTTTTTTACATACATACTGTACTTTTGAACTGCAACACCTAGCTAGAACAAGTTAACACAGCTTTGTCATATAAATCTACTCAAACCATACTATCAGCGTGGTCATGGGACAGGGCAAGATGTAAAGGGGGTCGTACATCGGGTTCGTACTGTAGACTTGTCATCTGGGGTGTCTGGTGGGAATGGTGTTCCAGAGCCTAGTTTGCTGTATGGTTGCTTTTTTGTTCTTTTCTTGTCCTGTCCACCATCATAGAAAGCAGAATGATGACAAAGAAAAACATGAACATAACTGTAGTTTTGGTGATTAAATCCACAGGATGGCAGGGATGAATAGTGATCAGTGATTGTGCAAATTCAACTGGAGGACCACAAAGATCAAAGCCATCCCAGGGGTCCCTGGACCCAGGAAACCAGCTGCCCCTAGGCAAGGCAAGGCAAGGCAAGGCAAGGCAGTTTATTTGTATAGCACATTTCATGTATAGGACAATTCAAAGTGCTTTACATAAAACATGATCACATATCCCAGCCAGCCCACCATCAGGATGACCACACATCCGCCCAGAGCATGGCAAAGGCATGCCAGAGCACCCCACAGCCATGGTGCATTGGCCCCAGGATGCCAGGGATGGCCACTGCTGACCTTGCCAGTTGATGTTTAGAGGAAACAGACATTACCTCATTACTAATGAGATAATACTCCATAAAGTACATGCAGTTAATTTCCATATTAATAATATCCAGGTAACCTTGTAAGCATAGAGTGGGAGAAACTGGAATTGTACATTTGAGCCATGTTGATAAGTCTCTGTACACCTCAAGCCAGAATTTTAGTATTTTTTTTGCCAATTAGCCAATCACAGCAGCGAGTTCCTGCAACAGCTACAAAATGCAGGTCTGCATAAATTCCATGTTAAAAACCTCAATTATTTGATGAAGAAAAGTAGACCTATATTCCTCCAAAATATAGTAAAAAAAAAAAAATCATAAAGAAAATTATTCAGGTGATATTTGGGATGTTTTTTATTTGGGTTCTTCTTTCTCAGTGGTGTTCACACTGGTAGTGTTTGCAGCAGATGCCGTTATCAGCTTTTCCCTGCCACCTTGTTAGATTCTCCAGCTCCAGTGATCTGAGTGGTCCTCATTGAAGCAGACTTCAAGCCTAACTGCTGCTTACCAGGACTGTGCTGCAACCTTAATGTGCTCTGGCATCCTCGTTACAGATGCTGCTTTCACTTATTATTTCAGGCTGGTGGGGACTGCTGGGAGGTGTGTGGGCTCTAAAAAATGAAACAGGTTTTGCCACAGCACTCACAGCACAGCACAGCAGGCAAACAAGTATTTTATTCATGCATCACCAAATCAGTAAAACTATAAATGAAAAAGAGTAAAAGAATACAGCCACAAATGGCAGTTTGTTGGTTGTAGCTTCATCAGATTCGCTGAAGAAACCAAAATCAAATTGAGTCCAAAAAGCATGGCCCATCCAGCTGAAAATACTTTGCAGGTCTTGTAGCAGCTTCACACCTTCTATAACCACTCCAACACTCTCTGGCTCCTCGTCTTCATCAGCACCTTCTTTGCGAATTACATAAAGCCCCATTGTGGTCTGTCCAACCTGTCTCTCAGCATCCTTGAAATCTGCATTCTTCAGGTAAATAACAAATGTACTTTAAACTAAATAAATCACAAGTTTAATACTGAAAAAGCTGTAAAATACCACTACTAACCAAGTGTAACCGCATGGACCCCTCGGAGACAAAAGCAGGTTAACAGATCTTTATTTAGAAGAACACAGATAACGGATCTTACTGGAGCTGACCACAGTGGAGCCGACGTGGGACACCAGGGAGCCTGGAAGGGAGAGGGAGAGCGTCCATATGGTGCGTAGGTTAATGTCCGACAGGGAATGACTGTGGTGCAGGGGTAGATAAGGGCTGGTGAGACAATGGTAGACAGGTGTGACAGGATGGGCTTGATTGGAGTGAGAGGATCACCCACAGGTGTAGAGGATCAGGGGAGTGCTGACGGAGGATAGGCAGGACAGGCTATGACACCAAGAGTGGTACTGTCCTCCTTGAGGTAAACACAAAGACTTCTGAGAACACAGTGATGACTTCGATGTCATCTGTTTGGAATTGAGAACACATCAAATAAGCAGTTGCTTATAAAACATAATTTCATCCCAGTGGTTAATTTTCTTTCTCAGTGCTCTCTCTTGTTTCACCCGAGGAAGGAACAGGAGGAAGTTGACTTCGGTTCTTCTCGTGTTTGTTACATTTGCTGCAGATTTTTCTTGCCCTTTGTGCTCGTTCTTGAGAGAGTTTACACTCACCTCAGGAAATCCAATCTTGCAAAGTTTTGTACGAAAATTTGCAACCTTTGTCTTTAAGTACTGTTTCCATCCTTCATAGCCATCATGTACACCAACTGCTGCACCTCGAGCCACCAGTCTGTCAAACTTATTAAGTTTGCGGACGACACCACCGTTATTGGACTCATCTCTGACGGGGATGAGTCTGCCTACAGGATGGAGGTTGAACGTCTGGTGTCCTGGTGCAGCTACAACAACCTAGAGCTGAACGCCCAGAAGACAGTGGAGATTATTGTGAACTTTAGGAAGCACACAGCCCCACTCCCCTCCATCATCCTGACTGACATCCCCATCACCACTGTGGACTCATTCCGCTTCCTGGGTACCACCATCACCCAGGACCTCAAGTGGGAGCCCACCATCACCTCTGTCATCAAGAAGGCCCAGCAGAGGATGTACTTCCTGAGGCAGTTGAAGAAATTCAACCTGCCAACAAAGACAATGGTGCAGTTCTACACAGCCATCATTGAGTCCATCCTCACTTCTTCCATCACCGTGTGGTACGCTGGAGCCACCACCAGGGACGTACAGAGGCTACAGCGTATCGTGCGCTCTGCTGAGAAGGTGATCGGCTGTACTCTCCCATCTCTCCAGAACCTGTATGCCTCCAGGACACTGGGCCGTGCGGGCCGGATCGCAGCCGACCCTTCTCATCCTGGTCATGGACTTTTTGAGCCACTCCCCTCAGGCAGAAGGCTACGGTCCATCCGGACCAGAACCTCTCGCCACAAGAAGAGTTTCTACCCCTCTGCTGTTGGACTCATGAACAAGAACTCTAGGCCATAAACGCTCTGTCTCAGTCACAGGACCTGTGCTTCATGCAAAAAGAGACAAACATACCAAAGCTACTTTACTGTCACTTTAGCATACTTTCTGGATTATGCTCTAATTCCATACCCATCCTGTATATTTTGTAATTTTGTGTTAAAGTGTAGAGACTTTATTTTGTTTTAAAATTTTTATTTTATATTTATTGCATGCTTAAACTTATAACTTATATTGTTTTTATGTCTGCACCAAGTACCGCAGCATTTTCCTAATGATGTGAACCTGTTCACTCATATGGCAATAAAAAACCTTTCTGATTCTGATTCTGATTCTGATTCTGATGAGTTCCTCTCTCCCTCAGGCATGGATGGATATGGACCAAGACCTCAGCAGCCTGCTGTGGGATATGCTGTGTATTTGAAAATCTCCTCAGCCATACCTTCAAGAATATCCATTTGCAGTTTTGGTGGAGGAGTAAGGAGACTGTCATTTGTTTTGAAATCTGTATCTCCTTTTTGCAGCTGGATTTCAGCAAAATATGAAATTCAGAGAAGAGTGAAGATTGGAGGCCATGAAGATGTTCTTTGTTCTGGAATAGGATCTAAAATGACAGTGTCTCCACTACCAAATGAGAGGTCAGAAGGCAAGGCAGTTTATTTTAGAACATGAACCTTCTTGGTCAAGGGAGCTGACAGGGTTTGCAGAGCTGTGGGATGCAGTAGAGGGAGAAGACATGCTAGTGCTGACATGTGTTGTAGTCCCTAGAATGCTGGAGCAAGTCTCTTCAGATGCTGAAAAGATCACTTTTAAAGTATCTCTGTCTCCTATCACAGTTGTCGATGTCAGGTTGACATACTCATTTCCAAAGTCATGGTCCATGTACAAGTCCATTATGCAAGTAAACACACAAGGTTTATGTAAACATTCCCTTAACACTTACATGTGGTAATTAAATTGATACATAAAATTTATAAATAGGTATGCATATCCTTGATTCGATCGTATTTGACTTTATGTAATAGATTCACATTTTCTCGACACATTAAATATAAACATTTATTCAAATGCAACTGTTTACAAAGATCTATGCAATAATATTACATGGAAAATGTACATGTACCACGAAGGACTGGCGACCTGTTCAGGGCATACCTTGTCTCTGACCTGTTAATTACTGGGATAGGTTCCAGCTTCCTTGCAACCCTGAATTGGACTAAGCGTTGTAGGTAATAAATAAATGACTGAATGAATTTATATGTAATATATTACATAAAGTCGACCTTTTTGGGATGATTATTTTTTTAAGTGTACCTTGGTTGGAATCATCTGACTTTCTGTTACCTTTATATCATCTCTAACCAGTCTGCCCATTCTCTTCTGACATCAACAACTCAATAACCGTGCCACATTCAAAGTCTCTTAAATTCGCTTTCTTCCGCATTCTAATGCTCAGTTTGAATTTTAGCAAGTCTACATGACTAAATGTGTTGAGTTGCTGCCATGTGATTGGCTGATTAGATATTTGAAGAGGAGCTGATGACGAAGACGGTGCATTTGCTCGAGTTGCTAGACTAAACTTAATCTAGTCTACTGCTAGTCAACAGCAGAGAACCACTTTTTCCCACCACAGCATGTTCCTCGAAAGCATTTCAGCTGAAAAGGTGTGGTCCCTTCTAGCATCGTTAAAAGTAATGCATTTCATTCTGTCCATTACTTCATACCTCCTTCGACCTGATCAATCAATGTAGGTGAGCAACAGCAGTTAATAAATGACACGTGTTTAATAGAAATACAAATATTTGTAAATGTAGAAAGTAATTTATTGAAATGTGGGACAAGGATCAGATGGGCTCATAATTTCCGCCAAGGAGACACAGGAAAAAAAGGTTAGACTTATTAACCTTTCAGAAATGGCTCATGAGCGGAGTCTTTATTGATGATCAAGGTTATGAAGTCAGAATGATTTCTCTAGGAAGCTGTGACGAAAGGTTAAACTATACACTTTAATTACTCTACAAGGTCATTAATTCACAGCATCTTAAGCTTGCAGGAGGATGTTGAGACAAGCCAGCAAGGAGGGGAATGTGAAGAGGATGAGTACAGCCAAATGTTTCATATTTCAGCAAATTATTAACAAAATGATTTTGATGGCATCAAACTGTCAAACGGGAGTCTGTCCTATGCTGTCCAGAAGGTCTCTGATCCAAACTTTAATGGATAAAATCTACTTACCTTTCTAGAAATGCTAAAAAAGTTTTTACAGGTCGATTCATACATCTTGTAAGTACAATTAGTCAACAATCCTCAGTGAAAACACTATAAATGATATTCACACATTTACATACTTCTCTTTCTAAAAGGGACACTTGTTCCCAAATTGTTCAATGTATTAATCTCAGAAAACAGTTTTTTTTATGCAAAAAGATGTCTAACAACGTCACCATCATTTAGCTACTTTACTTGTACAAAAAACAAACAAAAAAACAAAAGTATGACTGATAGAATACGAATGTCCTGTGATGTGTTGGAGAGGAACAGCATCATACCAGAAACAAAGTGTCACATCTCCAGTCCGTCTGTTGTCCAGGTAAATGTTTACATATTTGTAGTCCTTCACCTCTTTTAACTCCACTCCCAGGAAAGAAATGGTTCTTGACTTACATTGTAAACCCAGTTCACAGTACTCAATACTTATGTGGTAACTGACTACCTAAAAAAATAAGTTAAAGAAATAATCCTTTTTTTAAGTAAACAAATCCAATAAAAAATAAAATGTAATGTCAACTTAAAAGTTTAAAGTTTAAAATTTTATTAAGTATCCTTTACCAAAGTAAAGTTTTTTTAATAAGGACTTTAAGTAAATGTACCAGGATGTTATTCTGTTAAAACCTAAACTCAAAAAATGCAATTATTGATTAATTACAAACATATTTATTTTCTTTATTAATTGTGATGAAATGATTTTTTTTTTTTAAAAAAACTTCTATTGCAATTATTCTTTTGTTTCAGCTTTTTTCAGAAAATATTTCATTAATGCTGAAACAATAAAACAGTTGTTTTTTCCTCTAAACCGGGCACATTTCACAGCACTTAAGATTAATTATTAGTTACAAAACTATTTAAAAGTACAAACATATATAATTAAGGTAGATTAGATGTTGTTTGGGAAAACAACATAAATTCTGACAGAGTGCTTTAAAAAAGTCCAAAGAAAATCCTGAATGACAATTCAAAAACATGACAGTGAGAATACCGAACATTCATGTATTTGTCCACATATTGCATGACATAATGTGGACTACTCTTTCAGTAATAAATCCTTTTGAGAGCGTGCAAGCAAGGTTTCAGTGGTTTGCCATCATCTAGCCCCATCAACATTTTCTGGATGAAGGTAAATGCGTTAGCAAATTTCATGGGGAAGTCCAAATGCAAGACATACATCAAGCCAAACAGTGATGCAAATGCATGAGCCAACCTGGGACTGGACTCAGCCGTGCTGTCGGAAACCATGGTTAGAAGAGCGACAGGAGCATCACTAAAATCTGGCTCATCTGATTCACCAACCTGGGAAAAACAAATATTTTAAATCAGTTAACTTGAGGAGGGGAAAAAACATGCAAGGTCTTTAGTGTAATATGCAAGTCATTTCTAATTTTTTAACTTCTTACAAATAATACTTACATTCCAAGTCTTAAAAAATCTGGAGTCTTCTTCATGCAGATAGGTTGGAAGGGCCCGTAAGGCTACTGTGCGTTTGATGTTGGTATCTTAAGTAAGGTTAAGAGAAGGTCATATAACTACTAAGGTTTACCAGGGTAAATACTACTTTTCATGACTTTAAGCTTAATATTTAAGACAATCATCGGATTAAACTTTCCAACTGACAATGTAAATGGCAGTTAAGGATTTTTATAGTAAAGCCATGAAACATTTACTCTTAAGAGCCTTTTCCCAACTCCTTTGACAAAAATCACACTACATTAACTGCAATGTATGTTCTATAAATCCCTCCACATGTATCATCTGGGAAATAGTTTTTTATATGGAACACAATATGATGGTAAAAAAATCACCTTAGCAATATTCAGCATGTGTAAATATCTTATGAGTAATCTGCTCATCCCCTGGCTGAAGAAAAGAGAGAAGCAGTGAAGAAGAAAGACCTAATCCCAGTGTAGTAGTTTTTCTCAAAATCTTAATAAAAATTATAGGTTTCAGTTGTTTTTTTGTTTTTTTTTTTATTGTTATTTTTTTTTCTCTCCTCTCCATGCTAAGAAAATAGTTCCCAAAGTTTAAATTTAAAATTGCAAGGTAAGCGTACACTATTAAATATTGTCCCGTTAAAAAACAGTAAAGAACTGGCAGCACGGTTGCCAGCAAGTTACCGTAAATTTAACAGTCTTTCTGCTACTGAAATTTACAGTTTTCTACTGTTTATGTAAATACAGCATAAAGCTGCTATTTTCTATCTTTACAGTAAAATACTGCCAAAACATTTAGCAGTTAATTAATGCTTATTTACATTTTTTCACAAGAGGTATATTTGCAGGATATTATTGTACACTGCTGTACAAATACAAGACGTCCTGCTGTACAAGCTAATGAGTAAAGGATTGCTAGCAAAAAGAACTACGATGATCTTTTCTAATGTTTCTTTTCTAAATCTTGTCATAAATTAAATTATTGCTTAGCAGTCTTGTTTTAAAAATAACATATTTTAAAACAGTGTAAAAATATAACTTTTGAAATGGTGAGTTGAAATTTTAAGACAAACAATACAGCTTCAAAATGTCTTTTCAAAACATGTCACCCTTTATTAAACTTTTGAATAACATTTAAAAAGCTTTCTTGAAAATCAAATAAAAGCCTGAGACATGTTTATGAAAAAAACTAAAATTTCAGCCAATTAAAAAAGTAAACTTCAAGAAGTGCAGTAGCATGAACACTTGACACAAATAAATACAAAAGATATTATCAAAATTAGTATCTAAGAAACCAAGTAAATGACTTAAATGAATGGAATTGCAAAACATTCTTATAATATTATGAGGTAGACAATAACAAAGCACAAAGTGTGTTCAGGTAAATAAACTTCAATTTCAGCCATATAAATAATATAAATTATCGTGTTTTAACAAGTCTTGTAGTCTGTCTAAAAACTGAACTCTGGACATGAACAGACTGACTAAGTGAGTAGGTTCATAAATGAAAGTGGCCGAGTGAAAGTCTGAACAACTAAGTTCTGGGCGATCTTTCCTGTCTTCTTTGACTGAACTTTTCCTCGTCCAGCCTTGGTGCCTGTCTCGGGATTGGTCCCGATGAACCGCCTGAAAAATAAGAATTGGTGTTCACTAATTAAAGTTTGCTCGCTAATATAAATACAACAAAGTCTGTTCTTGTGTGAAGAACACCGCCCTTTACTACACAAGGTGTAGGTAATGTTACATTTTAGCATCTTTTTAGGAGTTATGCATTGTCACCTGTAATCCATATACAAAAATGATTCATGAAAAGTGGTAGTTTTCACTGCCCTAATTAGTGGCAGGAAAGCTGTTTTAACAAGCTCCAGGAATCAGATGTTTTGGGCAGTTTAATCTGTGAGATTAAATGTCAGCAACACAAGGTCCTCAAAATGCTCACATCACACAATAGTAGCTGAAGGATGTATGCATCTAGGCATCTAACCTTTGAATGAATTCCAGTGTGCATGCAGCATCGTCATGGTACTGAAGATTGAAGGCGTAGTAAGTAGAAAAAACAGCAGCAAGCCCAGAAGTTGGCTGTTTGCCCTCACAAATGATGTGCTCTTCAAGGCTGATCATCCAGCTTCCTGGTGTTTCACCTGAAACTTTAAAAGAAACCCCCCTGTCAGCACTGACATAAAAATGTATTAATTTGCCATGGCTACATTGAAAATGAATGCAAAAGAAATGGAAAACTTTTTATACATTCACAAATAAGTGCTCTTCTTTTAACAAAAGAAAATCATTTTAATATGTTGATCATGGACTAGTCTTGATGGACTTTAATTCAAAAGGTGCATAAACTGTGTTATGAAATTATGTAGCAACTTTTTAAGTATCTAACTTAGTGCCCTTTTTTCCCAGTATTGTTAAATTTTATGAAGAATTCAACACTTTTGCTGATATCCAGAAAACCTATAAATTATGTAATCATATAAAAAATGTATATTTTTATACATACCAAAGAGTATCAGTCGAAGGGTTGCAGGTAGTGTGAGGGTCCTTTCAACATCAGCTGCCGTATCACATGCCCAGGACACAATTATAAAAGAGTTCCCTGTATTTCATGACTTAAATAAAGAAAGACGTCTATTTTGCTTGTCAGAACAATCATAACATGATAGAAAATAATCAGAAAAAGTAACTTACATTTGCAAGAAGGATCAACCCTTCCAGCGTCTCAGAGAAGTGAGCCACCAGAAGTTGGGTGATGCAGAAGGATAGTTCTAAGTTTGGACCCAGTGAAAGGACTGCCCGGACATCTGCATTGGTGGGTTTGTTTTTGAAGAACTCTACAATGGTGCTTCCACATTCCTCCATGGCAAGTTCAAGTGCACGTAACACTTTGATATCAGTGAGAAGCTCAAAATGTGATAAAGACCTTTCTGAGTGAAGAAGTATGGCCATTGCTCTCTTAAATCTGTAATAGCTGGTGCTGGTAATGCATTTATTTGGCGACGCTGCAGGCAGAAGGTTGCTTTCATGAGTTGCTTTAATTCTGCTCTTTCAGCCCCATTTGTGCCATTTCGGCAGTATATCTCCTCCATCCGCTGACGTTTCTGTTCTACTGTTTCATCTGTCTCCTCTGGTGGGAGGTCAGGTTGGAATCTGGTGCAGCCATATGTATCAGTAGGCCCTCTTTTTAGTCCATCACCAGATGAACGGTGTTGGCGAAAGCTGCTGTTGTGGTTCAGATTCTCAGTTCGGTTTTTAATTTGAATTAAGAGTGCGGTATAGCCATCTCCCAGTAGTTGACCATTGTCACGTAGATCAGCAAAACTCTGAGGGTACTGGCAGGTGATGTTTCGGCAGACAGTGACACATTGTGAGCGTGTTGCGTTTTGCTCATGCCTCCTCATCTCATCTGCCAAAACTCTGACCATCTGTCGTCATGCTGCAGGTGAAGGTCTCTTGCCATCAGCTACTGCTGAACGAATTTCCACAGCCATGAGGTTCCATGGCACCTGGAAATTTTTCTGGCCACGATTTTCTGATAAGGATGGATGGCCCACAATCTTCTGAGCTGTTAGAGTCTGTGTTTGAGAGTGAGACTACACTTATTGGACTCAAGCAAGGATGTGCTAACGGACTTCTGACTGCGGGGGCTGGAGAAGGGAACATTTGTAGGTCTAAAGTGACCACCTCTGTCTCTACAATAGAAAAAGCAATGGATAAACTACACTGTCATTAATTCTATTCTATTCTATTCTACAGTCATTTAGCAGACGCTTTTATCCAAAGCGACTTACATTTGAGAGTAAGAACAACACAAGCATGAATTCAAACAAGATGGGACGTCATAATTAAGTGATAGTCAGACCGCTTTTGAGTCCAGTTGGACCCAGGTGCTGTCATGTAGTGCTAGTGCAGTGCATATAATTGTTTTTTTTTTTTTTTTTTTTTTTTAGTCATTTTATTTAAATACAGGATCACGATTTCATCACACAATATCAACTAGGTCATAGGTGCATGATTTCATCACATAATATCAACTTGGGCATAAGTGCATGATTTCATCACACAATATCATCTTGGGCATAAGTGCACACCGCTTCTTCAGTACTTGGTTGAGCCAAAAAGCTGGACAAATCTTTCTGACTCATTTAGTTAAGCTAAATGTGGAAATGCTCCTTAAACAACTGAGTCTTTAGCTTGGTCTTAAAAGTGGATACGGACTCTGCGGATCGGACGGAATGATCAATGATCAAAATCTGTCTTGTAAATAAAACATTAAGTGGTTGGAATTATCTGTAACTTACAGCTCACTTGGTAAATTAAGCATAATGTACATTTTACACAATTAATTCCATCAGTAAAAAATGGAAAAAATGGAAACTATATAACTATATAACAGTCTTCTATATAAGACGTTTTCCACAAAAAAAAAGTCTGTCTAGAGCTGCTGTATAATGCAACATGTTATAAAATGTACTTCAACATTACCCTTTTTATATGCTTCCAAGAGCTTTCGTTGTTGAATGGCAGGCAATAGTTCACGAATATTTCCTTAAGTTACATATTTCAGGTCTTGTGTAGATTCCAGTCCAGAGCTTAATAGCTTGTCAATCAGTGCCTGTTGAGAGCCTTTCTCAATTGTTGGCAAAGCTCTGAAGATGATGCCCCTCAGGTTATCAGTCAAAATGCTCATTGCACTACAAGGAGGGAAAAGAATGGTGAAGAACTATTAGAGCCATGTCACCGATTGCATACTCAGGTAGAGGGTAATAATCAAGTAGGTCTTCCTGATTAACACAGTGATAACCGCTCTTGATTGGTGTGATGCAGTGAACACCTTCACCCTGCAGGTACAAAGCTTTGTACTTCTCAGTGATGAAATATACTGAATTATTGTGGATGAGTATCATAATAATCTTACCAACTTTGAGTCCATCCTCATCCTTACTGATAACAACCAACATGTTTTTTCTGTATTTTGTACCTTTTACAGTTGCTCCATGAGCAATCCATGTATTTGAAGTCCCTGATGCCATGATTATGGTCACTCGGAAAAAACCCATTTGCCTTTTCTACATCAATTTCTGGTGGGAAGAAATTGCCAGCACTAAGATATGCTTGCAAAAGCTGATGTCTCTCTGCAAGGTTTGAGCACACATTTTTAAAGTTATGCAGTTTTCTTACGCACTGTTTGAAGTATGTGTGCTTACTTTCAAATCTCAAAGTCAACAAATGAATGAGTGGCCCAAACTTAATGATGAGCTCCGGATAATGGCTCATGTAATGATGCTTAGGTTTAATGCCTATGATGGGGAAAGGCTTCTTTTCTGGAATGCAAGTGTTCATCAATAAGGACTCTTAAATGTCCTATCTGGCCAATGGAAATGGCTGGTGCACAAGTCAATGCCACAATTTCTCTTAGTTGTAAAACCAGTTGCCATATTTCATTTTCAGCAGGAGATGTAATTTTCTCTCCAAACAACAATGGTAACAGTCTCAGTAAACACCAGTTCTGCACAGCATGGCCACCCAGTCTGTCACTTCCTGGGTTTACCTCACAAGGTTTGTTATTTGCATCGTTACCAAGATACCGGAACTCAGTGATTCTTCGATTCATTTCAGTATAAGTAAACTGTTTGTCAACAGTGACAAGATAGTTGATAAACAAAGAAAGATCAATGGCAACCACACCTTGAAACAAATCATGCCCAAGACAAGGAGGCAACCCAGGCTGGCACACATGAGAGAAAGACAGGCTGTTGAATAGAGTCAAATTTGATACCTCCACTTTTAACTGAATGTTCCTGAAGGTTCTTAACATGCTCTTTGTATGACCCTGGTGTGTGAGTGTTGGCTCTGGAAAGACGATCCGCCTGAAAGGCATCTCTGTCAATTTCACAGTATCGACAGAAGTACTTACTGCCTCTGAAATTTTCAACAAAACCTCCAATGTTGTGTGAGCCAAGGTTGTCTCCAGCAATGGCTTGCACAATTTCTTTCATACCTGTCCATCAGGTCTTTCACCAAGCTCCCCATGACCAAATCCTGACCAAAGTACTTAAAATCTTGCTCTCTTCAAAGAAGAACAAGTTGCATCTGGTCAATACTGGACTGGTTGTGTGGCAATAGGTCAGCAAGTGTGAGATACATAGCCAGCATTTTGTGTTTTTTCTTTCCTGACCCCAGTGGGTTTACAACTTCAAACGAATCTTGATAAAGTATGAAGTCTAAAGAGGACCCATCTATTTGGGCCAAGTTTTCTGTGATGTTTTCACCATCCCACACATCTACAAAAATATCCTTCAGCTGGATACGGTTGTGTACTTCACTGTACTGTTTCCTCACTGACTCACAATGAAAAAGAGCCTCAAATGTATGTTTTATAGGGACATACTGAGAAAAACACTCCTTTCCAGCTTCATTCTGTCCTAGACAAATGGGCATATGTTCAAAATAATTAAAACTGTTCTTGAACATGGTTTTCCTGCGCTGGTCTGTTTTTAACGTGTGGCTATTGCATGCTCAGAAGAGATTGTCTTCTTTCAGATCGTCAATAAAATCACTAATAGAAGCCTCTGGAACCCCAAGAGTAACCAACTTCTCCTTTAGTTTAAAAAATAAGTGCGACTAGATGACATCATAAATTGACTGCATATCTTCAGTGATGGTCTGAATGATGGAGGATGGAAGTAGCAACTTTGCTTGTAATTTCAAATAAAACAGAGCAAGATGCTCACTATTTCCAACTACATCAGTATGTTCATCTGATATCAGATCACTGTGAGAGCTTCCAACCTCTGTCACAAGTGCTGTGGCAACAATGGATGCAGGTTTTCCCCTGCTGAGTTTTCATGTTTTCTGGATAGATGAGAGGTAAATGTAGCTATTACTGCAAATGATGATTATCACATTGCTTAAAGGGACATGCCACTGTTTGTCCCTCTTTAATGTGCACTTTAAGATGGGAATAAAACTGAGTCAGTTTATTACATTTGGCACTGCACAAGTCAACATGGCATGCTAGGTCCACTGCAGGGCACAGGTTTGATCTTGGCTCCATCGCATCCTTGTGATTTCTCTAAAGATGTGATTTCAAAGCTGCTAATTTTTTGAAGTTCCTATTGCATTCCTGGATGCAACACTGAAGAACTAAGTTAGGGACATTGCTGTGAATTCTCATGTGTCTCGCATAGGCTGCTGTAGTATTAGATTGTTGTCACCAGATCTGACATGGAAACATGGTGACAAGTCAAACCGAGCAGTCCTTGGGATGGAAGAAAACAATCTCAACAAAAAATGTCCACCAGCTCAAATGTCCATTAGCATTCTATGTTGGGCAAAATAACACTAGAACACAATCCAGCAACAGCTAAACTATATAAATGATCCTTTCTAAGTATTCTATCACCAATTTGGACTGACACAATCCAACATTAAAGAAACAAAATAACCATAACACTCTTACGGAAGAGATTTCCCCTGATCAGTAGAGGGGATAGAGATTACACACATACTGAGACATTTGCAAAATTTCCCAAAACATTAGTCGTGCAACGTTACAGGTCTCAAAATTACTTTATTTATTTTGTTAGTGACGGGTTTAAATGACAGCAATGGAACAGTAATTAAAAAATTGCAACATTGTTTGAAAGCAGGTAGCACTATGCTGAAGAATTTAGTTACTAACATTGGTTATACCATGGTCTGGGTGAATACTTGATTCTGATTGGCCGTAGGGTGTCCGTTAAAAAGTGTTATAGGACACCTATAAAAAATGTTCCGGTCAAATAGCCTTATTCTTGTAAATTATAACTTTTTCCATTAAGGAACCTAAAAAGCATGACACAAATGTATATTTCTTCTGTCATTTAAACTGTTTTTAAATTTATTTTATGTTAATATTCCTGTTTATTTATGTTTCCATGTAATTTTCAGTTCAATTTATTTATTTATTTAGTGATTTTTTTTTATTATTCTTTTCTCCTTTATTTTTATGTCTGCATTCATACAGTAATAAATAACTTTGGGGATAAGAAAATGTAAAAAATAAATAAATAAATTGAACTGAAAATGACATGGAAAAGTAAATAAATAGGAATATTAAAGTTAATTTAAAACAGGTACAAATGACAAAAGAAACATACATTTGTGTCATGTTTAATAGGGATCTTAATGAAAAAACAAATTTTTTAATTTTTTGTATAATTTATTGGCACATCAACTCGTTTATTGAGCCATTTTTATATTTCTGTATTTTTCATTTCTGCAGTTTCGGTCCTCCATACACTGGCAGTGGTCAGGGTCCACAAACCTGGAATCTCCGTCATTTAAATGCCACTAGCCAATATGTTTATCAAATTTTATGATCAACGGCTATGTTGCATTTAATTAGGTCGCTGCCTGTCTTTCTGTCCTGATTACCTTACTTACTTTCTTGCTGGATACAGAGTGAATGGTGGACAATGTTATCAAAATGATTTAGGCTAAACTTACTTGCTTGATACACATTTAGTGATCAGAGTGAATGGTGGATAATATTTCTTGCAATAAAAAGGATGTAGGAAACTATCTGTGGACTTTGACTAAAACAAAATGTAGCATCATCCTCTGGACACACACCAGCTGTAAGAGCCGCCTCTGACATGATGCTTTGTGTCACGTAACATAACGTTAAGCAATCACCCTCATCCCTCCACTGATCAGGTCTAATACACCAGCTGACTGACCGTGCTGCAGGTTCTGTGTCAGAGCTGCTTACCTTGGCAACGCGTCACAACGAGAGATACGAAATAGTCAACTCACTTAAAACTTAGTATTTTAACGGTAAAAAAAAACAACATTAACGTATTAATAATTGATTCAATATTTCTTTCTTTCGTAAGTGACCATGGTATAAGTGGGATAATGTTATTCGAGGTGTCATTAATTAGAAATGAATGGACAATGTGGTGCCGTGCACCGTCGGATACGAAGCAGAGGACGGTTGCTTCCTCGAAGTTGCTTCGCATCGGAAGGTTTACACATCTGTGTCATCCATTAATTTCTAATGCACCTCGTTGGGCATAAGCCTATCCCTTACCTTACATAAATCTCACCTTGTAATTTGAAAGATCCAATTTAGAAATCCAGCTCCACTCCGTTGTGTCACAGTTTGCTTCCCACTGAAACAAGAGTTAAAAAAGTTAGTTGCACTTCCAGTATCTTTCACCTTCTGCAAATTAGAAGAGAAGGAATATCATGCAAAAAAAAAAAAAACTTAATATTAGCAACTGTAGAAGTAGTTAATCATAACTGGCCACAGTGACCGCTTGAGACTGCAGTGAAGTTATCCGATGTTAGAATCGTTTGTGTCAGCTCAGTCTCACATCGAACTTGAAAACTTTCAAGTTAACCTGATTCAAATCCAATGGGCATTACTCACTTTGACAATAATTTACTTAAAGAAAACAGTTTTAGTAAAAGAACTGCAAACGTAATAAGACATATATGCAACGTTACAAATGTTTTATTGATGTTGGGATCGGATGGTAGGTAGGCTACCAAATCATCACAGCACAATATGCATTGCTTACAAATGTTATGTATTTTGTCTATGCTAACAAGCAAACCAAGGATGCACTCACCTTTTATTTCACAAGATGAAGATGGATGAAAAACATAGGATGAAAAATCACAACTTGAACACGTGGGCTCAAAGCAGTTTTCGGTGCCCACAATTTTTCCCTCTGAGCAATAATACTGTAGAATACCGTTATCTTTTGTCAAAGTCATTTCACCAACCAAAATTAACAGTAATGTACTGCATTTAAATATAACAGAATAATACTGTTGACATTTTGAGGTAAATTTACAGCAATGTCTAACAGTGTATGATGTTCTCTGCTTTAAGACAAATAGCTGGAAGCTTTGCATGACATGTATGGGCAACAGATGGACAGTAGCCCCACAGCAGTATGCCTGTTGAAGGACTATTTTGTATTCCTGATGAGAGCAGCGTTATTGACAGGTTTAACTTTGTGGTGAAAAATTTACAGTCAGGACTTGGTTCTGTCGAAGATCAGTATAACTCACCTGGGACTCATAAGCCTCCATGATATCTCGCAGCATCTTAAGTCCTGCCAGTATGTGCTGCCTTCTATTGGTATAGAGCAGGGCTACTCAATTCGGTCCTACGAGGGCCCCAATCCAGCAGGTTTTCCATGTATCCCTGCACCAACACACCTGAGTCAATTGGGGCTTGGGGCCCTCGTAGGACCGAATTGAGTAGCCCTGGTATAGAGTCATGAGACAGGGTGTGTGCCTCTCTAGCTCAGAGTAGAACTGGTTTTGTGGGTTTACATTTGTTATGCGAAGGAATTCAGCACAAACCTACAAAACCAAGAACACAGACAATTTAGCATATTAATGAATCTTTAATTTGAAAATATTTAATTTGTTCTGTTATAGTGGTATTTATTTATTTAAGTGTAGTAGATCATTAAATGCTGTCCTGTTAACTTTTTGCTTTGCCAAAGAACAAGCACTTTGTTTGAAATGTGATGCTCCAAAATGAATGAACTGTTCAAAGAAGATGTTGAGGGATCTAAAGACAGTTCAGAAATGTACAGTAGTCTGGTCAATATTGAGAATGGACACTAAGATGTGCAACAAGAAGCAAGAAAATTGGAATTACAGTTGGTTTTTACCTGTGACTCAGTCTGAAAGCAGGCAATTTCTCCAGGAAGTCCCTTAAGGGCTGCTCTTCACAATCTCCTAGCGACAAAGTGTAAAGGTTGTATTCATCAGCTTTTCTATCAAAAGCTTGTTTGGTTCATTTTTTATTATTATTATTATATTTTTATATTTATATTTTTTCCAGACTGGCCAGATCTTCACCTCTGGGAAAGTTTGGAAGGCAGTTCAACTCAGCTCGACAGTTTTTTTTTTTTATGTTAGAGTGGGGATGGTCACCGCCGGGATTGCTGATGCTCCTTCTGTCAGTGGTGACAGTCACCTCGACAAATCTAGATCTGGCAGATCTGGCAACTCAGAAAAAAAAACTTCTTAAAGAATCTATCTGTGGTCATCTGCAAATACTGAATAGACTCATCATCAAATATTGGAGACAGAACAAGTTCCACAATCTCTATCAGATCCATTAACACTGTCTATGCAGGATCTCCCTCAGGAACGACATTACCAATCATGCATGGTAGTAGTCTAAATGTGCTCATGGCCATTGCCGCCATGTTCATTGAGATGGGCTTTGGTTTCTCTATCTTATATGTGTGTTGGTTAGGGAAGAACAAAATCTTCCTTTTTAAATGGTCAAGGGTCACATATTGGTCACATCACGGTCATGACTGGCTTTTGTTCTAAGACAAAACATCTTCTACAGCATGACACTGAATTTGGTCTCATGTAGCATTGCAGAGTCTGCAAATAAATCCTGATGTGAAGGAGTGAATAAAGCCTGCTAATGCATAAGCAGCCAGATTATCGGCAACAACACAAACAGTTCCACGAATGGACTGACCAAGTGACTCAATGAATGCACCATCTTGTTCAAGAGTGCCTGTATCATGTATCAACGGACCAAGGGTTTGTTGATAACCCCACCTCTGAAGATCAGACACTTTATACAAAGCTGCTAACTGGATCACATACAGAGCTGAATGATTTTTACTTGGCAGATCAGCAAACATCCAATATACTGCACACAGTTTGAGTATTTTCCTTGAAGTGCCCAGAGGATTGGCTATGTCAAGGTCATCAGTGTACAAAGTCAGTGGCAATGTAGGCTCTGGTGAAGACAATAAGTCATTCCTAGGGCTGCATGATTATGACCAAAATAATAATGTAATCACGATTGTTAATCACGATCATTTACCATGCTTGGAAAAACATGTATTTTTATTGCACCAATTATAAACAAACTATGTGAAAATTTAAACTTTAAATTAGAATACATGATAAAAAATCAAAAAAAAAAAAAAAAAAAAAAAAAAACCTTTACCATTAATTGTTGAGAAGTTATGGGGCTCCAAAAGATGCTAAATTAAGAGCTGTTCAGGAGCCAAAAGAGCCAAACATCCCATCACTAGTATAGTTGTAATGGACGCTACCCTGGAGACGGATGTCGTAAGAAAGGCAAAAATTGATGAAAAGAGAACGTAAAAATGTTTAAAACAGCAAAAAAGAATAAAATTAAATTCTCCAGTCAATATTTTCTTTGTTTTTTAAGTTTAGATTTATTAAGTGTAATTTATTTGTTTAATTAGGAGTCTGCAACATGTCACACAACTTAACTTTTTAAATATTTATGTCCACAATCTTCATTAATAACAATATCTGACAGTAAGCCAGTGTGGGAACAGCCAGCAGCAGCTATGTACGTTTAATTTTCAGCCTGGTCATGAAACAGGCGATCATCTCCTGCTCTAAATGCAGCTCTGCTGCGTGAGGAACAAGCCTCTTCTGAGTGCGTTTGGATGGGGGAGGGGTCTGTAGCACTCAGTCCTCATTGAAGAGTAAACTAAACGCTCAGTCTACAAAAGTCTCCAATATCACCAGAAAAAGTCACTAGATTTGTCGCTAGTCGCTTTTATTGAAAAAAAGTTGCTAGAGCTAAATATAGCAACAAAGTTGCTAAGTTGGCAACACTGACTACAACTAGCTGCCGACCGTAAAAGGTGTGCGCCCTTGTTTTTTAGGCAGCTTAATGAAGCCTTGGCCTTGCGTTCGCCCCCTGGTGGTTGGCAGACTACTGGTTGAGAAGGGTGTGATCAGAGATGCATGCACCAGAGCTCGCATTTTGAATATAAAGATTGTTGACGATCAGATTCATTTGTGGTCACCAAAATTGTGATCACGATCAAAATCCGATTAATTGTGCAGCCCTACGGTGGCTGAGAAGTGCAAAACACAACGACAAATTAGAAAACACAGCAACAAATTAAAAAACACAACGATAAATTAAAAAACAAGACAACAAATTAAAAAACACAACAACAAATTAAAAAACACAACGACAAATTAAAAAACACAACGACAAATTAGAAAACACAACAACAAATTAAAAAACACAACGATAAATTAGAAAACACAACAACAAATTAAAAAACACAACGATAAATTAAAAAACAAAACAACAAATTAGAAAACACAACGACAAATTAAAAAACACAACGACAAATTAAAAAACACAATGATAAATTAAAAAACACAACGACAAATTAAAAAACACAACGACAAATTAGAAAACACAACAAATTAAAAAACAACGATAAATTAAAAAACAAAACAACAAATTAGAAAACACAACGACAAATTAAAAAACACAACGACAAATTAAAAAACACAATGATAAATTAAAAAACACAACGACAAATTAAAAAACACAATGACAAATTAAAAAACACAATGACAAATTACAAAACACAACGATAAATTAAAAAACACAACGATAAATTAAAAAACACAACGATAAATTAAAAAACAAAACAACAAATTAAAAAACACAATGACAAATTAAAAAACACAATGACAAATTAAAAAACACAATGACAAATTACAAAACACATTTCAAAATTCAAATAATAAAAAGAAATGTACATTTTAAAAAACAAATTTACATATTAGGAAACAGTTTTACACTTTACGAAACAAATTTAGATTTTAGAAAACAAATTTATATTTTAAACAACAAATTCAAATTCATGAAACAACTTTACATTTTAAAAATCAAATTTATATTTGAAAAAACAAATTTACATTTCAGGAAACAATTTTACATTTTAGGGAAAAATTTTTTTTAGAAAACAAATTTAAATTTAAATAAACAAATTTAGGAAACACTACTACAAATCCCGATACAGATCAACAAAAGCCAGCTTTACACGGAAAGGGAAGGTCCTAAATACCGGAAATGATGCAATGGTGACCAAAACTTGTAGTACAAACAAAACATTTTGTAGTCCGCCTGCACGTGGGAAGTGGGCGGCTTTGAAGACAAAAACACGGAACGTCTTAACAAAAGCTTTTGCTAACTAAACAATGTTTTGCCCGTTTTGTGGAACAAACGTTGGCCAATTTACACCTTTTTGTTCTTCCTGTGGACGGTCTCTGGAGCTTTTACGGGACACAGACCAGACGGAAGGCTCCAGCTTGCAAGGAACATCAAAAGTACAGTTTGAAAGTTCTAAACAAAGTAAGTGTGATATGGCACTAACTTTCTGTCCATCATTACAGTGTATCTTGATTTTTCTTTTTAATGTGTTCATTTAGCTTGCGTTTTCTTTTCAAATTTGTTTATCCTCTATGGTACAATGCTTTTCGTTGTCTAATTGAGCTGCTGCTAACTGTGTTTTGATGTGAAACTCTTTATTCCAGCCGAACAAACATGCCCATCATACAAACAGTTCATGGAGTACAGAAGCTCAAAATCAAAAGAGCGACAGTCATTTAACTATGGGTCCAGATTTAAATGTAAACAACAGAGCAAACCTGTCCAGGTAAATTGTCTTTACCGTCTTTACGGTTTAATGCAGGATTATTACATTTTAACGTGGACTTTCTTTTTGTTCTTATTTGTTACCAGATAAACATTCGATTGATGTTGAGACATGGAACTGACTTAAAGCCTCTAAGAGGGAGAACACTCCCTTTACATACAAACCCAGAGACAACAGCACAGGATCTCCTGAAACAGGCTGTACAGAAAATGAGAAAATTTAACAAGGACTTTGGTGAGGGGCCATACGTCCTTTTGTATCCAGATTGTTCTGAGGTGGTGAATGTGCCTGGGACAGAAAGGCCATTCAGACTAGCAGACTATAAACAGGAAATTGGAAAGACCTACTCCAGGATCACTTTTTTTATTTGCCCAGAGAAAGACTATAAAGGAGGTCTGTGGATGTCATTATCTGAAATTTTTACTCTCTCTGTCTCTCTCGCATATATATATATATATATATATATATATATGTGTGTGTATATATATATATATATGTATATATTATGGCAAGCCGTTTAGGAAATTAATATATATATATAATATATCTGAATATATTGAATGAAACTTGAAAATATTGATTGAAAGTCTGAATATATTGAATGAAAGTCTGAATATATTGAATGAAAATCGAGAATATTGATTGAAAGTCTGAATATATTGAATGAAAGTCTGACGATATTGAATGAAACTTGAGAATATTGATTGAAAGTCTGAATATACTGATTGAAAGTCTGAATATATTGATTGAAAGTCTGAATATATTGAATGAAAGTCTGAATATATTGAATGAAACTCGAGAATATTGAATGAAAGTCTCAATATATTGAATGAAAGTCTGAATATATTGGTGGAACATGAACATTGATTGAATGTTTAAGTTTCCTGTTTGTCTATCTGTGATAAGTGAATTTCCTTTGAACACCGTGGAATTACACAATGGCATCAGCAGAACTTTTCCAATACTTTGTTGAACTGGAAAACTTTTTTGCAACAGCTGGTCACATACCAAGTGGACCAAACAGTTTGGAGTATGTATCACGGCAGCTTGAGGATCATCTTTCCATAATCGCAACATTCTTAGTCCTTATGAATAATCGTGGCCAACAAAACCAACAAAACATTGCTGAAAGAACACTATGCCTCATTCTTGAAGGAATTTTTGATTCTCTTCAGGAGATGTTGACGGAAATAACGCTTCAGGCTGAAGCTGATTTACAAGTCCATGAAATGGGCACATATTCTGCATCTCAGAGAGGAAGGCCAAGGTAAGCGCTGTATACATAAACATATATGGGGATGAAGGTTGATGTAGACAAGAATCCATAACCTGTTCAGAATGATGTGCACAATCAGCTAGCATTCAACTTAAGTATTAGGACAGGGAAGTAGGGTCAGGTTATCACATTATGTGCATTTTAATAGATTCTTTTTTAAGTTATTGATTTTTCTCTTCTAAGGTTCAACATACCAGCCACTCAGCTGACACACTTACGGGACCTGGGATTTAGTTGGATGGCCATATCTCGAATGCTATCAATAAACATTCGAACACTATACAACCACAGGACACAGCTTGGTTTAGTGGACTATGGGAATTTCACCAACATTTCAAACAGTGATCTTGACCGTCTTATTATTGACGTTCTTACACTAACCCCTGGCTCAGGAGAGACCTACGTTACTGGTAGTTTGAGAGGAAGAGGGATCAGAGTTCAGCGATGGCGAGTGCGAGAGCGTTTAAGAATAGCAGATCCAGTGGGACGGGCCTTAAGAGGACGAAGGGCAATTCAACGGAGGGTTTACAATGTCTTGGCCCCAAATCAAGTGTGGTATGTGCCTTTTGTGTATATGATTATCTCTACAATCATGAAACCCCTGAAAGTCAATGAACTATAGATTTAGGAGGCCCAAACATTTTTTTGCTTTACAAGATTAAAATAAACATGAACAATTTACATAATACTGGATGGGAGCCATATTACGATGAATTCAAAACATATTCTATTTAATATTTGCATTGTGTTTTTTTAAAAAAAAATGTATATAACCAAGGGACAGCCTTCTTGATAGAAAAAGCATGATGGCAAAGCCACATAAGATCAATTTTGAACAAGGCCATTATGTAGCCAATGTGGTGAGTAAAAAATAAATAAATAAATAATAATACATTTCTTCTCATTCCAGGCATATTGACACAAACCACAAGTTAAATCGATGGGGATTTGTGTTTCATGGTGGAGTTGATGGCTATAGTCGCTGCATTACCTACCTGAGATGTTGCACAGACAACAGAGCATCAACAGCCTTGCAGCTTTTTCAGCACGCCATTGAACTTTTTGGACTCCCACATCATGTCAGGAGTGATGCTGGTAGTGAGAATATTGATGTTGCACGGTTTATGATTGAGAATCGAGGGGCAAACAGAGGTAGTTTCATGGTTGGACGTAGTGTTCATAATCAAAGAATTGAAAGATTGTGGGGAGAACTAAACAGGGTGGTCTCAGCATATTTTAAAGAACTTTTTATCTTTATGGAAAATGTTGGAATTTTGGATAGCACTGACCCACTTAACATTAGTGCTCTTCACCATGTTTACCTTCCAAGGATAAACAGATCTGTGGAAGAGTTTGTAGGCCAGTGGAACCATCACGGCTTAAGGACAATGGAAAGTAGCTCCCCACTGCAACTGTGGACAGAAGGAATGCTCCAACTTCCTGAACATGAAAGACCACCACTCCATTGTGTGCATGTGCGGCACCCTAATGAGCACCACCACTGGAATAATGAGTTAAGAACAATCAATCCCTTAACTGATGACAGTAATCATGGGATAGAACTCTTTGTCACAGCATGTAACCTACTTCAACAAAATACTTAAATTTGCAGGTAATTGTTACTGTTCTGTAACTATATTCATGTCAGATAGAAAGAGCACTTGCATCTACAGCTACTCCAGGTATACCAGTTCTGAGAAAACCACAAAATTAAATGTCAAATGTTGGAGATGTATAACTACTCAAAATACTCGTTTCATGACAAACTACTAATGATGATGAACACTGAATTGTTAGTTTTTGAATAAATACATTTTGTGTACAGTTTTCTAGTGATATGTCACTGAAATTCTGGGATGCACATATTCTGCCAAAATAAACACTGAAAGGAAAATAAGCCACAAAAGAGGAACATTAAATAATTTATTTTCTAGAACATTCAACTCTTAACATACATTGACCCAACAATGTTCCATGTCAAAAAGGCAAGTGAACATTACAGAAATGTTTACCACCATCATACCCTGCCATTGTCCAGATGTGTTCTCTGGTTCAGGCCAAATAAAAACAATGCTCATAGTTGTTTGAGCAACATTTTCTACTTTGCAATAATAGAATAAAATCAAATATAAGATTTCCTTTTAACTGTAACCATAACTTTTGCTGATGATGCTGACTCTCCCTTATATACAAACATTTCTCCACTACTTTTTCTCTCACATAAATCCGTCTTATATACTGTGTTCTTCCCCCTTTCATTTTTATATATTTGTACTCACTCTGCGTTTTTTTTTTTTTTTTTTTTTGTATTGTATTGTTGTATTGTGGTCCTGTGTATGCACAGTTGTCTGTTTATATGTATGTACGTTATTTATTCCTGCTGGGGCCTCTTGGCCAGGTCATGTTTGTAAATGAGAACTAGTTCTCAAACATTTTTTTACCTGGTTAAATAAAGGTTAAAAAATCTGTGAAGACGAATGTCACATTATTTTTTTAATCCTAACTTAAATCTTTTCCAGATTGTTACCAAAATATTTTTTGTGCCTTAAACTAAAACCATAAAATGGCACAGCCCAAATGCAACAATGACTTTTTACATTTTAACTCTAATTAAATGCTGCTATGGGTTACATTACAAATGTCATCAGAGATAAAGGAACAACTGTACTAAGTTGGAGGAGTGTTTAACTGCAATGCAAAAAGTGCCTCACATTTATCAACAAAAAGTATTCATCAAGTGCATATTATTAAATCTGTAACGCAAAAACATGACTTTAAACAAATGTCAAATGTAACCAAAGTTTTTTTTATGTATATTACTTTGTGTTTTTATTGCAGTAAATTAAAAGAGCTTTCTGTTTTAGAGAATAACAAAATTAAATAATAGTTCTTGTCATGGACCCACATCATGTTAACAGTGAAAGACAAAACAAAAAAATATGAATAAAAGGCTGGCTATTGGGGTTGCAGGAACAGCTCCCACATTAAACTCCTCATCTTAACTCTCCTCAAACCCTCTATAAATGACCTCTCAGGCTCTCCCAAATCCCGGTGAATTGCGTATGGCAAAATCCATGTCAGATTTGAATGCAGTGTACACTGCATGAACTGGGATGCGAAGAATATTTTCACAAGTATTGGCTAGTGGAAATTGGGAATGTGTAATGAACTCAAGGCTTGGCCTTGGCAAGAAGCCCAGGGGTGGAATATTGTCACATCCAGTAAAGAACACAAGAATATCCACCAGAGTGACTTCACTTTCACCTGTAAACATGATAAAAAAAAAAGACATTAATACTCTACCTACTGGTATTTTTATAAAATAAGTATTACAGCACTGGAGTGATGCAAAAGAAGCAAAATAGTAGTAGTTTAACTATCTTAAACAACCATTCATTCATTTATTGTAATTATGCTGTAATTTGAAAGTGTTATGTTTATATGCTAGAAGTAGTGAAGCGTTTAACAGTAAATACATAAATGAAAGAAGAAGAAGAAAAAAAAGATAGGAGACTGGAAGGCCAAAACAAATGTGGACCGATCTTGCTCCAAGTCTGTTGGATGCATAAATTGGCTCTTATTATTTATTTATCAGTAAAGATATTGTGGTGGACATGAATCTGCTGGTTTGTTGATATTTTACATGAAAACTTGTGGGCAAAATGAATGCATGTTATATTAAAATGTAGTTCTAAAGTATTTATGTTACATAAACTATTTTACATAGTAAAGGAGAGTGATCCAATTAAAATGTATTATTGTCATGTACCACTGTAGAAGAATGCAGTCAAAACAGTTGAGAAAAGAACCTGTTGAATCCTCTGTTGAAACATTACCAACACCAAACTTACATTCAGCATCCTGAAGATAATCTTGCCAGAAAGCCAGGGTTTGGCACTCTCCTTGAAATGCATTGCTTCCTCTTTCAGAGTGAATGATCTGGAAGAGATTCTCCACTTCAGATGCTGTTAAACTTGTTTCACCTTTCACGAAAAGGCACTTTAACTGTAGAGGGTATCTCTGAAGAGCATCTAGGACACCTATAGACTTTAAGCCATCTCTGAACCTAGTCTGTATGGTAGGATGCACTGGTTGTTTGTACAGTATGGTATCTCATGTATTTCCACCATTTTGTCACCAAAAAATTAGACTATTTTTTTTGTCAGTTATAGGTTGTGCTCAGACATAAACATACCTTTCAAAAGCAGCACGGGTCCGTTGGAGGACATACCAGTGAGCCAAGTCTGACGCAGTCTCTTGTTTGTTTGCCAGTGTTATGCGAACACCGTGACCAGCGAGACCAATCAAGCTGGCAACTGCATCTTGGAGTTGGGATTCAGTTTCAGCCTCTAAGATCTAAAAATATAAAAAAAAGATTTTAAATATCTATTTATATTTATATGTTTATAAATACATATTTAAGGAGCATTTCTGCACTTAGCTTAACTCTTCTATGCAACAGAATGAGTTAGAAAGATTTGTCCAGCTCTTTGGCTCAACCAAGTACTGAATAAGCTGTGTGTACTTATGCCCAAGATGATATTTTTTAATGAAATTGTGATCTTGTATTTAAACAAAATTACTTTAAAAACCTATATAAAAAAAAAAAAAAAACTAAAACTAAACAAAAAAAATGTATATATGTATAAATATACAGTATATAGACTTTTTTTTAAATTAGGATGTACAACTATCAGCTTAACTGTTTGACTTGTATGTTGATGGGTGCATGCAAAACAAAAAATTCTTAAAATCGAGAGACACAAAAGTAATTTACTTACCGACTGCACCTGTGACCTTGTTTCTTCATCGGTGATATGTTCTGGTTTGACCCTCACATTGTCTGGGCCCTTTTGAAGACACTCATACAAGATTTCAGACAGGAAACATGGACTCTGTCCTCCGTGGGCAATAGACATTGCCATTATCTGGCCAGCATTGAAGTATCCATTGTCTTTCATTGCTGTTATCAAATGCAATAAAAAAAGAAAATCAGGCATTCAATGGTTACATCACAAATAATTTTAATGTCACAAAAACACCCATCTGTGTGGGATAAGAGAAAGTCTTACAATTTGCCACAAAAAATATCAGGTAAAATGTACTTGTTGATCCACAAGAAATCCAATGGTGGCATCTTACAGCAATATGTACGTATAATCATATGTACCTTTAGAGTTGCATGTAAGGACATTGGCATTAGGTGGACCCTCAAAGATGCCAATTTTGTCCTTGATTTCTTGTAGAGACAGTCTGAAAAACTCCCGAGTAGGTCCTCCATTGTCCACAGCACCCTCAGAAATTCCATAGTCATCAGTAAACTTGACATCTACCTTCTCAGGCGAAAAATTGGATCTGCTCATGGCTCTGGATGCTCCATCCCACACATTTCTTCTTATAATATTGAAGCGTACAACGCTTTCATTATTTACTCCAGAAGCAATACCCTCCACAATTTTCTCTAAAGCCATCTTTAAATCACTGAAACAATAATAAACAATAGGAAATGTTAATGTCTTTAGTAAAAACTCAGCCACTTAACCGCAATACAACACATGCTGTAAAACAAAACAACAAAATTACCAAATATTGTAAAACTCTAATATATAATGCATGTTATAGAATGGGTAATATTTACTACAGAGAAATCAATCACCATGAATTAAAAAAAATGTATTGTTGACAAAATGATGACAGAAGTTATTGGATATCAGGCAAAGGAAAAAAATATTCTGCATACTGTACATACAAAAATATTTCTGACCCAGTTAGGTGGCAGCTTTAATTTTCATTTTCAACTAGTCTAGACAGTTGATGTTATTCATTTTCTGCATTACATTTTAACTAGAGATACTCCATTTAGTTTCTTCAACTGACCTCTCACTTGTGCTGGAATCTAAAGACACTGAGATGGCTTCCATGAGTTCAGGGTCATCAGCGTTGTATTCTTCCTCAAAAAGGTCAAGGTATCTACTACAAAATAAAGTAGCAATATCTTATAATAGACATTGTTATGTTACTAATTTCTGACAGTGACACAGTTGCACTCTGACAGGACTAAGACAAAACTTGAGGGTCTAATAACAACTGAGTTGGGCCACATTCATCTAGTATCCAACGAGTCCTCCAACACATGCGACTACATAGGTAATTTGTTCCTACCCTCTATTATGACCAATAGTTAGCGTCTCAATAAAAAATTTACTGTAAATAATACCCAGTTTTATGAAGACTTGACTATGTTAAAACTGCATGTAAAGACACAAATATGTACAAAAGACGAACCTGTAAGATGTACTGGATGAACTAATGCCAGATGCACAGGCTTGGGTGAGACTATGGGACTGTCTAGAGGTGACATCACTGACAGTGGGACCAATCAACAAAGAACCCGTGTTTCCACTGGCAATGGCATCAGTTCCACTGGACAAGGGGAGGGGCTCAGCAATAGTGACGACAGCATCGCTAGTGGTCATGGTAAGGGCGTCAGCTGAGATAGAAGGTTCTTTGGTGCAGATGTCTTCGGTGGCAACACAAAAGAAAACTTGATCACCACTTAGGATGGAAGGGGTATTGCTGGTGAAGGACTGGGCCTCGACAGTTTCTTTGGAAAAGGCAAGCACACTGCCAGGGGCTGTAAGAAAATAGAAAAATTTTAGATTTTGGCGTGGTGGTTAGCACCGCAGCCTCACAGCAAGAAGGTTGCCAGTTCAAGCCTTCTCTCCGGGTTCTCCAGCTTCCTCCCACCGTCCAAAGACATGCATGTTAGGTAAATTGGTTATTTCAAATTCTCCCTAGGAGTGAGTGTGTGTGTGTGAATGGTTGTTTGTCCATATCTGTGTTGGCCCTGCGACAGACTGGTGACCTGTCCAGTGTGTACCCTGCCTCTCACCTGCTAAAATGCTGGGATGGGCCCAGCTTACCCGCAACCCGAAATGGACTAAACGATTAAGATAATGAATGAATGAATGAATAGATTTACATAAAAACTAGCTTATATAACAGTAAACATGAGATCCTATTTGGGCTTGAACAATGTATGTATTATGTGTAACGATTAATATAAAGTATTACATTTTTTCTGCACAAAACTATTTATGCTTGAAATAAATTTAAATCTGACTTGTACCCTTACAAGGCTCTACTAGCAACCCGAGAATACATTTTTGCGCTCATCACTACACACTATCCCTCCTATACAAAGTCACAGTGCATGCATGGCCAGCCTCTCTTTCACCCTCAGCAATAACAAGGACCAGCTGATTTAAAGTAAACCAGTAAATATAGCTAATGATGCAGTCTGAATAACACAAGTTAGTCTAGGTGTCAGAAGAACTGTGCTGTATTTCATTATTACAACTTACAGCAAGAATGCAGGACCTCCTTCACAGACATGCAGTTCATATTACCAGGTAAAAGCCCAATATAGGGTGAAATAGGTGCAACATATAACAAACACACAATCAGCATCATTTCAAGTTTCTTTATAGATGCATAAAGATAAACATATTTACCCATTTTGTCTGTATCCAAAGCCTGCCTGTCTAAATGGCTTCGCTCGCCATCAGAAGATGACTGTCAATTAAAAGATAAAAATACAACAAGCAATAAGGAATCCTGTGCAAAACACTAGAACACACAAAACAACCTAAAGAAACTTATGTCAAGATTAAAAGTAACAGTATGTGCTCAAAAACATCCACTAGTATAGCCATATTGACTGTCTTTAAATTGTCAAATATTTCATGAAATTATCTAAAAAACTACTTACAGATTCTTTTTCCTCACTTAGAATGACCTTGTCAGGCCTGATGTAAATGGATTTCTGGTGAAACAATTTTTTCACAAGGTCTCCACTCAAAGTCTGATTGGCAGTTAGAGATGGCTCAACTAGTTTATTGTAGCATGGCAGCAAGATTTGCAACCTGAGGGAATGAAAAGTACAATGTAAATCAAAATTTCTGAATTTAACATTCTGAAATGCCTGAACATTATTAAGAATTTAAAGTTCATTATTCTTTGAAAGGATAAATGTGCATATTTATGTTATTATATAATCCTTAACTCACTGGCTGGAAATTATCTGAAAATGAAAATACTGTTTATCACAATTATTTGTGGATCCATATGTAATAAAAGAAATTGGATTTATAACAGTGATGCTAAACTTAACACAGTGAACTTAATGTAGTCCTCTTTCTGTCATGTAGTTTTTCTAATTTTTTTGGAACTGTGGTCCTAACAGTCTTAACAATCAGGAACGTAAAAATCATTGGACCACATTATACTACATGGAAAGGGTTTTTATTTTAATGCATAATTTGTCTGTAAAATACATAAAAAATTTACATAGTGTCATTTTTAATGTCAGCCAGATTAACTAAGCAATATTAATTAAATATAATTTATAAGGGAATTCTTAAAAACATATTCATTTGACCAAAGTTTGTTATCTGTTCTGTGGTTATTTTACATTTTGAGTATAAGATTACCAGCAGCAACAAGGAATATAAAAAATATCTATATTCACACAAACATGCAAAGTTATCCTTTCTTATTATAATGTATTGCATTGTAACCTAAATACACAAATTATTTAAAATGGGTAACAAATGTGACATAACGGATCAAAGCTTACCTGCATCCCTCCACAGCTGGGTGGAAGGCCGCAGTTATTGCCCGCATTACTTTCTCAGAGTTCCAGTCACACCTAAATTCCACAGCAGATTTGATAAGTCCATTTTCAAAAAGCCAAGCTTTCCTGGCACGCCTTGGCACTTGTGTGTATGTGTGGTCTGGCAGGAGAATGACTTCTTTGGTGAATGGTTGAGACACAGAACATGTACTGTTGAATGGTGCCTGAATCCTAAGACACATTTAGGAAAAGAGGATTTAATAAACATTTATACATGTTCACATCTTTCTTACAAACATAAACAGCTGTGTTAAACAACGTGTTTATTTTTAACTGCAGTTTGTGTTCTATTGTGAACATTTGTATCTTACAGTGGTATACCATTCAACTTTATAACATATATAATTCACCACAGTTATAACAGTGTGATACACTGAATGGTGAATTGATTGATATGAATGGTTTTTGTTGTTGTTGTTATCCTAAATATTTACATTTACAAAACATTTACCACCAAATAAAGCCTGACAAGACTCATACATTAGTACCTTAAATCAAATAATTTAGATCGGATTATTTCGTAAATCATGCCAGTCTGACTAGATTATATATTTAAATAAAATGGAAAATAATGTTACTGGGCCTAATGAAAAATCAAAAGCATAGACATGTTAGCTAGATGAATAGTATCAGAGTTTTCCAGGGCTTATTACTGAGATCGCAGTCACACGTTTTATTTGCATCTACGATTCTGAGCTGTTAGGCTAAACAATTAGCATTAGCGTTTAAACATTTTCCATCCGAAATTTCAATGCATTCAACTACATTCTTACCTCTTGTATCTGGGTCCCTTTCGAGTGAATGGACGAAGGTTATAGGTCGGAACTGTCAAAGGCTCCATCGGAGTAGAAGGCATGTTTCTAACAGTCAGGCTAGCCTGATTAGCACTAACTGCCTGGCCCGCGGTTGGTCTTTTGCGATGAAAGAGTGACTGCACTTCTTCTTCAGCAGAATTGAATTGTGAATTGTGGACGTTAATATTGTTTTGGTTTGCACATGCATGTGCAAGCGAGTTCAGGACCGCTTCATTTGAAAGAATGGCAGCCACTAAATTTCTTGCTGTCTCACTCATGCTGACATCTTTCACCTTCGACACAGGATGGCGCATGCACCTTGATGGCATCATGACTTTCCATTCAATATATTCTGACTTTCATTCAATATATTCAGACTTTCAATCAATATATTCAGACTTTCATTCAATATATTCAGACTTTCAATCAATATTCTCAAGTTTCATTCAATATATTCAGACCTTCATTCAATATATTCAGACTTTCATTCAATATATTCAGACTTTCAATCAATATATTCAGACTTTCATTCAATTTATTCAGACTTTCAATCAATATTCTCAAGTTTCATTCAATATATTCAGACTTTCATTCAATATGTTCAGACTTTCAATCAATATATTCAGACTTTCAATCAATATTCTCAAGTTTCATTCAATATATTCAGATATATTATATATATATTAATTTCCTAAACGGCTTGCCATAATATATATACATATATATATATATATGTATATATATATATATACATATATATATATGTGTGTGTGTGTATATGTGTGTGTGTGTGTGTGTATGTCTATTTATATTTATATATTTATATTTATATACATCGAAAATACACTGTGTTATTTATTTTTCTGCTCCTACTACAGTGGATAATACCTCAGACTCTGATTCTGAAATTGTCATCACATCCAGAAGCATAGCTGAGTTCAACCAGGCTGACACTGTGGTATGTTAATTTGTAATCCTATTTAGTATTAAATCTGTGTTTTGGTAATTGTTTTGGAATATGCATGAGTGACTATTTTCATTATCAGACATTTATATTATTAATTTCAGACACAAATTACTCTTTCACAGCTGATGAGGTGTAGAAACATTAAAGCTTTTCACATGTTGAGGACCGTTTGCTTTTCTTCTCAGGTTTTTGAACCACAAGACCACAGTACCCCTGATTACAAACATGTTGAGAAAGAGTAAGTACACATTTTTACAAAAGAAATAATTTTTCTTGATGATATAATAAGCCCAGTGCATTTTCTATGATAAACGTTTAGTTGAAGAAACTTATATGCCATTTTTAATAATGATTTTTATTATTCTTTATCTCCCCCTGGAATAAAAATGTTAACCCTGTTATACACTGTATCTTCAAAGATATAATTTCACCAATTTTACCATATTTCAGAGACGCCCCAGGACATTCATTGACAATACACCCAGGCCAGGTATTCATGCATTCTATGTTAAACTTTTTTGCCATCATTGTAGTTCTATCTATGTATTTATTTAATGAATGAATTAAATAATCATTTTATTAAATTTTCATTAAATTATTTATTTGTTCCAGATTGTGATATCAGATACAGAGGATCTTGATCCACTTGAAAAAAATCGAGTGAACACTCCTTATAGGTAAGTGATAAATGGCAGTGCTGCCCTTAATTAAATTTTTAAAGTATTGATTACATTTGGGTTTGTAAAATGGATGCAGACAATGAATGGCTGAACTGAATATGATTTATTGTGGGACTTATGTGATCATTTTCCAACAGCAAATACACAGAACTGTGTGCACCCTGTATTGAAGAAGACAGTGATGAGCTGGTTAAAGTCCCTTCACCAAATGTACAACACACAGCAATGTAAACTGACACTTAAATAATTTTGTATAAAACAAGTAAACTGGGCAGTCTTGAATGTCCTCTAACTTTGTCACTTTTGTCATTACAGGGACGACATGAACATCACCCTACCTGACATTGTTGCAAACTTGTCCCATGCTATAGATCATGGAAGAGTCAGCAGATTCAACATCTCGAGGGCTAATGTTTGAGATGGTGCAGTTAGAGGTTTCAGGCGTTCATCATACTCTGAAACCTATGACATGCTAGTAAAATTTACTGATGATGCTGGTGTTTTGGAAGAAGGACTGGACGCAGGTGGCCCAAAACGAGAGTTTTTGAGTCTGCTAATGAAACATCTGAAAGACCGTCCCATTTTTGATGGACCAGAAGGACTTCGGTTCTTGGTCTACAATGCAAATGGTATACATAGGGTCAAATGTGTGTTAAATCTATTATAATATATGCTTTGTTTTTCATTATGTATTTATTTACAGCTGTTAGGGAGGATCAATACTACATGGCAGGAAAGATGATTGCAGTATCTGTTGTGCATGGAGGTCCAGGACCTCATTTCCTGTCAGAAGACCTGGTCCATTATCTTGCAGGTCAGGCTTCATTCAAAGCAACAGTTGCTTCAGTAACTGACGAAGACATGGGGAAAGTCTTATAAGAAGTGAGGTCAGCACAGGGTTCCAGTGTTATGGAACAGAATTATTGCATTAACTTATTTTTCAGGAGTGTACACTTCCTTTATTACTGATTGTACATTAGCTTAAACTTGATAAGTTTACACCTTCTCTGTCATGGAATGAAAAATAGGCAAGGAGATCCATCATACTTTTACAGTATTCATGTCCATTTTTTTGTTTGTCAGATTGAGAATGCTGCGTCAGTGGACGTCCTGCGTGAATGTGTCATGAAACACAGCACTCTGCTACAGAGAGCAGGTTGTCTGAGACATGTGTCCACTGTTGAAGAGAAGAAAGACATTGTTTCCGACTACCTCAGGTGGTATATCATTGACCGCAACTCATTGGTACTTGATAGGTAAGACTATATTCCAAATAATGCTATGTTTGTGAACAATTTGAGAATAGAATATAATAGCATAGATTTTGGTAAGTTAGAACAACAAAAATTGATCATTTGAGTTCACATTCCACAAGGCCATGTGTTTGTACATGTATTAATACACTAGTGGACAGGAAATTACGTAATGTTGTGTTCATTTTTAGGTTTAAAGATGGTCTTTCAGCACTTCATTTTTTGGAAGCACTACAGCAACACCCCACTTTGTTGTCCCCAGTCCTGTGTCACATTGAAAAGAAGCTCACAGCGCTTGACCTAGAGACGCTTTTCAAATCTGACTTCAGTTCATCTGGGAGTAACAGGAGGCTTCTGGAGAGTCAAACTGTGGGATTCTGGGCAGACTATCTCCTTGACTGTGAAGGTTGATCAATCCTTATTTTTACAACTATTTGTGACAAGACATTGTGAAATTGTATCTGAATATGTTTTCTTTGCAGAAGGCCAGGCTGCTGTGTCTGTGGAGGATGTTTTGGTGTTTGCAACTGGGCTGACATCACTTCCCCCTTCTGGATTGGACCCACTGCCAAAGCTACAGTTCCTGCATGACTCTTTATTCCCAATGGCAAATACATGTCTCAACACACTGAAATTACCACTGATTGACTCATACCCTGTGTTTAAATCACAGATGGACTTTGGAATTCAGAATTCTCCAGGGTTTGGTTGTTTCTAAGCAGTGTGACCAGATGACCCTAGAGTTCTTGTCTGGGTAGACTTGTTAGGTTTGTTGTTCTAAAACAGATGCCAAATTGTTTTTGACTTGAATTTTATAGATGTTTTGAAAGGGACATAGATGGGGAAATGCCAATATGGATTTCAGTCTTAAGAGGTCACCTTGACAGTCAAGTAGGACTGCTCTTTATTTTATTTTTTCTATGAGACCTCATTGTTATTTAAGTTGGTCAAATAGTTCACAATTTAAATGATACCTATTTGAGGTAGTGTTTTGTCAGTCTGTTCTAAAGTTAGTTAAAATAACTTTCATGACCATGTTGATATTTTAGATATAAACATTTTGACAGTGTTGTTAAAAAGTAAGTCTCTGATGGAGAAATGTGTTCTAACCTTAAAAAATATCAATAAACACAATACTGTGCAATATTTTTTTATTTTTAGTAGTTTTATTATTCAAAATTTTTGGGCATGTAACATTTGTTGATGTGTCCCCACTTCTGTAGGTAAACAGGCAGCAGAGTTATTTGACTATACAGTACTAAAATGCTAATAAAGTAGTAAAACTGTGGACAATATTTAGCTTGCAGCACTTCAAAATCATAAAAACCAACCAATGACAGGCACTTAGTTGTTGGTGAAATAAATAATTCACCCTGATTTAGAACTGGGCAATTTCTTTTAGCTTTATGTAAAGCTCTGCAGCAGTTTTTGTAAATTATTATGTTCCATAACAAAGTTCAGGTATTCTTGTGTGTTTGGATTCCCACATGGAGGAAGTAACAACCTGGACTCAGGGAAAGCATCCAGCTCAGCTTGTTAAATGACGAATCCACAATCCCTGGAGCCATACCTGAAGGAAATGGAAGACACAACAGTATATATATATATATATGTGTGTGTGTGTGTGTGTGTAAAAAAAATCCCTTTACCTGTGAGGTAAATGGTGCAGTTCATTGGGCACTCCTCCTGGACATGAAGTCCATGAAGGACGGATCCGGTGACTGTTCCACAGTCTCACACACTCATCTAGGTCATTCTGAACAATATCGCCAAAGCAAAATCTCAGCAGACACTGATGCTCACGACTCCCGTTAAAGTGTCCAACATCTCTGAGATCTGCAAATAGCTCCATCCAAAACTGAGCCCTATAAAATCGATACATTCTTTGGAGATTATAAATATTTTATACAAATCAATCAAATAAAATGATATATTTACTTATATTTACCTTCCCTTTCTATATATGGACCACCAGGACTCAATTCGCTGGTTAGTGGTGGATGAACCAAAGATGTGGCTGGACTCTCCGCTGTAGTGGTCATTGTGATGATGGCGTAGTGTACACTGAATGGCAGCCATTATGCCATTTTCTGTGCCACAATCAGTTCTCAGCCTCATGGGAACAACACTAAGATTCCGCACACATGTCAAGAAGTTTTGAGCAATAATTGTTGGATCATTATTTGTTGGTCCACATTTGAGCCACAGAACTTTACGTGAAAATCCATCTATGCCCCCTGAAATGGCCAAACCGAATGGTTTAAGTTTGTCATAACCATCGACATGCCACATGTAGTTGGGTCCCAGCGAATGATAGGTTCTCCTAATGAATCTTCTGCGTGCTCTTCTCTCGCATCCTCGAGGATTAAGCTCCCGGAGTAAATTCATTACATCATCCCTCTTCACTCGGAGATGATGCTTTTGTTTAAGTGCCTGCCACATGGTTCGATACCCAAACAGCTGCCCAGGTCCACGAAGTTCCAATCTGATTGCATTAATTATGGTGGTTCTGGAGCTATAAAACTTTCTTCGGTACAGCCCAGCATTATTGAGTTTACTTTTAAGAGTCCTCAAACTCATTTTTACACCATATAAACTTGATATCATGTCCAAGATTACACTATATGAGTGACCTTCATTGAAATATTGAATGCATTGTTGCAGGATATCTGGTTCTTCCGTCTGGTCTGTGTCCCGTAAAAGCTCCAGAGACCGTCCACAGGAAGAACAAAAAGGTGTAAATTGGCCAACGTTTGTTCCACAAAACGGGCAAAACATTGTTTAGTTAGCAAAAGCTTTTGTTAAGACGTTCCGTGTTTTTGTCTTCAAAGCCGCCCACTTCCCGCGTGCAGGCGGACTACAAAATGTTTTGTTTGTACTACAAGTTTTAGTCATAATTGCGTCACTTCCGGTATTTAGGACCTTCCCTTTCCGTGTAAAGCTGGCTTTTGTTAATCTGTATCGGGATTTGTAGTAGTGTTTCCTAAAATGTAAAACTGTTTCTTAAAATGTAAATTTGTTTATTTAAATTTAAATTTGTTTTCTAAAATATTTTTTTCCCTAAAATGTAAAATTGTTTCGTGAAATGTAAATTTGTTTTTTCAAATATAAATTTAAAATCAGCTGCTTCTTGCAATGACAGTATTAAATGTGTTTAGCCAAGCTCATGGTACACCATAAATTTGCCCTGACAAAGCTGCAGAAGCAACTGTGTTAATGTTAAAAACGACTGAATTATTCAAATAGGAATAATCTCCAAAATAAAAATCTTTATGAAAGTTTACACCTTAGGCAAGGCAAGGCAAGGCAAGGCAGTTTATTTATATAGCACATTTCATGTACAGGACAATTCAAAGTGCTTTACATAAAACAAAGACATTACAGATATTTAGAATAGTAAAAGGCATCAACTCATAATCAACACATAATCACAATAAAATAATAAATTACATTAAAATGATTAAAAGCAAGATAAGTTAAAAAAAAAAAAAAAGGTACCGTGCAGATTTCATGCATAGGCGCATGAGAAAAGAAAAGTTTTTAACCTGGATTTAAAAATGTCTACATTTGGGGAAAGTTTAATCTCCACTGGCAGTTTGTTCCATTTGTTTGCAGCATAACAGCTAAATGCTGCTTCTCCATGTTTAGTCTGGACTCTGGCCTGGACTAGTTGACCAGAGTCTTTGGATCTAAGAGCTCTGCTAGGTTTATATTCTCTGAACATATCACAGATGTATTCTGGGCCTAAACCATTCTGGGATTTGTAAATGATCAGAAGGGTTTTAAAATCTATTCTGTGACTGACTGGAAGCCAGTGTAAAGATTTTAAAACTGGTGTGATGTGTTCAGATCTCTTAGTCCTGGTTAAAACTCTAGCAGCAGCGTTCTGGATGAGCTGCAGATGTTTAATGCTCTTTTTAGGAAGTCCTGTTAAAAGACCATTACAGTAATCCAGTCTACTGGAGATGAATGCATGGATGAGTTTCTCTTGGTCTTTCTGGGAGACTAAACTTTTAATTCTGTTGATGTTTCTGAGCTGGTAAAAAGCTGTCTTAGTGACAGCTTTGATGTGGCAGCTGAAAGTCAGATCTGAGTCTATCAACACTCCCAGGTTACGAACTTGGTTGGTAATTTTAAGAGCCCGAGTCTCCAGGTGTTTGCCAATGCTGACCCTCTTCTCTTTGCTACCAAACAGAATAATCTCAGTTTTGTCTTCATTTAATTGTAGGAAATTCTCCCTCATCCAGGTGTTTATTTGCTCCAGACACTGACACATTAAGTCTATTGGACTGCAGTCATCTGGTGACAGAGACACATAAAGTTGTGTATCATCTGCATAACTTTGATAACTAATGCTATAGTTTTGTAATATTTTACCCAAAGGGAGCATATACAAGTTGAACAGAAGAGGTCCAAGGACTGACCCCTGGGGGACTCCACAAGTCATGGCCACTCGCTCGGATTCATAGCTGCCGATCGTAACAAAATAACTCCGGCCTTCTAAATAGGACCTAGGTTTATTCTCAAATGGTGATTAGGTTAAAATAAATTTAACTACCTTTTTAAGTAGTCAGTATCTTTACAAACCTAGATTTGATTAATACAAGACAGAATTTAAAGTAGTACAACTCACCTTTAGAGGTGCTCTGTAGTAAGAGCCTGTGATCAAATGTTTATTTGTATATGCACATTAAAACAACAATCACAAGAAAGAATCAGATAGATTAGGAACAAAATAATAAATAAATAAATGAAAAGAAAAATGTTTGGGAATGGTTAACTTTCAGATACCAAAATCGAACTTTCTTGTTGCTGATTTCATTGCAAATATTAGTAATGCTGACAAAACATATAGCTATAGTATATAGCTGCTGGCATTTACTTTTCTTAAACATTATATTAGCCGATTCACATAGGATCTTTGTTATTTGTTATTTGGACCTCATTCTATTCTTTTTTTTTTTTATTTTTTGGACCTCATTCTAAATGACATGCTGCCAGTTCATATAATCATATTGACAGTTTTTGTAAGTAAGTAAGCAAGCACCAAAAACCAACAAAAAAAATACACATTTACACATACTGAGCATGCGTTGTGATAATACTTAATATTAAGAACCTGCAAATATTTGATTGCATTCACAGCACTCTATAAATAATTATCTTTTTTTTACCTGTGTTCACAGTCTCCACTGGTTAATGGTTTTAAATACATCTTTCTAGTGGTTTACCTGAGTGCTTGTCCTGACTTTGTTGTGGTTAAAAGCTGCTAATAACAGTTAATCTGAGATCATCCATGTATTACAAAACATGTACACGATTTGGGTGGTTGTAGATACATATTTAAAGACAAAAAAGTTAACGGTAATGTTAACGGTTACTAGAAATTGTTATATTGTTATATCCTGTTTGACAGGCATGTTACCAACGAAAGAAAGTAAACTTTTCCCAGTCCTGCCTAGTTTTACTACGTTATACAAAAGGTTAATATCGGACAGGAAAGTTTGAAAAATGAGTGCAACCAAAGTGAACTGACCAAGGTTTGCATTCCTTTAAGAAATGTAAAAACAACATGTTTAAAAGCTCCCACATTTTGCTTCATTTAATATACTGACACTGACACCCGCGAGCACAAAACAATGTGAAGTTGTATAATCTCCTGCACTACACATTGGCAGCAATGTCAAAACTCATTTTTGACTTTGACGTCATTAGAGCAGCAACGTTGTGGCGTACTGCACTTTAAGTGTACAATATTTTCTAAAAAAGTCTACTTAGAAAAGGTCTTTATAGAAGCTGTGTTTACTCACAAACCCCGAGTTATACATAATTATAACTACATCAATCGTTCAGAGTGTATTAAAGTTTTAAGTTGGTTAAATTTGGCAGCAGATTTTAATTGTAAGACCTGCAAGCTTTATGAGTAAGGTTTACTGTTCAGGTTTACAGGGATTCACAAAAGTGATAATTAAACAACAGTAAGTCTTTACATAGACTTACGCTGTGCTCACACCAAATGATTTTCACAGTCACAGACTAAAACCAGAAGTCTTTAGGAAATCTTAGGTGTCTTCCTGGAGTCACAGCGCGCTCCTGCCAGCTCAGTCGTTAGGTTTAAGATGGTAATCTGCACTGTTTAACGTCAATCTTTCCCTAGCCTTGGGTCTGACAAAACACAATCAACAACGAATAGATGAGCTCTGACAAAAGCAGAAACAGGCATCCCAACAGTCAGAACACTGGCAAAAAGGGATGCAAAAAAAAAAGAAAAAAGAAAAAGACAAACAAAAAGCGGTGATGAAACGCCATGGGTGGACCATCCAGAAAGAGGAGCAGATGGTTACTAAGAAGTAAATGTCTGCTGTGGATCATTTATGTGTTAAAGTATTATGAGATAACAAATGAGAGAAGAATAGAAACTCATTCATCCCTCCAGATTCTGATGAGTCGGCGTAACACCTGGTGGAGATGCAAACACAATGTGTAATTCCTAATTGATTTTGGAGGGAAACTCTCCCCTTGTTTGCTTTGCTGTGGGCAGATCAGCCCTGTTCCACATCAACTGCCCAACAAAAAATGCTAAAAGAATGTAGTTGTACTCTTGTAAATAATGATTCACAGTCTTTGTCAAATCTCAGTCTGAGACTAGGCTGAGACTTAAAACTTGAACATTTGTCTTTAGATGTAAGCTGGGGTGAGCTGGTGGTTTTCTGGAGTCTTTTGCAAATCTTTTAAAGGTCTTCTGATGTAAACCCAGCATTAAGTGTACAATTTCAGAATTTCATTGGCTTTTTCATGACAACTCTCATAACTTCACATGTGTGGTGAGCATGAAAGATTAATTCAGTAAATCCACCTGCCAGATTAAAAATAGAAATATTAATTCCAGGCTCAAGCAATGTAAATTAAAATTAATAAAACAATTATATCATTCAGCAAATAAACAAATCTCAATCATCTGTGAAATGAGATGCATTTGATTAATCTGCTGAAAAAGAATCATCTATTTGTTTCTTTTATTTTTATTTCCAAGTAGATTGCTGTCACAAGCCTGGGAAGTTAAAAGGAAGTCAAATGTGTTTTTGGTGTAGAGATGGATAAGATAAAAAGATTTCTGTCTTTCGTTCAGGCTGTGTCATTAAAGTGAGTTTTCTTACAAAGTGCTTTTGGGGCAAAAAGCCAAAGAATGTGAATGGGAGCCAAGCAATAGTAGGTTTGCTTTTGCTTAGCTAATTTACATAGTTGACTTTTTCTCAAACAATTGTGTGATGAAAGGGAATAACAGTTTTTTCATATATTATGTTGTTACATTGTTGGTGTTATTTTATATTGTTTACAAACAAAAATGGTTAAATTTAAATTTATCAGTTCTGTTATTCAGTTTGTTAATAAAAATGTTTAAATTGACAAAAATATTTTTACTGTCTTTATTATGATAGTAATCATGATCAATAATCAAAGAAAAAGTCATTACGTGACTGTGAGCAGGTCGCTGGTGAACTACAGACTTGTGATCATGGACAGCTCAGCTAGTTGGTAACTCTGAAAACATACATTACATTACTGAAATGAGCTGGGTGCATTTGTAGCTCCGGTTTGGGGATGTCACTCAGAAACTAAACACTTAAATCTTGCAAAGTTATCACCACTAAGTAAAAGTCTGCACAAAATGTATTTGATATAGATATTTTGATAAACCACTGTTAGACCATTTTGATTAAATAAAGACATTCACTAGTATCAACAAACAAACAGATCACTAACCTGAAAGAAGAAATCTGGAAGCTATCTGAGGAACTGAAGTCCAAAAATCAGCTGAATTCCCTGATGGATGTAGCCCAACAGCAGTTGATTCACATAGTGTCACTGAAAGTGGCTCCCCAGGACACCATGACTCGCCCTGGCCTTCTTCCAGCTCCACGCCAAAACACCTGCCATCTTGGTCTGAGGTTGTCTGTCGTCCTAAGAAAGACTCCAACAGTGCTTGACCAACTCAACTCAACTCAACTTTATTTATATAGCCCTTTAAAACAACCACAGCTGAAACAAAGTGCTGTACATAAATGGACAAGGCAACACAAAGTACAAAAATCAACCAGGAAATAAATAATATCATAAAATATAATAAAATAATTGTTCATTGTTTTAAAAACGGTTTTAAAACAATAAGCAATTTTAAAAGAACAAATATAAACAAATAAAACCAATAAGTAAAACAAACCACTGCACACTAAAACAGGAACAGTCTCACACTGGGCTGAAAGCCAAAGAATAAAAATGGGTTTTAAGATGAGTTTTAAAAATAGACAATGAAGACGCTTGTCTAATGTGGAGAGAGAGCTCATTCCACAGTTTTGGACCAGTGACTGAAAAAGCTCGATCCCCCCTGAGCTTCCGTTTGGACCTCGGTATGTCCAGGAGCAGCAGGTCAGCTGACCTGAGGCACCGAGCAGGAGCATAGGGGTGGAGTAGCTCAGAGAGGTAAGGAGGCGCCAGACCATTTAAAGATTTAAAAACAAATAAAAGAATCTTAAAATGAACTCTGTAGTGCACTGGCAGCCAGTGAAGTGAGGCCAGGATGGGGGTTATGTGCTCCCTCTTACGTACTCCAGCTAGGAGGCGTGCAGCTGCATTTTGCACCAACTGGAGACGTGCGAGGGAGGACTGGCTAACCCCGAAATAAAGTTTTATCCAACCGTTTCCAGGTTTTGTCTGACGCTCTGCTGCCCGGCTGTGACTCTGTGGCTTCCAGGACTGCCAGCGTGGCATCGATTAGTTCACCGCCGGTCCGGACCGAGGCGACCGGGACTCGACGGTCATCCCAGGGCTCCTCAAGGCGTCGAAAGCTCCTTAAAGCCAGGAGCACATCGCCGCTCAAGCTGGATCCTCCCTCTCTTCTCTTGCGTCCACTGCTGCAGGGGCCTATGTCTCTCCTCCCGTCACCATGGAGACCGCTGCATTGCACTCTAATGCTGCAGGCCGCTCTACCTCTACCTGGAGACTACCAGCAGCTGTTGCTGGCCCTTGTGTGCTCATTGTTGTGGATTCATTCATGTCCACGTGAACAGCTGCTGCACATCTTGCCACTAAGGTGGAGTAGTCACTGACATCAGTAGCTCCGCCCACCAACTCTCTCATCACCACCCGTCAGCTTCCGCCATAGTTAGACATGCAGGCACAAATGATCTGAAGTTCCAACAGACAGACACTGAAGATGGACATTGTTAACCTCATCCACAATATCAAACAGTTAAATTAACACTGCCTTATTTCTGGTCCACTACCTTCACCCTGTTATGGAGACATTAAGTCCAGCCAATATACACCTCCCCCAATTAAAACTTACGCTCTTATACATCACATACCAGTACACATCACCAGCAGACAGTACAGACATGTCCATCCACATACCTCTACCATCAGATGCATACGCCCCATACATACAGCTCCTAGTACAGAATTCATATCCACAACTTCAAAACCGAACTTTCCTGCAACACTCAACATGGCTCTTTTAAATGCCAGATCACTGTCAAACAAATCTTTTATTATCAATTATCTGATTTTAGATAATAATACTGACCATCTCTTTTTCATTGAAACTTGGCTCGGCACTGATGCATCAGTTATGCTTACTGAGGTATCTCCCCCAAATTTTAATAATTTATTTTCTATCAGAGGAGGTAAAAAAGGCGGTGGAACAGCTGCTCAACAGTCATTATAAGCACAAATAATTTAATTGAAAAACTATTCTTCATTTGAGCACTCACTTGTTTTTAACAATCCACCTGTTTTATCAAGTACAATTTATAGACCACCAAACCCTCCTTCCTCTTTTATTAAAGAGTTTTCAGAGTTTTTACCAACCAGACACATTAAATACAACAAAATTTTAATAACTGATAATTTTAACCTTCACATTGACAATAGTGGTGATTCCTACACCAGCGAGTTTTTAAACACTTATACAGTATGGGTTTTAAACAGCATGTAACACAACCTACTCACAACAGAGGACACACCCTGGACCTGGTCAATACTAATGGTCTGTCTGCTGGTGTGTCCTCTGTTGTTGATCTGGCTGTGTCAGTTTTAGCCAACGCGAAACCTCTGTGAGAACTGTGAGGAAACAATATATTACTTCTTAAGTGGCTGCAAATTTTATTGACATTTTAAATCAAACTCCTGCTTAGATCTTACCTGCATTGTGTGCTTTTATTGTTGACCATTTTAACAACAAACTAAAATCAGCCATTGACTCAACAGCTCCACTTAAATCAAAAACACTGTGGAGAAGCCAGGAAATAAATGAGTTAAAAAGAAGCTGCAGGAGAGCAGAGAGGAAATGGAGAAAAACAAAATTAACAGTTCATTATGAAATTTGAAGGAACAACTCAAAATCTACAATATATTATTAAAACAGGCAAGAAAACTCTATTACTCAAATCTCATCACAAATAATAAAAACAAGCCAAAAATCCTTTTTAAAACCATAGATCTTTTAACAATCACAGATTTTAACAAGTCCTCCATGTCTGCATCAGATGCTGCATGTGGGGCCTTTGCAGACCACTTCAGAAGAAAGATTAATGTTGTTAGATCCAGTCTTTTATCGACATGTTGATTTTAACAGACCTGAAGCTTTGTTTTTACCTGAGGAAACACTGGAAAGTTTTGTCCTGGTTGATGCAAAGATGCTTGGTCGAATTTTCTCCCAACAACCTGCCTTTTAGACCCCATTCCCACATCACTTTTAAAAACATTTTATGCTTTCTTTGAGCCTGAGCTTTTAAACATAGTAAATTACTCTCTTCAGATGGGTGTCTTCCCTGCCGCCTTTAAAACAGTGGTGGTTAGGCCCCTTCTGAAGAAAAGTAATTTAGATCTAAACATTCTTGATAACTACCGACCTGTATCCAACTTACCTTTATTAAGTAAAATGACAGGAAAAGCTGTTTTTATTATTGCATGAGTTTTTGAATCAACACAAGATTTTAGAAAAATATCAATCTGGTTTTAGGATAAACCACAGTACTGAGACGGCCCCTTTAAAAATTGTTAATGACCTTATACCTAATTTAGACTCACAGAAACTTTCTGTCCTGGTTTTGCTGGATGTTAGTGCAACCTTCGATACAGTTAATCAGGTCTGGTGGGCCTCTCAGGTACTGTTCTTAAATGGTTTTACTCCTATCTCACAGAACGCCAATTTTTTTTTAAGTATGGATACATGCTCCTCAGGAATCCATGAAGTCAAGTGTGGGATTCCCCAAAGATCGATTTTAGGCCCAATACTTTTTAATTTGTACATGTTACCTCTTGGGAATGTTATCAGGAGACACTGCATTGATTTTCACAACTATGCTGATGATACGCAGCTTTACATTGCCGTGTTTCCTGATGACCGGGAGCCAGTTAATGTCCTTTTAAACTGTATTTTAGATATTAAGTCATGGATAGCAGAGAACTTCTTACAGCTTAACCAGGACAAAAGTGACTTTTAATTATCGGTCCTCAGGACAAGAGAGAGATCATTTTATCAAAACTACATCATTTTAATCCCTCTCAGTGTGTGAGAAATCTGGGTTTCTTTACAACTCTGATCTGGATTTCACTACACACATCAGGAATATAACAAAAACTGGATTTTATCATCTTACAAACATTGCCAGAGTCCGCCCATTTCTCTCTCTTGCCAGCACGGAGGTGCCGATGCATGCTTTTATTTCTAGTAGATTAGATTACTGTAATGCCCTGCTCTCTGGTCTTCCCAAAAAATCCATTTCAAACCTACAGCTACTTCCCAGAGGGCAGGAACACATTACACCAGTTTTAAAATCGCTGCATTGTCTCCCCATGCGTTTCAGGATTGATTTTAAGGTTCTTTTAGTAGTCTATAAATGTCTTAATGGTCTTGGGCCTTCTTATTTATCAGACCTTCTTTTAAGTCATGAACCCTCGCGGACCCTGAGATCCTCTGGTACTGGCCTTTTAGTTGTTCCAAGGGTGAGGACAAAGACATACGGGGAGGCCTCTTTCTATTGTTACGGCCCTCGTCTGTGGAACAGTCTGCCAGAGAACCTCAGGGCTGCAGAGACTGTTGATGTTTTTAAAAAGAGGCTTAAGACCTACTTTTTTAGCTTAGCTTTTAACAACATTTTATTTGATCTTAATTTGTTACATCATTTTATTTCATGTTAATTTATTTTTTTTTTACTCAGCTGCACTACTTCTTATTGATTGATTGATTGATTGATTCTTAGCTGTTCTTATTTTTTCTTAAGTTTATTTAATCTTCATTTTAACTCTGCTTGGTGTGTATATACATGTGTCTGCGTGTGACTGTGTAAAATATTTTAATGAGTGTTTTATTTTAATGAGTGTTTTTATTGTTATGTAATTCTACATTGATGTATGTAAAGGCTTGTTTTATTTCTAATTTGCATAAGTGTTTTTATTCATGTAAAGCACTTTGTGTTGCTTGTGGCATGAAAAGTACTTTACAAATACAGTTTTGATTTTTTTTAATTTTGATAATAACTTTCCTTTTTAGGCATTTAATTTGCATTTGTGCCAACTTGTTCCAACACACTGGAAATTATAGGGGGTACAGCAAGTGGATTTTAAATTGGATAAAAGCAAATTGTTTGCATCTGCAGAGACCAGCCAGAGGTTCAATCACATTAGCAAACAAATGTGATGAGAGTGAACAACCATGTCTTGTGTCTCCTAAGAAAGGAGACAACAGTTTATTGTTTGTAATCTAACCACAGAGGTTGTATATAGCAGCCTCATCCAGTGGAAACCATCATTCCCAAGCCAGTTCATCAGTAGTACTTAGTGAGTGACTAGTCAATTTAGCCCTTTAAAAGGCTTTTTGGTATCATGGAAAACTGCTATGAATAGAACTATTATGTAGGGGGTAACTACCAACCAAACATGAATCCTTTCAGGCCAAATGACACATAGAGATTGATTATTGAAGACAGAATAACTTTAGAGAGGATCTTTTAAATTCAAGAGTGAAATCTCTTAAAAATCCAAGACATGACTACTGCAGACTTGTTTTTTAAACAAAAATGATGTAATCTTAAAAATAAAACATGGTGTGCATGTGCAGGTAAAGGTCTAGGGAGGTCAAGATATGATCTGATATATCATAGTATCTGCAGCAAGAAGTTCATTAAACCAGCGTTGTCGTGACAACAAAACTAGAATCATGACATTGTAACTAGATGCTAATAGTGACATCAGAAGTAGAATTATGGCATTAGAAATAGATTCATGGCATCAGAACTAAAAACATGGCATCAGAATTAGAATGATGACATTAGAACCAGAATCATGGCACCAAAATTACAATGATAACATCAGGACTAGAATCATGGGATCAGAACTAGAATGATGACATTAGAATTAAAATGATGGTATCAGAACTAGAATCATGGGACCAGAACTAGAATGATGACATCAGAAATAGAATCATGGCATCAAAACTAGAACGATGACATCAGAAGTAGAACCTTGGCACCAAAATTAGAATGATGACATCAAAACTAGAATCACGGCATCAGAATAAGAATGATGACATCAAAAGTAGAATCATGGGATCAGAACTAGAATGGTGACATCAGGAGTAGAATCATGGCATCAGAATTAGAATGATGACATCAAAACTAGAATCATGGCAGCAGCGTTCTGGATGAGCTGCAGATGTTTAATGCTCTTTTTAGGAAGTCCTGTTAAAAGACCATTACAATAATCCAGTCTACTGGAGATGAATGCATGGATGAGTTTCTCGTGGTCTTTCTGAGAGACTAAACTTTTAATTCTGTTGATGTTTCTGAGCTGGTAAAAAGCTGTCTTAGTGACAGCTTTGATGTGGCTGCTGAAAGTCAGATCTGGGTCTATCAACACTCCCAGGTTACGGACTTGGTTGGTGATTTTAAGAGCCCGAGTCTCCAGGTGTTTGCCAATTCTGACCCTCTTCTCTTTGCTACCAAACAGAATAATCTCAGTTTTGTCTTCATTTAATTGTAGGAAATTCTCCCTCATCCAGGTGTTTATTTGCTCCAGACACTGACACATTAAGTCTATTGGACTGCAGTCATCTGGTGACAGAGACACATAAAGTTGTGTATCATCTGCATAACTTTGATAACTAATGCTATAGTTCTGTAATATTTTACCCAAAGGGAGCATATACAAGTTGAACAGAAGAGGTCCAAGGACTGACCCCTGGAGGACTCCACAAGTCATGGCCACTCGCTCGGATTCATAGCTGCCGATCGAAACAAAATAACTCTGGCCTTCTAAATAGGACCTGAACCAGTTAAGGACCGCTCCAGAAAGTCCAACCCAGTTTTCCAGCCTGTGCAACAGGATTCTGTGATCTACAGTATCAAACGCAGCACTGAGATCCAACAGAACCAGGACTGATACTTGACCAGAATCGGTATTCAACCTAATGTCATTTAACACTTTGACCAGAGCTGTTTCAGTGCTGTGATGAGGTTGAAAGCCAGACTGAAATTTATCAAGATTTCCACTTTCATTTAAAAAGTCATGAAGCTGGTGAAATACAACTTTTTCAATAATCTTGGAAATAAAAGAGAGGTTAGAGACGGTCTATAGTTGTTCATTATAGCGGCGTCTAGAGTCCTTTTCTTTAGGAGGCTTAATAGCAGCTATCTTTAGTGACTTGGGAAAAATGCCTGATGCCAGTGAGCTGTTAACTATCAGTAGGAGATCACTTTCTACTGAGCTAAAAACTGTTTTTAAAAAGTCGGATGGTATCATGTCCAGAGTGCATGTTGTTGATTTCAAATGCCAAACTGTTTCTTGTAGGACTTTTAAATTCACCATTTTAAATTGCGACATGACAGCAGAATTGTTTCCGGGTTTTAGACACAGACTAATTTTCTTGTTTGACTGTGTGGAATTAATATTTTGCCTAATTGTTTTAATTTTTTGGCTAAAAAAGTTTGCAAATTGGTTGCATTTCTCAGTGGAAAGGAGCTCTGGGCTTATCTGTATAGGAGGATTAGTAAGTTTTTCAATCATAGCAAACAGAGTGCGAGAATTGTTGACATTCCTGTTAATCATTTCAGATAAATGCAGCTCTCTGGCCTTGCACAGCTCATTGTTATAGTTACGCAGGCTTTGTTTGTACAGCTCATAGTAAATTTGAAGTTTATTTTTCCGCCATCTCAGTTTTTCTGCATTCTGCTTTTAGGCTGGTAACCACAGTGGTGTTTCTCCATGGTGTTTTCTGTTTGCTCAAGTTGCTCTTGATTCTTATCAGTGCAACAGCATCCATTACATTCAAAACTTTCAGATTGAAATGATCCAGGAGTCCATCAACTGACTCTGCACTGGTTGTTGGTAACATAGCTATGGCCTCCACAAACTTAGCACTTGTTCTTTCATTAATGTACCTCTTCCTAACAGAGAAGCAAGTTGGTTGGACATTCTGAGTGATCAGTAAATCAAACAAAATACAAAAATGGTCAGACAAGGCCGAGTCAGTGACCACAACAGAAGAAATATCAACACCCTTTGAAATAACCAGGTCCAGAATGTGACCTCGAATGTGGGTCGGTTGTTTTACATGTTGACACAAACCAAACATCCAATATGGAAGAAAATTCCTTGACATTACCATCCGTCATGTTATCTATGTGAATGTTAAAATCCCCAGTTAAGATGAAATGGTTAAAATCAGTAGAGATAACCGACAATAATTCAGAAAATTCATCAATAAAATTTACACAGTGTCCTGGACGTCTGTAGATGATTAGAAATAGGATTTTAGGAATGGCCCTTAAAATAAAACTAAGATATTCAAAAGAAGTAAAATCATCAAATGAAATTTCTTTACACTGAAATGAATCTTTAAATAAGGCAGCTTCTCCTCCCCCTTTCCTCCCGTTTCGACATTTATTCATAAAACTAAAATGAGCTCTAGTGAGCTCTACTGGTTCTTTGTCTGAACCTTTAAATGTTCAGGAGTGGTGCCTGTCCACGCTCCTCTCTGGGAGAGGATCTGGCTTTTGCTGGCACCCGCTCTGTGAGTTTAGAGGGCAGGCTCAGCTAGTTGGGGGGGCGGGTCAATGACAGTATCCACTACCAGGGGTAGCGGTTATTTCCCTTTATGAGGTCACAATGGGAAAGATATCAGATTCACCTATTTGAGCATAGATTTGCTAGAAAGTGGAAGAAGCAGGTGAGAGACGAGACAGAATTTACACATTATGGGACCTTATACACAGGCTATGAGGACACATATGACTGTTAGGAAACCTTTAGAATGCGAGTTTTGCATAATATGCAACCTTTAAATGAAAACTATACAGTTTAACATAATTTCAGTACAAAAAGAGCAACTGATGTGCTTGACAAAGAGTTTATAGCTAGCACTAATTTTCAATTCTTGTCCCTGTTGGATCTTTACATTCTTTAATTTTTTTTATTTTAATTTAATTTATTTTTCCTTTTTATTTATGTAATTTTTTATTATTTATTTTATTTATTTGTCTTACTGCTTTCTTCTTGATGTTACTATAAAACAAATGGACCCGGCTCCATTATTACCATGATTTACCATGCAGGTTTAGCCATGTCTCTCTCAGCCATTGGATGATACTGTATATATAAATGACTCAAGATAACACAAATGGCTCACTATAAAGTGTTTATTATAGTGTTTTATTTAAGCAGTCCTCTGTACAGAGGAAGAGGGCAATTCTTCTGCTGGACCTCCCTCACTTTCTCAAGGATCTTTCAAGCGCATTCAAGACTGTCCAGCTCAGTTTGTGTATGAAAAGAATTAACTGTGAACTCCATAAGAGTTTAAAATCATTTATATGTAGTTATCATGTGTTAAAAGTGGTGTCTGTAGAATTAATGCTCTAATTATTACAAAATGAGCATTATGTGCATTTCACTTTATATCTTGTCTAGGCCACTGACGAGGAAGCCACGTTCAGACGGAGGTAATATTAATTTCGTTAACAAAAACTGAACTAAAATATTTTGCACCGGACAAAAATTTGACTAGACGAGACTAAAACCCCCATTAATAAACAATAACTGGGACTAAAACAGAATGAATTTTCGTGGACTAATAAAGACAAGACGAAAATGTAGTTCACTAAATAATAACTGGGCTAAAGTCTATAGACATTTTAGTACATTAACAAAAACAAGACGAAAATTATATTATTATATGATATGACTTTGTCAAATCATGTCTCCTCCGCTTCCTCCTCCTCGGCTCCTCCATCACTCACACACACCCTGTCAAACCTGCAGCGGGTAGGTGTACAAACGGGACAGACAGGAGGTGAATTCACAGCGAAAGGTTAAAAATAAAACATTAATGGCCATGCTTTGCACAGGGTCCAAGAGAAAGAAAAGACGTGATATATGGACCCATTTTCACTAAATGCTGGCTAACTTACTAGCTTTGTAGCTTCATAGCTTGTAGCGATAGTAGCCACTTGTTGGTAGGATTGTGTGTGAAGTTGAATTTATGCTAACTTAGATACATTATAGTGGTCAGTTTCAGTTGGATTGCAAGTTTAATCAAAGCAGCCAGAAGTATGAGCTAATCTAGGAGCTGTAGGTGAACTATAGTGAACACAAAACACCTGGGCAGCTACACATGGATACAAACTGAAAACTAAAACATACTAAAATAAATCATCTAGATAAAATAAAATAACACGCCACACTTATTTCAAGATTACTTTAACCTACATTTTCATACATGAAATAGCCTAAATGTGGTATAAAAGTAAGTAAAATTGTCTGTGTTTTGAATGTCTGGGGTCGCCAGAGTTTAATGATATCAAAATGGAGCTCCAAGCTAAAGAAGGTTGGGAACCATTGCTCTAGGAGTTTGCATCCCAGTGACCAAAAGAACAGGATCATGAATACAAGCAGTCAAAATGAGTTTTCGCTGTAGGGTGACTCTCCCTTAGAGATGGGATGAGAAGCTTGATTATCTGGGAGGGGCTTAGAGTCACTGCTCCTCATCAAGAGGAGTCAGATGAGGTAGCTCGGGCATCTGGTCAGGATGCCTCCTGGACGCCTCCCTGGTGAGGTGTTCTGGGCACGTCCCACTGGGAGGAGGCCCCGGGGAAGACCCAGGACAAGCTGGATGGACTACATCTCTTGGCTGGCCTGGGAACGCCTCAGGATCCCCTCAGATGAACTGGTGATGTGATAGGTGGATGGAAATATGAAAAACTAACACAGATAAAGACAGGAAGACAGACCCTCCTCTCTCTATGTATTCATCTTTCTCTTCTCCACCCTCTGTCCTCTCCAAGAAACCGATCAATCAGTGTGGATAATTTCTGTACTTTCATCACAGGTCTTAAATGTGTTTCTATATGTTTTTGACTGATTTTGTACTAAACATACATGTGTTGTGGTTTCATTTCTACGTTTTTGCTCATGGAGTTTGATGAGTCTCGGATGGGGGTGTCTGCCTCCAGCACTGCACTTCCATTGGACATTTTCTGTCTGGATCTTTTCTGTGCTTCTCCAATACCTTCTCTGTTTCCTCTTTGCTCTGTCTCCCATCTCGCTTCTTTGTATTAATTTTTTGTCACAAACTCCTTTCTTTCACCTTTACCCATCCCTGTCTTGCATGTCATGTTTGCTCTCAACAGGGGGCCGCAGCAAAGCTACATAAAACTTATAGTTTATATAGTTTATAGTAAAATTTTAATGCAATTAATTACATAAATTAGTTACCACCTTTAAGGCTGTTCATTTTTGACAACTTTTTAGCTATTTTGATATCAGTTTTTTTCTCCATGAAAAACTATAATAGACCTTATTTAGACTATTTAAGTTAATTGAACTTGTAAAAGAATATTTAGATAGGATTTGAACAAGTGGAAATTTTATTAGGTTGTTGGGAGTGAGATGTATTTTTTGTATGGAGTCAAATTTCATTAATAAACCATGCCATTTATTGCAAGGATTTTTTTTTTTCTATTTTTTTTTTTCCTTTTCTTTTAGGTAAATTATTAGTTATTTTTTGTGTAGTCTTAACAGTAGAGGCCAACTCAATATTAAACATTATGTCTGCCTGGTGTAAAAAATCTAAATGACAGCATGTGAATGCAGGGCTCAGCAGAACATTTAGAAGACTCTGAAGGTAGTTCTTCTTGTTTCTGTGAGGTGTCAATCAAGGTTGGATGCAGCGGTGTGTTATGATTACAGTTTTCACTGCAGGATGCATTCACAGACTAATCAGAGTAATCACTTTAATGAGGACTCTTTCCTAGCCATCCCACAGCACACCAGGAAGCTCTGTAGCATGCTCTGTGGTTTATTTTTATTTTGCATAGCAAAAGTTGGAGTGAAACTCCAACATTCCAACATCTGAATCAAGACTTTTTCAATAAGAATGATTTTACCATTTTAAATTAAATATGTATAAATTTAAAAAATATCAAGTATTTTTGATATTACCTCTTTATCATGCTCTGTATCATAGTTATTCTGTATCATAAGACACAGTGGTGACTTCATGCATGAAATGGTAATAAATGTAAAATACGTGCTTTGTATCTGATGTTTCAGACTCACAAGAGTTACTCTTCTGGAAAATGCAGCCAAATAGTGTCCTCAGTTAAAAGTATTGTTACTTTGTAAGAGCAGATGCCCACACTGTCAAATGATGAGCCTGTATTCTTGACTCATTTATTGAACAGAATAAAATACAATTTAAGCATCCTCCTGGTTAAAAAAGAGGACTGTCTGGTTTATTTAAATCCTGTTTCCACTTAAAAGGTACTTAAAAGTAATTTAGCATCATCCCCTGTATCTGTCTTAAAGAGGGCTAATGTACCACCTACTGTGGCTCTAAATGGCAATGGCAATTTTATTTATATAGCACATTTCATTACATGTAAACACAATGTGCGTTCCAGTTCCAAGAACAAAAAATATAAATGCACACGTAAACATATTTGTACATATTTTTTTACATACATTTACACAGACATACGTGCACTAGTACATGCACACATGAATAAAAAATAAAAATAAAAACCAATATAGTTGGTGCATATCAAGAAACATAGACACAACGGTGTTAGGAGAAAGTCTGTGAGAATAGTATATATATATATATATATATATATATATATATATATATATATATATATTTATACATACACCACCGTTCAAAGTTTGGGGTCACTTCCCTATTGAATCCCATGGCAAAGTGACCCCAAACTTTTGAACGGTAGTGTATATATATATATATATATATACATATATATATATATATGTATATATATATATATATTCATTCATTCTCTGTACAGCTTAGTCCATTACGGGTCGCGGGTAAGCTGGAGTTTATCCAAGCATTTAACAGGTGAGAGGCAGGGTACACCCTGGACAGGTCACCAGTCAAAAATTATCTCAGCAGTCTCTCCTGCACTCCATAAAACCCGAGTCTCCTTTGGAAATACAGCCTACTCTGTCCATTCTTGTACAGTACATTAGTGTTGTCTGACCAGTCCAGTTTGTTGTTCAGGTGAACACCCAGGTACTTGTAAGATGTCACCCTCTCAATGTCTATTCCCTGGATGTTCACTGATGCCAGAGGAGAGTGTTTACACCTGCGGAAGTCCATCATCAACTAGTTTTCCCTGCACTGATCTGGAGGCGGTTCTGCTGACACCAGCACACAAAACCCTGGATCAGCTCTCTCCATCTGCGATGAGGCAGACAACTGCAGAGTCATCTCAGAACTTTTGTAGGTGGCAGTTTGCTGAATTGTGTATGAAGTCTGCAGTATAAAGGGTGGAGAGGAAGGGCGCCAGAACTCTTTCCTGTGCCCCCCCCCCCCCCCCCCCCCCCCCCGCCATGCTGCAGACAACCCTGTTGAACTCATTGTCTAGTGTCCTCACATACTGTGGTCGGTTGGTGAGGCAGTCCAGGATCCCTGTTGAGAGATGGAGGTCTACCATCTCACAAATTGTCTCTCATGGTGGGCAGTATGGTGTAAGGCACTGGAGAAATCAAAAAACGTTATTCTCACAGTGCTCCCAGCCTTTTCCAGGTGAGACAGGGATCTTTGTAGGAGGTAGGTGACAGTGTCATCCACTCCAACACCAGGCTGGTAGGCGAACTGTAGCGGGTCCATTGATTAGCTCACTAGAGGCTGGAGATGGGCAAGAACCAGCCTCTCCAAGGTCTTCGTCAGATGGGATGTCAGTGCCACCGGCCTTAAGCACAGTATTAATTTTATAGCTGTGAGTTTAAACTTTTAAACACAATGAATTAATAAGTAAATGATGCCTTGTTAATAGCTTCACAGGCGCTTGTTGGGCTACTGACCTAAATCAAACTGTAGCTATATTAACCCTGACCCTAGCTCACGTATTAAACCTGAAACAGCAATAGATGGGTGCATTTGCTCAGTAACAACGTTACTTAAATAGTACTAAACCCAGTCAATATAGACAACAGTAGTGACCTATCCAAAAAACAAAGATAGAAAACAGGACAGGAAACAGGGACAGGAAAACAAGTAAATACATGACTTCACAATCCACCTTTCACAATAATTTCACATTGAAGTGCATTGGTAACCAAAAATTAATGTTCATGAATGCAATTTTAACTTTATATCATGAAAAATCAAATCATGAACTCACTTTTAATGTGTGCGACCTGCATGCTAGGTCACACAGACACTCTCAGGATTGACACAGCAAGATATCTCCCCTCTGAGTCAAACAGAAACATACAAAGTTGAACGAATAAGATAAAATATAACACAGAAAATTTTGAAATCTGTCCGGATGTCACTACAACTTAGGCCAACCCCGCTCTTCAGGGTTGCTTACAGTGTGGTCAGTCCTTACATGCAATCTACAAAAATCATTAGGAATACAGAGTCATCAAATGTTAAACTTAGCTTGTTTGGCTAACTAAACTCTCTAAGAAACTTGCTAATCATTTTGCTAGCTAACGTAACTTCATATGACCTACATAAATAGTGTCAAATCACCAGTATCTGGATAAAGTATGCTTTTGTAATGCTTTTTTAACATACGGCAGCAGGGGTCAGGCAGTAAACAATGTTTATCAATGTTTAAACAATGTTTATCGTCTGATAAATCACTTGACTATGTTTATTAAACATATTTTAATAAAATATCCTGACCTGTCCTGAACTGTCAAAAGGTATTGTAATGATAAATTTAGTGGTGCTGTTAAAATGTTTCAGATACACAAACTCTGTTTTTGCCAGCATGTGCAGGTTTAGCTGTGGTTCTACATTCAATAATATAATAATAATCTGTCACACACTTGTACTGTATGGTAACCGTTTTGGGGATAGTTTTGGTGTCCATCCTTTGTTACAGTTCCCTTCCTGATGTATACTAAAAAACATTTTTTTTCTTTAATTCCCCAGATGCACTCAGGCAGTATTTACAGAGGCCGGCATCTGCTGGAGAAAGGTCCAGATCCTTCAGGTTCACCCCACTTTGTTTGTACAACTAGTATTATTGTTGCTGTTTTTGTGTGTTATTATTATAAGCAGTTATTAGTACTGTTATTATCTCTATTATTAGTAGTAGTATTCAGCCATGGAGCTGCCTATTAGTAATAATAGTAGTGGTGGTAGTGGTACAATGTCAGATAACATTTTTGGAAGACTGCAGTTATGTGGTAGGATGATAGAAATGACCAAATGCAGTAGCCTAATTAATAACATGGATCAACTCTGTGTTTGAATGCAGCTGCAGGAGACGGGATGTCCTGTAGTAGTACACCATGAACCAGTGAAACATGCCAGGAACACACAGGCTGTCTCAGGTGAATGAGTCTGTTTATTCATGCCACATTCATACTTTTAAGTAGGCCTACACTAAAATATATAAATATAAAATACAAAAGTTATTTCTAAAAAGTGATCCATGATCCTTTCACTTATTGTATTAAACACTGCTTGTCTGGCTATACAATGTGCTTAAATACAGGTAAAAGTGAAGGGGCATCCTGGGAAGCATCAGGCATTCACGGCACCAGTGTAACGCAGATGACAGAGTCCAGGGGCACGCAGTCTGACGCAAGTAAGTCATTTGTAATGAATAATTTTAGCTCATAACCATCTGAGAAAATTCACTACACTATATTGACAACACATGGAAGTCCCAATAACATTTCATCCCTATGAAACTAATTTCAACCACCATTTTAAACATTATTTTAAATTTAATTGAATGCCACTGATCTGGCTGATGCAGGTGATGTGTTCACATCTAGCATTCCAGGCACCAGTGAAACACAGACCATGGAGACCACAGAAACCACAATTAAAAACCTCAGTGACTTGTTTTCTCATCAACCCAAGTTGACACTCTTCATTAATTGTTCTCAATCACTGCTGGTCTATATTAGATGTAGTATAGTAATGCTTAGTGTAAGCACAGTCTAAAATAGCTTAATCACACTTTAGTTAGTTATAGTTATAATTTACATTTTTGCAGTATTTACAATGTGTTTTAATTTATTAATACTGATTAATCTTAGAAATAAATACAAACAAATAAGAGAATTTCACCAACACAAATCAAATTACACATTTTTACATTTGGTAATATATTTTTTTCTTTGACATTGTGTACACTAACATCCATTTTGCATGTATGTATTTGCCTTCAGGTGGAGGAGCAACAATCACATCATGCTCTGCCAGTACTCTGCCACCTGCAGGCATCTCAACCTCAGCCATTTCTGATATTCAGGGAACACCCGTAGATCCTGCTGACTGGCCAGCCCTCACTGATGCAGTAACGACTAAGTTAGTTAGTAGAGGATCATACCAGACCAGTCCAGACTTTACATATCCAAAAAAGATGATGTGACAAGCTGCCACCACCACCAATTCTACAACTTGTTAAAAAAAAAAAATTAACCAAAGTCTTCTTTTAAAATATTTTATAATAATAATAATAATAATATATATATATATCGCCTAGGGCAGCCAAAGAGCTAGAGCCAGCCCTGTTCATCACTACAGTTTTAACCAGAAGGTAAAGTCAAACGTGACCATTTGTTGTCTTTCCTTTCATTTGTCTTGTTATGAACAAGCCTTTTTTAGACATCTGCAGGTTTACCTTCTGTATACTGTGGGAGGATGCTCCCTGCTGACTAATGTGTTGCTCCACTTCTTCCTGGCTGACCATTTGTATCCAGGGTGAGGTCTTTTAGGACCTGCAGCTTCTTTGATAACTCCTTATCACCTATTCCTACGACCAGTCTGTCCCTGATGTTCTCACTCCTCTGCTCTCCAAATTTATAAAAGAAACTTCAGCTATTTCTTCAGTAAAGACAAATTCAGTCTCCCTTTCCTCTGACGCGATGTGCATGTCTTAACCACAAACTGAGAAAACAGAGTTCACGTCAAAGATTTTTAACAGTGATATGGCTTTTTGTTTTTAAATATGTCTTAAACCAGGCTGCTCTCACAAATGTTTTTTATTATTTCTGAGGAAAAATAATGCACAGACATTCGTACATATCCCTTCGACGTCCTGAACCAATAAGTGTCTAAGTCAATGGAGGAGCTCTGGCATGTTGCCTGCCGGACTTTTTTGGTTCCGATGTAAAAAGAAACAAAACAAACAAAACACCAACCAACCAAAAAAAAAAAAAAAAAAAAAGTGGTAGAAATTGTTTAAAAAAAAAATCTCTCTAATGACAGTTTTTTTCTGGGTAGGTGTGTTTTTTTCATGTCATCAGATCATTTTGAATGAAACCTGACCACTGAGTCATGGATTGCTCTATTTGTGTGGTTGAAAAGATCATTTTATCCTCCTATTATCAATTTTCCACTAATATCAGAATTATATTAGATGCTGAACAACCAATGATGTACTCTATTTAAGTGGGCACCCTTATCAAAACTTCCCACTCGAACGAATGGACATTATCAGTGGTTATCAGCACATTCATATGGGACAGTGAACAGCACTGATCAGCAGCACTGATCAGCAGCACTGATACAGGAAGACTCCCGATCCTGTCTGACTGAAATTCAGTGTTCTTGTGTCAGTGCTGCTGATACAAGAAGGGATAGGGCCAGCACTGGACTGGCCATCGGGCATACCCAGCACTTGCCCAGTGGGCCGACGATGATTGTAGGCCTTTACCTTTTGCTTTTTCTTTGTTTTTGTTTTTTTTTTGTTTTTTTTGTTTGTTTGTTTGTTTGTTTTTTAGGCTACTAATGGTACTAATTATAAAAGTCATGATACCTATTGGTACACAAATCTGATATATCGACCCACTAGTCATGATTGATTCTGAGCTGGACCAATTACAGCCAAGGGCTGATGCCCCCTCTCTCTTGGGCCACAGTTGTCATGTCAGTCAATCATACAGCGAGAAACAGAGAACAAGATGGAAAACAAAAAAACGTAAAGGAGACAGAGAAAAAATTCGAGACAGAAAGAGGCAAGCCCTTCAGGCAGATGCAGCTAAATGTGTTAAAATAGCATGACTTTTTGTTGCCGGTGGTGGAGTTCCTCAACAGCCTCAGAATCAGCCGCAGGTGATGGAGGTGGCCGGCAGGTGAATGAGGGGAAGGTGAGGAAGGAGGAGAGACTGGAGACGGCCGTTGGTGCCAATGGTGGAGAAAGTGAACTTGTGGTAAGTGATGAACTGTAGTATATACTGGGTCAGATATAAATCAAGTTTGGGTGTAGTTTATTTTTGTTTTGCTTGATACCACTTAAAGCAATCAGGAGTTATGAGTAAGCCATTTAACAATTTAGCTAGCTATACATGCTAGTTAGCTAGCATGACGGGTTTCTCTACTGCTGGGCAGTTCCTGTCATAGGCATATGTAGACGGTGCATTGGTCCCGCTTCGTATATCAATGGCGCTGCCATATTGAGGCTGGGAATTACTTTTGACTGTAAAAATGGACAACTGTTTTATAATCTCTAAATAAATAACTTTGGGAACTTGTTAGTCTTTTCCCTAGCAAGCTGGGGATTTGTTACATTAAAAATATGTTTCTTTACTCTTTCTCCAGCTTCCCTGTAAAATTTCCTATGAGAGTTTACGTCATGTGTGTGACTCATGTGTGCGTGTGTGCGTCAGTGACTGACTTTTTGGATATTAGGAATATACAACTAGTCTGGGATCATCTAATGAGAACCACATGTAACTGTGTGTCAATAAACCTTTTCTAATCTTAACATTTTTAAGGTTAAGAGTTTTGTTTAATATTCACTTTAACCTGCATCATATTTATTTGTGCATGTTTGTCTGGTCAGTTAACTGCTATTTTCATGTTTAGACATCAGAAAATACCTGGTTTGGTTACAGTGTATGAAATCAAAACTGAAACCCAATCAAAATTGCGGAGAAAAACACAACGTTGACATGTAATGTTCCTCTTTATGGACAAACTATGACAGATTAGACTTATCTGCCACCAGAAATAGATAAATGAGGCAGCACCTTTGAGCACGTTCAGGTAGGCAAGTGGAGCTACTGTGTTGCATCCCATGTGATCTGCTTCAAACATTCATGCTACATATCAAATATTCCCATAAAACCTGGGTAGTCTATGTTGGCCGTACACGCCCTTACTTGTGCTTTGTTTCACACTTGTTGCCATTACCACTGCTGCCATGGTCACATGGTGCATATTGCCTGCTTTTGTTTTCAGTCCCTCCATCATCGCAGCATCCACCTGTAAGCTCCAGTTAGAAGAAAAAATATTGTTCAGCATTCACTCCATAATTAATTTGATTAAATAACATGATTGCACAAGGAGTGATGGAATCAGAGCCTAACTGCCAAACTACAATGCTCAAGAAATCGTTTTCAAATAACTCCATCCATCCATCCATCCATCCATCCATTATCCGGAGTCGGGTCGCGGAGGCAGCTGCCTAAGCAGGGAATCCCAGACTTTCCTCTCCCCGACCACATTCACCAGCTCATCCGGAGGGATCCCGAGGCATTTTCCAGGCCAGCCGAGAGATGTAGTCCATCCAGAGTGTCCTAGGTCTTCCCTGGGGCCTCTTGCCGGTGGGACGTGCCCGGAACACCTCACCAGGGAGGCGTCCTTAAGGCATCCTAACCAGATGTCCGAGTCACCTCATCTGGCTCCTCTCGATGTGGAGGAGCAGCGGCTCTACTCTGAGCCCCTCCCGGATCACCGAGCTTCTCACCCTATCTCTAACGGAGAGCCCGGCGACCCTGCGGAGAAAACTCATTTCGGCCGCTTGTATTCACGATCTCGTTCTTTCGGTCACTACCCACAGCTCATGACCATAGGTGAGGGTAGGAACGTAGATCGACAGGTAAATTGAGAGCTTTGCCTTTTGGCTCAGCTCCCTCTTCACCACGACAGACCGATGCAGAGCCCGCATCACTGCAGACGCCGCACCGATCCGCCTGTCAATCTCCTGCTACATCCTTCCCTCACTCGTGAACAAGACCCCGAGATACATAAACTCCTCCACTTGAGGCAGGACCCTATTGCAGACCTGGAGAGAGCACTCCACCCTTTTCCGGCTGAGGACCATGGTCTCGGACTTGGAGGTGCTGATTCTCATCCCAGCCGCTTCACGCTCGGCTGCGAATCGCTCCAGTGAGAGCTGAAGATCACGGCCCAATGAAGCCAAAAGAACCACATTATCCGCAAAGAGCAGAGACCCAATCCTGAGGCTACCGGACCGGATCCCCTCAACACCTCTGCTGCGCCTAGAAATTCTGTCCATAAAGGTTATGAACAGAATCGGTGACAGAGGGCAGCCTTGGTGGAGTCCAACCCGCACTGGAAACGATTCTGATTTACTGCCGGCAATGCCGACCAAGCTCTGACACCAGTCGTACATGGACAGGACAGCTCATACAAGCGAGTCTGGCATTCCATACTCCCGGAGTACCCCCCACAGGAGTCCCCAGGGAATACGGTCGAATGCCTTCTCCAAATCCACAAAACACATGTAGATTAGTTGGGCAAACTCCCATGCCCCCTCAAAGACCCCGAAGAGGGTGTAGAGCTGGTCCACTGTTCCACGATCGGGACGAAAACCACACTGCTTCTCCTCAATCCGAGGTTCGACTATCCGACGGACCCTCCTCTCAAGCACCCCTGAATAGACCTTACCGGGGAGGCTGAGGAGTGTGATCCCCCTGAAGTTGGAGCACACCCTCCGGTCCCCCTATTTGAAGAGGGGGACCACCACCCCAGTCTGCCGGTCCCGGGGAACTGTCCCCGATGTCCACACAATGCTGCAGCGGTGTGTCAACCAAGACAGCCCTGCAGCATCCAGAGCCTTAAGGAACTCTGAGCGGACCTCATCCACCCCCGGGGCCTTGCCACCGAGGAGCTTTTTAACCACCTCAGCGACCTCTGCCCCAGAGATAGGAGAGCCAGCACCAGCTACCCCAGACTCTGCTTCCTCATCAGAAGACGTGTTGGTGGGATTGAGAAGGTCTTCGAAGTATTCCCTCCACCACCTCACAACATCCCGAGTCGAGGTCAGCAGCCCCCCATCCCCACTGTACACAGTGTTGACGGAGCACCGCTTTCCCCTCCTGAGCCGCCGGATGATGGACCAGAATCTCCTCTAAGCCGGCTGGAAGTCATTCTCCATGGCCTCTCCAAACTCCTCCCATGCCCGAGTTTTTGCCTTAGTGACCGCCGAAGCTGCGCTCTGCTTAGCCCGCTGATACCCATCCGCTGCCTCTGGTGTCCCACAGGCCAAAAAGGCCCGATAGGACTCCTTCTTCAGCTTGACGGCATCCCTTACTGCCGGTGTCCACCAACGAGTTCGGGGGTTACCACCACGACAGCCACCGACGACCTTATGGCCACAGCTGCGGCTGGCTGCCTCGACAATAGAGGCATGGAACACAGCCCATTCGGACTCAATGTCCCCTGCCTCACCCGGGACATGGTTGAAGCTCTGCCGGAGATGGGAGTTGAAACTCTTTCTGACAGGGGACTCTGCCAGACATTCCCAGCAGACCCTCACAACACGCTTGGGTCTACCAGGCCTGACCGGCATCCTCCTCCACCATCTGAGCCAACTCACCACCAGGTGGTGATCATTTGACAGCTCTGCCCCTCTCTTTACCCGAGTGTCCACGACATGCGGCCGCAAGTCCAACGACACGACTACAAAGTCGATCATTGAACTGCGGCCTAGAGTGTCCTGGTGCCAAGTGCACTTGTGGACACTCTTATGTCTGAACAAGGTGTTCGTTATGGACAATCCATGACGAGCACAGAAGTCCAGCAACAAAGCACCACTCGGATTTAGATTAGGGGGGCCGTTCCTCCCAATCATGCCCCTCCAGGTCTTGCTGTCATCGCCCACGTGAGCATTTAAGTCCCCCAGCAGAACGAGGGAGTGCCCGGAAGGAGTGCTCTCCAACAGCCCCCCCCAAGGACTCCAAAAAGGGTGGGTACTCTGAACTGCTATTTGGTGCATAAACACAAACAACAGTCAGGACCTGTCCCCCCACCCGAAGGCGGAGGGAGGCTACCCTTTCTTCCACCGGGGTAAACCCCAATGTACAGGCTCCAAGTTAGGGGCAATGAGCATGCCCACACCTGCTCGGCGCCTCTCACCAGGAGCAACTCCAGAATGGAAGAGGGTCCAGCCCCTCTCGAGGACAGTGGTTCCAGAGCCCAAGCTGTGCATCGAAGTGGGTCCAACTATATCTAGCCAGAACCGATCAACCTCGCGCACCAGCTCAGGCTCCTTCCCCGCCAGAGAGGTGACATTCCACGTCTCTAGAGCTAGCTTTTGCAGCCGAGGATCAGACTGCCAGGGTCACCGCCTCACAATGCACCCGACCCCTATGGCCCCTCCAACAGGTGGTGAGCCCATGGAAGATCCATTAATTCCTGAGTTTTATCACTGAAATTAATAAATGGTATAAAAAAAAGTTGGAAACCTCAGATTAGGTTAACCTGTTAAACCCTGGGGGGTTTTGGAGGTGTGGTTCGCCTGAACAGACCTACCCAAATTAAATCAATAAAAACACTCTAATTATAAGGTAAATATGCATAATCTTGGGGTGTGTCCCAAACCGCGCACTTCTATACTTCGAACACTACATTTAAGTGCTTAGTGCGCTGACACAGAAATTTCAGTAAAAACTCAGTGCACTGAAAGTACCCGGATGCTGCCCTAAACTCGGCCAAAAATCTAGTGCGAAACGATGGACACTACACGCACTAAACGGACGCCATCTTGCTGACGTAGCGGAAGGGAAGGGACTTTCAACCAGTTTTTCAGAGCTGGCAGCCACCGACTCAGCGGTACCGATGCAGGCGGAGGGTATTTTCAACTGTTGTAAGTATGAAGATATTTGATCATAATTCTAATATAAAATGCAGCATGCTTCTTATCTCTTCCATCCCTGATGACAGTTATGGATCTGATCATTTGTTGGAGGCTGCAGTAGAGTTAGCAACGTAAATGTTAGCAGTTTTATAGCTGATTTCGTGGATCTAGATGGGCTATAAGTGTTAAAAATGATTAATACTATAGGTTCCGTATGTTTATTCATGATTGCTGAACCTCCAAATTAAGCACTGCGGGGTCTCTGGCGTAAACGAAATGGTCCTTGATCTGAAAACTGATTAGTAAACACCGCTGGTTTAGAGAACCGGCCCGTTTCCATGGTACCGCTGACGAAGCTGTAGCTGATTGCAGATGCTTATCTAAAGTGATGTACAAAGTACCCATAAAGTACATAATAATGTTTGCTTTTATATAAACTTCCATTCTGTGTTCACCGTAGGTCACTGTGGCATCAAACTACCGAGCCAGCAGTGGCACTGAGGCATTTACCACCTGCGGGCTAGGACGCTGCTGTGGAGAAGAGGAGGCGGCAAGGGAGAAATGATTTAATTAAAAGTTTAAATAAAATGTTTTCTGCATCCCTGTTTTAGCGTCTTCATTACTGCATTTCATATTTTAAATGATGGTTTCTAGTATAATCGGTTTCCTGTTGCCAGACATGAACGGTATCAGTGTAAACACTAATGAAAACAAATGTATAATGTAACGTACTTTAATTCAGTTAAGATATCGTTGCTTATTTAAAAACTGTTTTAGCATAAAAGTATGACATGCAAACACGTATGTTGACGTGATTTTGGATTTTGGAAGAAAAAAAAGGTATATTAACTGAGCGGCGCTGCTAAGCTGGTACGTCACTACCGGTAAGTGCAAAACGTTAGTGCTCAATTTGGATCAGGACTTACCCACGATAGTGTGCACTACAGAAGGTAGTGCTTAGTGCGCACTACGCACTACCTTCCAGTGCACTCATGTAAGTGCGCGGTTTGAGACACACTCTTGGTCTCTTCGTATTGGTAAGACCTAGCTAAGAATATAATCCCACTGTCAGAAAAACTGTGAATGTTCATATCTCTGACCAAATTGTGATAAACCAAAGGTAAATTTTAATACTTTATAATCGCCTAATTGTTTTAAATTTACACAGTGAAAAACATCATGATAGAAATTATTCTATGCATAATAATGTGAACTGTAACAAGTTAGATAAGAAAAGCACAAAGATCATTGATTTTATGAAGGTTTTAGTGTGGCTAGTACCGGGTGGACTCTGTATTTGACCACTTTTATATCTAAACCGTGCCAAAGTGTGCCACAAAGGTATTTTACTTCTTGGAAGGGAATCTGGCTACAATATTCTGTGTGCATACAATTCACAAACTGGCCATGGCATTTAGCCACTATATCATCAGTTCCTACCACTGTGCATAGTGTATAATAAAATCACTGTCATAGTTTGCATTAGCATCACTACTAGCTTCAGAACTGGATATAACTACATCTCTGTGTTTACTTGAGATCTTCTAAGAAGATGTATTTATTTTGAGGTCTCTTGGACATGCTGATCACGTTTAGCCTTTGTTGTAGATGAGTAAAGTCTCTAAATCTATGAAAGAAATCACTGCCATTCTATCTTCACTCTGTGCGGTGCACCACCATACGTTATGAGGGCCCGTATAAGCCATAATTCATTCTTAGACTCATACGCACATCTGAACTCATACACACATTTATTCTTCTGTCATTCACGTGCATTTTAACTTACACACACACACACACACACACACATTTTACTCACACATACATTCTTCTCACACATATATGCATTTTTCACACACACACACACACACACGTATTTTAACTCTCACAGACATACATTTTCCTCTCACACATATACATTCTCCTCTCACACACATACATTCTCTTCTCACACACATCAATCAATCAATCAATCAAATTTTATTTATAAAGCGCTTTTCATGCAAAGGCAACACAAAGTGCTTTACATAGTATAAATGAATGCATATTAAAATGAAAAAAGAAAATCACAGAACAAAAACAATAAGCCATTTACACACCCAGTTATGTGACAGATTAAACACCTCCCACCCACCCCCCCTCACCCATCCACACACACACACACACACACACACAAACTCCTAATATCTGTCTCTGGCTTGGCGCTGCTGTGAGGAAACGGCATTTTTGGGGACCCATTCACACCAGGAGCCAGTCAAGTCATGTTTGCAGAGGGCAGACCAAGCAGGCTTGACTCCCAGAGTTTAGGATCCCCATAAAGAAACACTGGAGTTAAAAATGTTAACACATACACACACGTACATTCTCCTCTCACATACATACATTCTCCTCTCACACACATACATTCCCCTCTCACACACATACATTCCCCTCTCACACAAATACATTCTCCTCTTACATACACATATGCTGCTTTAACACATGAAATGTGTGGGTGACCTCTTTTTGTTTTTGCTTAGCATCTGGCACAGGAAGTTCTTCTCTGTACTGGAAATAATTCTTAAACCAGGAAATTCTTTAACAAGAATTGCTTAGCATGTCCAGAGGCGGTAATAATTTGCAGAAGAACATAATACAATGATGCTATTCAAGTTCATTACGATTCCTTTTTAGATGTTTTTCAATTTGGAAGTAAAAAGCAATGAAAATGATTTAAGATAATTTTTTGAAAATGTTTTGGGATGTGTTGAAGAAATACAAAGAGAACCTGCAGACTTTTTTCATCAGAGGCACCACGAAGACCTTCGTGATCATATTCATATTTTATCTGGATTACTGACAATCCCAAGTTTTGTTCAAGATTCCAGAAACAGAGAAGTGGTTGGTATGTTAGAGTCTTTATATGGATGTCTACAATTTTTGCTGAGTGTCTATGAAACCAGGCAAAGAAGTAGGTCTGAGAACAGAGAAGTTCTTTTGCCACCACCAGTTATGACTAGACATCAAGTTCGACCTCAGTACAGCATTTCAGAAGAGCAGATCTCTCATTTAGTTTCCCTTGGAAAGACAAAATATTGCAACATGCTTGGGAATAAGCTGTCGGAACCTCTACAGCAGGGCTACTCAATTCGGTCCTACAAGGGCCTTAATCCAGCAGGTTTTCCATGTATTCCTGCACCAACACACCTGAGTGAAATTAATGAGTTATTGTGTAGAACCTGATTGGCTGTTAGAGCCACCTAATTTGACTCAGGTGTGTTGGTGCAGGGATACATGGAAAACCTGCTGGATTGCGGCCCTCGTAGTACCGAATTGAGTAGCCCTGCTCTACAGGCACAGACAGTAGCTTGGGATTCAGCCACTTACATATTCAACAATATCAAATGACAATCTCAACAGAGTTGGTGAAATTCTCCAGTCAACCACAAATGCAGGTTAAAAGGTATGTTCATGGCAGCTTGAGGTCACATGGATTACGCCTTCAAAGGTGGCATGTTAGACAGAGTCTAAAAGAAGTTGACCCCGTTGGGCGGTCTTTCAGAGGACGTTATGCAATACGTCAACGGATTTATCATGTCTCTACTTCAAATCAGCTATCGTAAGGACATTCATACCACAACTGGAACAGTTACATGAAGTTACACATCTAAAATAAAATTAACTGACCTTTGACAAAAAAAAAATTTGTTTTTTCAGTCTTCATATTTTGTGATACATAATCTTGGCCTCGTTTTGCTTTTCCTTCTAATAAATCACTGTGATTTCACTTTCACGGGCACATAGATGGAAACCACAAACTTGTGAGGTGGAGGATAGTGTTTCACGGCTTTGTTGATGGTTTTAGTCAGACCATCATCTACCTTGCTTGTCTGGACAACAACAGAGCCTCAAGTGTTTTATCACTATTCATTGCTGGTACCCAAAATTTTGGAATACTGTCTAGGGTGAGATGTGATCATGGACCGGAAAACACTGGTGTTGCCCATTTCATGCTTCACAGGAGAGGGTTAAGTTATTACTGGGAGGTCAGTGCACAATCAAAGAATTGAGAAATTGTGGGCAGAATAGAATCAAGTTGTATCATTTCATTTAGCTAATCTGTTCAGCTTCATGGAGGAAGAAGGTGTACTAGATTCTCGTAATGAAATACATTTGTTTTGTCTTCATTACGTCTATTTCCAACGAATTCAAAGGGCTGCTACTGAATTTCAGAATCAGTGGAATAACCATGGTCTTTCAACACAAGGAGGGCAAACACCTCTATAACTGTGGCAGCAGGATGTAATCAACAGTGCAGGAATACATAATCTTTGACTTAAACAGTGGCTTTGGGAATGATAATAATGCAACTATTTCCCAGTTACAGACAAACAATAATATTGTTATTCCATCTATACACATTACTATCAGTAATGCCTCAATGTATTCTCTTCAGCAAACTTTGATCCATTTGAAAATTATGGAAATCATAGTATATATTTATTTTGCAACCTTGTGCATTTTCTTGAAGAAAGGAATTCCTAGTTATATCCACATTGATACTGAGAACAGTTTTACATGGGACAAATTCCAGTTAAATAGGCCATCACATATTTGGCACCCAGCTGGAGCCAGTAGCAGAGCCTGCCGTCCAGTCACATCGGACATTCTGTGGAAGTAAGTTGATACTTGTTTTTTTAGGCCTTTAAATTGTTTCAGTTGTTGTAGATACTGAGTTACTTACGTTTAGCTTCACTGACAAACTTACTGTTATACCCATGTCCGTGAAACTGCAGTAACTTTATTTGGAACTGAGATGCCAACTGCTAGCTTTTATGGTTTCATTCATAGATGTAACGCCCGTTGGCCATTGCTGCGACACATCCACGTGATCGCCATCTTGGTCCTGGCAAGTAAGCTCCTCGTTAAATGAATACAAGTGAATGGTTGTTTCATTTAAACTGGGTTAAATATAAAACGTGTGTAAAATTTCTTTTGTCTTTTAATACTTATTTTATGGTTAAAACAGTTAAAACTGTTTCTTAATTGTTCAATAACCACTGACAGACAATCAATCGAGTGCTTATTGTCATTAAAGTAAGTTAAATACATAATGGGTGGACAAAATTACTGTCAAAAGTAAAGGTAAAACCCGGAGTAAATTTGGTTGGCCAACAAGCTGACTGAAGCTTTGGAGAACTGGAGGTCAACTGGTGGTGGTAGCAGTAACAGCAGGAGCTGTGGAACCACACACTTCACAGCATTTTCCTACGGTTAATCTGTAAGCTGTTTACTAAGCCTTTTTGTTATTGTTGCTGCTCATGTGGAATATATATGGGAAAATGTTTACTGGCGAGTTATCAGTCTGAAGTTCCCTTAGATAAAATATGTCCACAACCACACAGAAACAACTTATTTTAGAATTATTAACCACTGTAATGAGGTGTAGATTTATTTATTGACCTTCTTCCTCTTTTTACAGAAAGTTTCTAGAACTGTCAGCATGATGAGGATCGCGAGGAGACCAGAATGCCTGTACACCCTGAGGTGGTTGAAGGCTGTATATGTACACACCAAAAATACTATTTTAAGCAGCTCAGTACAACTACTGTATGCTTGGTAGATCCTTGTGACGGAGAGAAAACTGTTTCTTGATAAAATGTTTTCTGTATGTTGTGCAATGGGCAGTATATATCTTAGTGTGTGTATAAATATATAGCTTACAGGTAGTACAGAATCAGTATAGTACAGAATGCAAGTATGACGGCTGCCTACCACAATGCACCACGTGGGATGACGTGCTTTCCCAAGTTCTCTTAATTGTTTGATCAACACCATCTTGTCCTTTTTGTCTTTTGTTGATGATAATAAGGGACTAAAGATGGAAATTAGCTTTGCTAAAGTCATTCATAATTACATTAAAATGATTATTAATATGCAAGTTCCCATTAAAAAAAAAGTTCCCAATCCTTGTTCCCTTCATTGTTCCCTTATGGGAGTCATATGCTTTGATTTCTGTAATGATGTTCCAGTGTTTACAATCAAAAACTGAAATGTTGGAAAACACACTTGTAAATGTTTCAGGGTGTGTGCAGGGCACACCTGAAAGTTGACAAGGTGATGGAGAAACTGGTTGAACTGACTGAAGCCGTGGAGAACAGACTGGCTGCAGGAGCAGAAACATCAGCAACTCCGAAACCACGGACTCTGCAGCAGATTCCTACAACCCAGTTGGAAGTTATTCACTAAGCCTTTATTGTTGTTTTCATAGATTTGAGTAAAACAGATCTAACATTCATCTTCATACACTGTTACTACTGTTACAAGATATTGGCTGTTTTAGCGTGAGGTAAAAAGGACCCACGGGAGTCTGGAGGATGGGCACAAATACGAGGTAAGACATCTATAACCATTTAATAGTCTGTAAGTTGATTACAAGACATGTATTTTCTATGCAGCATCACCTTTAGTAGTTATATATTCATCAGATCATACACTAATGATGCTTTAGTCCATCTTAAATTGACTCAGATACAAAAATAATGGCACTTTGATTTTACATGTTCACCAACAAATTTTCAGAGCAGATGTTTTGTATGTCATGTTTCCTGTTGCTTTGTTGTGTTTTCTGTGATGTAATCTGCAGGTTCATGTCTGAGCACAACTCCGGTGTCACAAATTCAATGTTGTGGACAACTGGAGATGAAGAGGAATATGACACCTCTTTGATCAGAAGTAAGTTATGACTCTAAAATTGGTTTAAGGTTACTTCTGAAAAAAAATGCTTATCTCTCCAAAGAAAGTGTCATGTTCTCTGCCCTGTCTGAGCTCATCAGCTGATTTAGATCACCTGGGCCTAATTGCTACTCTGTCTTTGTTCCTGCTCTGACAGGCTACCAACCTAATTCAGCCCACCTGGTTTTCCCTGATTGCTGCTTGGTTTCTCTGCACTACTTAATCCCTCTTCAGTCTCTCCGTCTCTGCCAGATTATCATCGCCAGCACCTCGCCAAGTTGATATCCAGCATTCAGTTGTCTTCAGATTGCCTACTACTTCTGCCCTTGGATTACCCCTCTTGCCTATGGATGGTGAAACCGAGGCCTCATGAATCATCGAGCCAACTTTGACCCAAATGCTTGAAAATGGCTTAGTGTTCTGAATCATTTGACCAAATCAAAGAGCATCATCTGCTGGATGTGGGAGTCTGATGTATCAGAAGGACAGCATTGACACCTCACATCTGTCATCCCCATCTCAACTTTGAATACGTGTTCAATAAACGATACGTAATCTACCATCCGAGTGAATATTTATTTTCTGTTGTTCATATAAATAAGAAGGAGGGGTATTAGGTAACATTTGTTTAGGTAACAGAATTGTGGTGTAACTTAAGTAAACCAATCTGTAATGATAGTAGTCTACTCACAGTGGGAAGGCATGAGGGAAGGAGTGTTTGTGCAACGGGTATAGTGACTGTGTTTTATACAGTTGTAATAAAATTGTTTACTGTTTTATGTGTCTTATTATTTATAATAGATATTGCAAATGCTTGTTTTCGTCTACCTCATGAGTTGTTTTCTTTTGTATAGCTGATCGTTGTTAAATGTGGCACAAGAGTTTATAGCACACTGCACATTTATGTACATAGATTATTTACTCAGTTTTTTTGTTCATCTTCTATCTATTTTTTTTTTTTTTTTTTTTTTCCAAATTGTTTATTTTTATTTTATAATGTTTTATGGCATTCAGGTTGGACGGCAAAGTAAGATTTTCGTTGTTCAGGGAAACTTGTTTCCTTACTGTGCAAATGACAAAGACACTTTGAATGTTGAAATGTATTATGAGAAAAAAAACTTTGGCAACATTGTGATGTGTCATAAATTTTTATTTAAAAACGTATTTTCTGTTAGGCTTCAGTCTGCTCATCTTCTGGCACACTACCTCTCCAGCTTTGGAGAGGTTGCACCTGAAAGAAACACAACAACAAAATTGTAATTAACCAAATTTAAAAACATTAAATTGCTGCTGATGGTGATCAGAAACCAGCTTGGTGTCTAAGGTCCTGCAGGTGGAGGTTTTTCCTCTGCAGCTGTAGACTGAGACGTTTCCTCTGATGCTTCTGGTTGAAGTTTATGATTAACTTTAAAGTCTGCTCTTTGCAAGGCTATTTACAAAACATCTATATAAAGAAAGGGGAATAAAGCTTACCTGTGATGTTGAAGGCACCACCTGCTCCGTCCTTCTCTCATACTCCGAGCTCCATAAGCAGTTACCATGGCAACGGCATCTTGCGCAGACGTGTGTTTCCCCAAATCTTTAAAACATAAATGTGATTCAATATAAGCTCGTGCTGATGTGATGCTTTTCCTAAATTTGTTTTCAAAATGCAATGTCGCACAATCGCTACAGAATCTCCTCTCAAAAACCTGCGATCTCCTCAGCGTTTGGAATCTGAGAGATTGACAAGCCCGGTCCCTTCAAAGATCCCGCTTGCTGCTCGATACGCTCTGATGACGTAACGAGACCTCGCTTGGTCTATCACGTGACTTTTGGCAATGCAGAATCAATGCTCAGAGACAATGCTCGAAACACTTCCGTGTCACATGCTCGACACATGATCGAGCAGATCGGCTCGAGCATAACATCCCTACTCTTGCCTTGCCCTTGTCGGATACCTCTTGCCTGGTTTCTTGGATTTCTGGATTCTGACCCATGCTTTGTTTTTGGACCCCGAGCTTCGTCTGACGTCTTGGATAAGTACCCCATCTGTCTCTGTGTTCTGACCATTGCCTGCCTTCGGACCCTGATTCTGGATTTTGGACTTTTACAGCATTCTCCCTTCCCCCATCCAGGGCTAGACCGCTTCTTCCAGCCTTGCCAGACTCTTGCCCCTTTGCTGAATAAATGTTTTTTCTACATTCCAACTACTGTGTGTGGTTGATTTTCTGGGTCCTCACAGTCACTCATCACAGAAAGACAATTTTGTTGAAAAGATATTATTGTGTCACTTTTTGTGTTCATAGGGGCAACAGATACTTTAAGAACATCAGGAGGGAATTTAAGTTGTCAGAAGACAACAAAGTGGAAGAGGATCGGAGGGCCGAAGCTCTCAACAACCTAAGGCATAGAGTGAGTTGAATCACTTACAGATTTAAAAGCTTTTAAATTCACACCGATCTGTTGCTCGCTTCATCTTAACCAATGAGGAGTACAGATACCTGGAACAGGCGCCTGCATGCATGGTGAGTGACGAGGAGACAGACACTGAAGACAAAGACGTGTGGAAAGGGTACATACCTGAATGGAGGTCAACAAGACTCATGGACATGTTAGAAAGGTGTCAGCGCCACCTTGTTGACCTACAAAAGATGTCCTCCAGGATGGTGCACCGGAGAGTGCCCAGTGGCGTATGTAGTCAGAGGCAGCCACTGAGAGGGATCAGATCCATTTATTTGAAATAAAACAGTGTGCTTTAATTAAGAAAAAAAAAGAAAAACATTGGTCTGTTTTTCATGTCTGACATGTTTTCATTCAGCTATGCAGTTATGTAAATGCACCTGATTTATTAGACTGTTTCATTCTGTTCTGTTCCTACTGTTCAGTTAATAATGCTAATATTTTTTATACAGTTTAATCTGACAATGTCATTTTATAAATGCTTACTGAAATAGTAATGTGTAATTTGGTCAAATGATTTGTACAACATGAAGATGGTACACAAACCAAGATTAAAGACTTTCACATTACTATGATTGTAATGTTTGAAACTGACTGGGTGATTTTAACGTGCCTGCTAAGATCTTAAAAGATAAGAACTAGGTTAGTACTTTTACGTGAAAGATTACATGCCAAACCATATAATAAATGAAGAGAACTATTCTGCCCTTGCTGTTTCCCCGGGGCTAGGCAGATAGATAACTCCTTCAATGATGACAAGTGCTGATCTTTAACAGGCATTTATTGTACCATTGGCCAGAGTAAAACTGCAAACAAGAATAAACCAAATTAACATGGCTTACAATGAGTATTTGTTACCTTATTTTATGAAATAGTGACCCACACGTGATCACGTGACTTGTTAGCATACACTAAATAAGCACACACATACAAGGCTAACATGCTAACGCAAGCTTAAATGCTAATGTAACAACTTCACAGAATTAGCGTATTTTTACAGAACAAACATAATAACAAACATAAAGACACTTAGTTCTAAGTCTAAGCATGTAAATGAAGGTATTTTATAAACATACAGGCTGTGCTCGCTCAGGACACAGGGCTGCTGGAGTAGGAGTAAGCCTTCGCGTTTGACGTGCTTGACAGGAAGTAAGCTACGCTACTTCCTGTTGCCCTTCACAATACGATCTAAATGCATACTTTTACAAAACGTAAGTAGCGGTTAAATTAACAATTAATCACACCAAAAATAACTGTGAGATGGCTCTTAAGGAGCCAGAACACTCCCCGCCTGACATCAGTAAGATGTCACACTTAACCCTTCAACTAACCTTGTTGCACAGCATCAGATAAAAGAAGAACAACATCTGTAACTGGCCTTAAATACACTCTGTTAGTGCCATCCTTCACCACTTTAACTTCAACTTTTCTAACCCGTCCATCACTACTAGGGTGGGCTTTAACTATCACCCCCATTGGCCATAAGTTCCTCTTGGCAAGGGGATCCTTCAGGAGGACAACATCCCCCTCTTGCAGGTTTGGTCTTGCAGAATGCCACTTCCGACGGCATTGCAGCGTTGAGAGGTACTCCTTCCGCCAACGATGCCAGAAAGAGTTGGCCAAGCTCTGGACCCGTCTCCATTGCTGCTTGTAAATGTCCTTTTCCTCAAAGTCACCTTGAGGAGCACGAAGAGCGCCGATCTTCTGCGTTAGGAGTGTAGCCGGAGTGAGGATGAATGGGGAGTCTGGGTCGCTTGAGACAGGAACCAGCGGCCGTGCATTCATGATTGCAGCCACCTCTGCTAAGAAGGTGGTCAGGACTTCATGTGTGAGGAGTTGCGGTCCAAGTTGCGCAAGCTGGGAGTCTAAGATCCTACGTGCTACTCCGATCATCCGCTCCCAACTTCCTCCCATGTGTGAAGAGTGGGGAGGATTAAAGATCCAAGTGCAACCGTTGTTGTTGAGGAACGACTTGATCTTTGGGTCAGTAGAGATCTTAATGTCAAACCCTAGTTCTTTGCAGGCCCCTGTAAAATTAGTCCCACAATCTGATCTCAGCTGTTTTGTGGGTCCCCTGATGGAAAAGAACCTGTGGAGGGCATTGATAAAACTTGATGTGTCCAACGGCTCTTGTGCTCATGCATGTGAACATCACTGCCCACCGTTTGCTGCTTGCAAGTCCTCCCCGTGTACGGTGGGAGGTAACTAACCATGGCCCAAACACATCAATACCTACATAAGAGAATGGGGGTTCAGTACTTAGGCGTTCTGTAGGTAGATCGGCCATTTTCTGTGTTTGTGTCGCTCCCCTTAGCTTGCGACAAAGCACACATGAGTAGATGAGGCTTCTGATCTGACGTTTACCTCCTAGGATCCAGTATCCTGCAGATCTTAAGGCACCCTCTGTAAGGTGACGCCCTTGATGCTTGATCTTCTCGTGGTAATGCCGGATCAACAGGCTGGTTACGTGGTGCTGGCGTGGCATAATAAAAGGGTTTTTCTCAACAGTTTCAAGGTCTGAGTGGAGAAGGCGTCCGCCCATCCTGAGGAGACCTGCTTTGTCAAGAAAGGGTGAAAGTTTTGTTAAGGGACTTCCCTTTGGAAAGTTCTTTCCTGCTTTCATTAACTTCAGCTCCTCTGGGAAGGTTTCCTGTTGGACGGCTTTTATAATTGTCTCTGTTGCTTGTTGGAAATCTGAAGTTGTCAGCTCGTGACACATATGCCATCCCTTACATTGTCCATCTTTCTGCTTTAGTGTGAAAGTGTGTGAAATGTGGGCAAGCCTGGCAATGGCTCTGGTAACTGACTGCCAGCTGGAGAAAGACTGTAAGTTTGCAGCTTTCGAACAAGGGTGTGATGTATGGGAAATAGCTGTGAGCAAAGGACGGACTTCTAAGTCTGTGTCAGGATCTTGTAGGTGGAATGTGTCTTGTGAAGTGCTCTCTGTGGGCCTTAAGAGAAAGTCGGGTCCTGTTAACCATGTGCTGGATGATAGTTTGGCAGCTGGCAGAGATCTGGATCCGTGGTCTGCCGGGTTGCGCTCAGAGGCTACGTAGCTCCATTGAGTTGGTTGTGTTGCCCGTCTGATGCGCTGCACACGGTTGTTCACAAAGACATGAAATCTCCTGGACTCATTGTAAATATAGCCAAGAACGACTCTACTGTCTGAGAAGAAATGCATGGCACTAGTCTGAATGTCCATTTCATCTCTAATGAGCTCTGCAACCTCCACCGCTAACACTGCAGCGCACAGTTCAAGTCGGGGTATGGTAAGTTCAGGCTTGGGTGCAAGTTTTGCTTTCCCGAATATGAATGCGAGCTCCACCTAACCATTGTTGTTGGTTGCCTTTAAGTAAGCCACAGCCGCGATTGCTTGGGTTGATGCATCACAAAAGATGCAGATTTCCTTGTGTTTTGCATTTGCAAGAGAGAATGAGCAGTAGGGTCTTGGAATGTGAGTTTGCTCAAGTTGTTTGAGAGTGTTTTTCCATTCTAGCCACTCCTTGAACATGGCCTCTGGAAGTGAATCGTCCCACCCACAAGTCTCTTTTGTCAGTTCCCTTAACAGCGCCCTCCCCTGGATGCTTACTGGCACTGCGAACCCCAGCGGGTCAAAAAGACTATTGATTGTGGACAGGACGCCTCTCTTTGTGTAAGGCTTTTCGGCTTCTGACACTCTGAATGTGAATGTGTCTTTCTCAATGTCCCAACATACTCCCAAACTTCTCTGCATCGGTGGGAAGTCAGTGCTGAAGTCTATGTCTTTGAGCCCGCTTGCCAGGTCCTCACTTGGAAATGCTTTCATGACTTCGAGGGCTGTTTGAGGCTATTTTATGAAGCCTCAAGTTGGAAGCAGCAAGCAGGTTTTGTGTGTCTTTGAGGAGCTTGACTGCATCAGACTCTGTGGGAACAGATTTTAATCCATCGTCGACATAGAAATGTTTCTGAATGAACTGCTTGGCTGCAGGAGAGTAGCACATGTCTGACTGGCGTGCTGTGTTTCTCAGGCCGAATATGGCAACAGCTGGTGAAGGGCTATTGCCGAACATGTGCACCTTCATCCGGAACTCAACAATTTGTTCTTGTGGGTCATTGTTGCGGTACCAGAGGAACCGGAGATAGTTCCTGTGATCCTCTCGCACGAGAAAACAATGGAACATTTGCTGTATTTCCGCTGTAATTGCCACTGCGTCTTCTCTGAAACGGACAAGCACCCCTACAAGGCTGTTGTTCATGTTTGGGCCTGTGAGCAACATGTCATTTAAAGACACCCCCTGGAACTTAGCACTTGAGTCGAACACGACCCTAATGTTCCCCGGCTTCTGTGGGTGATAAACTCCGAAGAAGGGCAAGTACCAGCATTCCTCTTCTTCCCCCAGGCTCGGAGCTGGCTCTGCGTGACCTTTATCAAATAACCACTGCATAAAGCCCATGAAGTGTGTCTCCATTTCAGGACGTCTCTTTAGTGTGGGGCACAGTGACTCTAACCGGCTGAGAGCTAGGCCTCTATTGTTAGGCAGACGAGGCCTTGGTGTGCGGAAAGGAAGGGGAGCTATCCAGCTGTTTGTGTCGTCTTGGTGAAACTCTTGTTCCATAATTTGTAGAAAGGCTTGGTCCTCTAGAGAGGGGGCTAGCTTTTCATCTTTCTCACTTTGTTGAAATATGGACTCACCGATTTGACATGAACTGCGAGTGTCCCAGGGCTCGTTATGCGACTGGAACTGCTCTTTAGCTCGGAAACTGTTCTGGCACGGTGGCAGAAGACTTGGACGGCCGTTCTCTAGGACGCAGGTCCTGTATGAGCCTACAACAGTTGGCTTATGAGCTCCGCCTAAGCATACTTCCCCGACAATGACCCACCCAAGTGCAAGTCTCTGAGCAAATGGAGCATTCACTGGGCCATTAACACGTTCATACACTTTGTGTGCTTGTATTAAGTCTCGTCCTAACAGCAACATAATATCGGCCTCAGGGTCAAAGGGTAGGATTTTGCCTGCCAGGTGCTTGAGATGTGGATGGGCTTGAGCAACCTCTGGCGTTGGGATTTCTGATTTGTTGTCTGGCAGTGCATCACACTCGAGCAGGGAAGGCAGAGGAGAGCTGAACTGACCACTGATTGACTGTATGATGAAGTTTTCAGCTATGCGACCATTTGTCATGGAAACCCCTGTGCATGTCTTAAGTGTGTATGGTGATACCAAGCCCATTGGAATGTCAAATGTGTCAAAAAACGCTGATTTGACTAATGACCTATTGCTCTGGTCGTCAATGATGGCATAAACCTTGACCTTCTTTTCTGGGTGTCCCTCTGGATAGACATAGGTCAAACATATTTTTGAGCAGGAGCGGCCTCCACTCAGGTCTCCACATATCTGAGTGCATGCTGAGGTAGTTTCGAGAGTAGGTGTGTTGTTCTCCCCGCCATGATCCTCCCCGAGATCCCCGCCTTGGCCTTGAGTAGTAGTGGCACTGATCTCGAATGACGTCACATTTACTCATCAATATTCATGAGCTCCGGCAACAGCGTGAGTTCGGACAAACAAAGAGTTAGCTTACAATGGCGACACCTAGTGTACGTGTAGTTTTGGAAGAAAAAGACGTCCCGGGAGCTTCATTTCAGTACAGTCCAATCAATAAACACAGTGTTGTTGAACTTAAACGTTGGTTGACATGTAGAGGCCTCAAAGTGAGCGGAAAGAAAGCTTTATTAGTTGAAAGGTAAGCTGTTTTTAAGCTAGCTCTCGCTCAGTTATTAGTGTTGTATGCGGTGTAACTAGTGTGTTTCACATTTCAGCAGACCTAAACACACTTTAGCCACCAAAATGTAGTAAGAATGTTATAGTAGGAATTTATTTTAAATCTAGGCTATTACCCATCATTAACTCTGACAGTGCAACCCTAACTTGTTAAGGAGCTAAACGTGATATTAAATCAGTTACAGAAGTTAACTCCACTGTCCGAAAAAGTGGCCTGCCACTACCAATAAAATAGTTTTGAGTTATTTTATGGCCAAATAGTCTTTTTCTTATATTTGCCCCTTTCTCCCTTGTTTAAAACTGTGGCCTTCTATTGCTTGTTGTACTAACAAAACTTAACACTGAACAAATAATTATTATGGAAATGGATAGGAATGGAAAACAAATCTTTTTGTGAACAAAAGATGATTTGTTTTGAACGTCATCTTCATTGATGCATTATATGCAAATCAATTTTCCTTTTTTCTACATCGATTTTCATTTAAACCAGTTTGAATTGATTTTAAATCAATTTTCGATTGTTTCCTTACATCCCTAGCAATCAATGAGTCATTCGGTTTTATGGACTTACCCCTTATACCACATAATATACTATGTAAAAACCATTCTTCTTAGACATATTAAAATAATATCAGGTATAGCTCCTTTATGAATTATAAATACAAAGGCAAGATATATTTATTTTCAGAGACATTGTTCTGTTTGATTATTAGATAAATACATTACTCCATGCATTGTGTTTGTACAGATGCCAGCATGCTGTGGATCAAAAATTACCAATTGATCCAGCTGTAGACGGTGGTGCATGGTATAACATCAAAGCTGCATCACAGCGAGGGTCAAGTCCAGCAAATGAGGATCTTCAACCAAAGGATGGAAACTGGAAAGATTTTCCTCAAAGCGGCATACCGGTTTGCTTCAATTCTGGACATATTTATCACCACATCATAGAATCAGTGCAAGAAAATAGTGATGTGGAAGATGAAGGATTACACTGTCAAACAACAAAACCATTGAGAAGAGGAAGACAGTTGTTTGAGAGTCAAAATGTGACCATGATGCAGGATTTATATCAAGGTAACCAGTATCATGTTAAAGCAAAAGTTCTTGGAAGCATGCGAAAGATCACATACAATGTTGTGATAGTTCTCTCCACGAACACTGGGTTTGTGCAAAATGCTTCCTGTGAGTGTAAGGCTTCCTCACTTGGGCGCTGTAGTCATGTGGCTGCAGTTCTCTTTGCAATAGATGACTGTAAGAACTCCAGAAGTGATGAATCCTGTACAAGCAAACCATGCACCTGGAATGTTGGCAGGAAGGTGGGCAAAAACCCAAAGTCCATCACAGATGCTCAGTATCCAAACAGAAAGCGGAAGATGTCTGCTGTAATAAACTTTGACCCTAGGCCTACTTCTTTGCGGAGGACATCGCTAACACATGTGGAGATGAACAATTTTGTGAGAGATCTACAAACTGCAAGTTCTCCTCAGGGTAGTATGTGGGAGACCATCATCCCCATGCATTATGACAACTACACCCTCTCCATTGATGAAACAGGCTTGTTACAACAAAAGGTGGGCATAATTTGCCAAAATCTGATGCCCAGTGTGAGTGGTATCACAGAACTATGTTCTGTACAGGGGGATGAGACTTGGTTTGCTGAGCGCAGACTTAGGGTAACTGCATCTATAGCCAAATCAGTAGTAACAGCTTCAAGTGACTGTGTTAGAGCAAACCTGGTGAAAAGAAAGCTATGGGAACCACCTGTGAAAGCTGTTAGTCTGGAGTATGGCCATGCAAATGAGGCTAAGGCAAGGCAAAGCTTTGTGGAGAAATTCCCGAACATGACAGTTAGAGAGACTGGACTGTGGGTAAACTCTGAGTATCCCTACCTTGCTGCCTCACCAGATGGCCTGTTGCATGACAGAGACTTGGACAGTCACGGGGTGTTGGAAATAAAATGCCCCATATCACTGAAAGAAGCACATCCAAAAGACTTCTACACAGCACTGAGCAAGAAACAGCTGGCAGGTTTCTGTTTGAAGGTAGATGGGAATGAGGTAACCATGAGTAAAAAACATGAGTACTATTACCAGGTGCAGATGCAAATGGGCGTTTTACAGAGAGAGTGGTCCTACTTTGTTATTTGGAGCCCAAAAGGAATGATAGTTAAAAAAATATTGTTTGACAAAGATTTCTTTGACGCTATGGTTCCTGTTCTGAGAAACTTCCACTGTAATTACCTGTGCCCAGAGTATGTAGAAATGAGACTTCCTAGACACCTTCCGATTCTGAGTTTGAACTATTGATGCTGAAAGATCACAGTGAACATTATCAGTCACAATAAAAAAAACAAATGCATCTGAAATGTTTTTATTTGAACTTCATTTCTATTACAATTAATTACTTCATGACAGAGTAGTTAATTCAACAGCTCATGTATGAATTAATTCAAGAACTTCACTGCTACCTCACGTTCAACATCTTTCCTGTTATGTTACAAGTGGTTCTTGAAAGTTGACTAAGCAGGCAGCAACAAAAACCATTTGTGAAAATACAGGCTGCAGTGACAGGGGTACAACTTTACTGAGCAATCTAAATTTTTTTATTCTCTCGATGCATCTTTCAACATGGATTCTTACTCTTGCTATCTTTTTAGTGTAAATTTCTTCCTCTGGCGTGAGCCGTTTTCTCCCACTCAAAAATGGTGGGATGTTAAGGTGAACCCCCCTTTCTGCTAAAATTTCCCTTATTGTGAAACCCCGATCAGCTAGAACAAGATCCCCAGCTTCAAGATTATCAAGAAATCCACTTTGCTTTACAATTTCAACATCAGAGATCGACCCTTCGTATGCATCAGATACAAACATAACAGCGCCAGTGGGGGACACACCTACTAAAACTTTATATGTCCCATGACTTTTGTACGATGAGTACAGATTACCCTGTTGCTCAAAATTAGAGGCTTGTTCAACAAAAAATTCAGTACAATCAATAATGGTTCTAATCCCTTTGAGTCTCTTAAAACACGAAGGGAGATTTCTGGCAACAATTTCTCGAGATGCAAACATTTGTTTTCTCAATGTGGAAAACTCAAGATACATAAACTGAATCCAAGTGGTGACTATTTTTGAGACTAAACTAACAGAAACTCCAAATCTAAATGCCAAATCCTGATGAAGTAAGCCAGTTCTCAGTCTTATTAGGGTAAGAAATAGTTCATTAATGGGATCCAGTTTTCTTTTGACACCTGGCCTTTTACTTGGAGATATTTCTGACCTTAATGTGCTTTTGTGATATGTTAACTTATCTGTAGAGGGTCCAAGGACATTCCAGAGAGCCATGAACTGAAGCCATGTCAGACCAGTGTAGAATTTTGCCTGCTTGTCATCATTTCTGACATCATCAACAGAAAAAGGGGTTTTTCTGCTGTGCATTTACATCTTGCTCTCTGCACTTTGAGAGTTCATCTTTTTGAATCTTGTTTTCCAGTTTTAACTTAATCAGTTCATCACATGTAGCATCGGTCTGACAGGATTGGTCCATCTTATCAAAGCTATCCGTGATGATTTGAGCTGAAAGATCTGAAAAATATAAATTGAAACAATAAATTTCCATCCTGATAGTGTGAAAAGACACAGATTAAAAATATATTTTTATTCTTAATTTTGAAAAAATATATCACACAACCTGAAACTGAAGAAAGGTCCAGAAGGGCTGTTGCAGCTGTGGTATCATCATTTATGTGAAGATCAGTCGATTCATGTTCTGTCTCGTGGCTACTCGGTGTGCTTGACGATGGAGTGTTGTTGTGGGTCAATCTTTTCCTCTTTCTCTTTGCTTCAGAAACAGCCTCATTTCTTTGGGTAGGAGCTTTCCTTTTGCGGGCTATTTTCTCCACCTAGAAACAGAAAATGAGTTTTATAAGATAATACCTCATTTGGTTTAAAAACACAATCACAAAACAAAACATGACAATAGAACATTGGCTGAGCAAGCTTGGCCTGTTTTATTGACACCCAGCTGACAGGCAGGTCAAAGAAAAATAAATAGTGGCCCATTAGTCTTAATACTTTGGTGGCTTTGAGAGGTAAGGTCTAAAAAGCCTGTGTTACAAAATGTGGAGTGTTCAGCTACTGGATTCCATGACAACTGCCCACAGTAAAGCAAAGTTTATCATCTGTTGTTCATTCTTGTCTCATGAGACTAGTTTGAGCTTCTCATACTCGTATCATTCTGTGATCATTTGTTGCTGAATTACTTCTCCTAAGGTTACCATAGGAGCAAGAGGTAAGCAAAAAAGGGGAAAAGACATTGAGACAAAGGAGGTTGAGTTGAGATAACTACTTGAGCAATACTTGAGAAGTGGGATTAACAGGTGGGATCTCACTAATGTCTCAAATTCATCTGAATCCGAGACATTATAATTAATAATAGTTATAATAGTTCGTCCAGTAATGAAAGACAAGAAGTTGCCTTAAGTTCAGTAAAGAGTGGAGCTGTGCGTAGAGGCAATTGTCTGGACAACCAGCTACGGAAAAAGGATATCATGAACTGTATGAATGACCATTCTGCCGCGGAAAAGGCAAAGAACCTACCTGTCCAGATGTTGTTGTTGCTGGTATTGGGTCTGGATCATCAATTGTTGGCCCTTTTCCACCGAGGAAATGCAGAGAGCAAATGTATGTATCCTTTGTCACATTTTTCTCGTTTACAAGCTCGTACCCAACGTTGGCATTTCTCTGGTTCTCTTCCGGGCTTTGGAAATGGAATGAAAAAAACTCCCTTCATATGTTCACGGTCACTATATCGCGAGTCACTTCGGCAGACACCGAAGCAGCAGTGTTTAGTTGTTACCATAATGGTTTTGTTAAAGAATATTCGGATATTCGGAATGCAACTTTGCTCGTACAAACACAGTATACACGCTCTACAGGTTGTTTGTCCGAATCCAATATGGCGCAGTACGCTGTTCTAAAAATAGCATTTTGACGTCATTCGTGATCAGTCCTGTTTGAGTTAGTGCATTTGGTGCTGTCCATGGTGCTGGACCTGCATGCAGTGCAGCAATATGTTTGTCGCTGTTGCACTCTGAACATTTAATGTCCGCTTTACAGTTCTTTGCTTGATGAGTAGATGAATCACAGCACCGGAAGCATATGTTGTGTTCTCTGAGATATGCTTTGCGCTCATCTAATGTCCTTTCCCTAAAGGCTCTACACTTCTTTAGTGGGTGTGGTTTCTTATGTATGGGGCAATGTCTGTTTGTGAATTCGCTTGTAACGACTGGGCTTGTTTTGTAAGGTTTATTGACCTCTGTTTTGTGGACAGCAACTGGAGCTCTCAACCTTGCAAATCTTCCGTAGTGGCTGTCGTGTGTGGCTGGAGTGGATGTGGGAGCAGGTATGAGTGACTTGAAACTGGGGTCGTTTCTCATTCTTGCTTCATCTTGTATAAAGCGACAGAAGAATAAAAATGGAGGGAAGCTTACATTGTGTCATTGTTTATACTTTGTCCCTTCTGACATCCATTTATCTTGAAGATTGATTGGCAGCTTGTCAACAACTGGGGCGACGCCACGTGAGGTGTCTAAATACATTAAACCAGGTAAGGAGCCGTCACATTTAGCTGCGTCTATTTCCAACAGTAGGTCGCCCAGCTCTCTGAGTTTGTGTGGCTCTTTGTTGGAAACTCGAGGGAAGCGTTCAAGTCTGTCTAAGAGAGATTTTTCTATAACCTCTGGGGTGCCATAGCATTCCTCTAGTCGTGCCCAGACTCTGTGTAAACCCTCTGCTGGGTTGTTAAGATGGACAGAGCGGATGCGTTTGGCGTGTTTAGAAGACTCATCCCCAAGCCACCGTGTGAGCAGATCTAATTCTTCACTAGACCTTAGGCTTAACCCCTCTATAGTGTTATTAAAGGAAGCTTTCCACACCCAATAGTCCTCAGCCTTGTCCGTAAACCTTGTCAGACCATCGGTAACAAGATCTCTTTTGGCTAAATATCTAGCAAGATTGGCAAAGTCATTGTCCCCATTGTTATATTGATCTGGCTGGTGTGGCAGACTGAGTGGAGCAGGAGGGCTTATTGGCTGGGTTGGAGTGGTACTCACGTACTTGTAGTCGCGTGACCCTGAAGTGGTGATAACAGGTGGGTGTGTAACAAACTCCCTTTTAATGTTCTGGTGATATGGATGTGGTACATGTTCAGATGGGGCTCTTGGACCTGGGACTGGACTTGTGGCAAGTGGAAGTTGCTTTACTTGTGCGTATCCCTTGGCGTCGTGTAGGCCTTCATGCTGTTGGGCTGGTGAGTAACTGAGGTAGGTATGTAGTCCATAGTTGTCCGAATGTGCTGAGGCTGGGAGTTGACTGAGCGTGTGAGGGGTCAGTTTGACTTGTGTGTGGTCTTGACCTTGCTTTGAGTCCTCATGTTGTTGTTCTGGTGTGCGTGGAGAAAGCATTTCACCACTCATGGCCTCCTCTTCCGCTGCAGCTTCAAACACGGCGGCCTCAGCAACAGCCGCCTCTGCTTCCTTCTCTTCTCTGAGGGCCTCTAATGTAGCATCTAGCTCTGCTTGTTTTGTTTTAATGTCAATTTCTTTGCGTGCAAACTCGGCTCTGGCACGTGCAGCTTCGGCCTTTGCATGTGCTTCCACTGCTGCCTTTGCGATCAGTGAGCTGCTGGATCGGGTTGACGAACGGGAACAGACTGATCGGACCTCCAGGCTGTCCTCTTCGGCTGGCTGCATTGTCGTAGTTGAGTCTGAAGGCTGGAAACTGTACTCTGGTCCGTTTAGAGTAGCCTTTTTACTATTCTGCCCTTGCTATTTCCCCGGGGCTAGGCAGATAGATAACTCCTTCAATGATGACAAGTGCTGATCTTTAACAGGCGTTTATTGTACCATTGGCCAGAGTAAAACTGCAAACAAGAATAAACCAAGTTAACATGGCTTACAATGAGTATTTGTTACCTTATTTTATGAAATAGTGACCCACAAGTGATCACGTGACTTGTTAGCATACACTAAATAAGCACACACATACAAGGCTAACATGCTAACGCTAGCTTAAATGCTAATGTAACAACTTCACAGAATTAGCGTATTTTTACAGAACAAACATAATAAAAAACATAAAGACACTTAGTTCTAAGTCTAAGCATGTAAATGAAGGTATTTTATAAACATACAGGCTGTGCTCGCTCAGGACACAGGGCTGCCGGAGTAGGAGTAAGCCTTCGCGTTTGACGTGCTTGACAGGAAGTAAGCTACGCTACTTCCTGTTGCCCTTCACAATACGATCTAAATGCATACTTTTACAAAACGTAAGTAGCGGTTAAATTAACAATTAATCACACCAAAAATAACTGTGAGATGGCTCTTAAGGAGCCAGAACAAGAACCATTAAATCAGACATATTGCATAGATGAAAAATCCGCAAATACCGGGCGGGCATCCGTCACGGATGTTCAATGTATTTCCCGTGATCTGTGAACATGGTTCGCCAAAGATGCGGTCAGTATCCAGAGAGAGCTAAAGTCGGGGGATCAAAATGTGACGCATCTTCTGGATACCTCACGGACTGAAATCCGGATTTTTGGACTTTTCAGGATTTATTAGAGGTCAATATCCGAGGAGATCTAAAATTGGATCTGTGAGGGATCACATAAACATGCATCTTCTGGATACCTCATGGATGAAAATCCAGGTTTTTGGAGTTTTAGTAGTCCGGATCCGGAGAGATCTAAAAATAGGATCCGTGAGGGATGCAGCGGGGATTTTCCCTTATCTTGTCCGTATTTGTGACAGTTACGGACAGATAGCAGCATCGGATCGCTTCGTATCTTGATACTTTACGTCCAGTGTACATACATCAAGGACTCACTCCCTCTTCGTTCTTGGCTTCCCTTATCCCCCCGTCGCCTCCTCCGTTGTTGGTATCAGTAAGATCCTTCTTCTGAGTTCATGTAATAAAGTATTGTTAACCTGCCTTTGTCTCTGAGGAGTTCAGGTGTAACAGAAGGTCCGACCACCAACAGTATGAGGCGAATAAGGAGGAAGAGGAAAGATGATCAGGAGCCGGACCCGGTGGCCCTCCTCTCTCCAGACGCTCTTCAATGTCCAATGCCAGCTCCCAGGCCCACGCAGCCTCTGATGGTTCCTGGTTCTGAGAGGGTCTCTGAGCACGACTCTCTTCTCCAGCCAGTGGCTCCAGTCTCCGAGGGGGTTTCCGAGCGGGACGCTCCTCTCCAGCCTCTGGTTCCTCCCTTTCTGTCTGTTCCTGTCTCCGAGGGGGTCTCTGGTAGAGATGCTCCTCTTCTGTCACCTGTGGCCCTGCTGAGAAGATTGCTCCTCTTCGGCCACTGGCACCTGGGCTAGCCATGAGGTGGATGTTACCGAGCTCCCCAGAGCTCCTGTCTGTGCGACCTTCCCGTCGCCCGCCAGACGTCCTGCTAACATATGTCTGTCTTCCAGAGACCCAGTCAGTGGCCTTCCAGAGATCCCTCTTCAGTCTGCACGCTTTCCAGAGATCCCGTCAGCACATCTACCTGAGCTCCAGAGCCAGCCCGTGCAGTCCTCTGGCTGTTTGCCAGAGACCCAGCCTGCATGTCCTCCTAAGATCCAGCTCCAGACCATACAGCCCACTGGCCATCTGCCAGAGATCCTGCCTGAACGTACTCCTGAGGTTTAGCTCTGGGCAGTGCTGTCCTCGCTGTCCATCAGTGTCCCAGTCTGCTAGAGCTCCCGGTCATCCTCCAGAGATTAATTTAACGCCTGCTTGTCTTCCAGAGATGTCACTCCAGTCTGTGACCCATCTGGCGATCCAGTCAGCTTGTCCTCCAGAGGTTCCACTGCTGGCCAAGCAGCATTCTAGCTGTCTGCCAGAGATCTGGTCTGCTCAACCTCCAGGGGTCCAGTCTGCACGTCCCTGGTTCCGGCTTTGGTCTGTGCCGTTCTCTGGTCCTCCACTTGAGATCCAGCCTGCTCACCCTCCAGGTCTTCCTCCAGATCTCCAGTTAAAGTCTGCTCATCCACTGGGACGTCCTCCTGAGACCCAGCCCAAATCTGCACGTCCTCCTGGTCATCTTCCGGGTTCCCGGTCTATGTCTGATTGTCTTCCGGGTCGTCTTCCTAAGACCCGGCCCAAGTCTACTCGGTGTCCCAGTTGTCCAGCTGCAGTCTGTCTGCTGTCGTCGTAGCCTCCCGGGTGGCCTCCTGCATCCTGTTGGTTGTCTCGGCCTCCCGGGGGTCCTCTCAGACCATCTGAAATCCGGCCCCTGGAGGGGGGGTACTGTCACAGCCTGCCCTGCCAATCCTCCATCAGCACTCCCCTGATTCCAAGCATTCAGTCGCTCTGCTCCCCATCTCTGGAACTCCTTTCCCCCTGATATCCATATCATAGACTCTCTTCCACTCAATCACAACTCAAAACACAATTGTTAAGACACTCCTATGTCATCTAGTCACACATTCACCATCTTTATGTTGTTCTCTGTTTTGTTTTGTACTTATTGTTTTTAACCATTTTAATGTTCTTTTGTACAGTGTCCCTGGGTGTTTTTAAAGGCGCTTTTAAATAAAATGTATTACTGGTAGTTGTCGATGTGTCAATGTCAATGTGTGGATCTAAATTACTCTTCTTGATAAGGAGCCTCACCACCTCTGTTTTAAGGGAAGACACCCAGCTCACACTCAAAGAAACCATAAAATGCTTTTAAAAGTGGTGTGGGAATGGGCTCTAAAAGGCAGGTTGTTGGGTTTAGTTGGGAGAAAACTCGACCAAGCCTCTTCAGCCAGACACAACTGTCCAGTGTTTCCTTGGGTAAAAACAATGCTTTCAGAGTTGTTAAAATCAACATTTTGTTTAAGACTGGATCTAATAACATTGATCTTACCTCTGAAGTAGTCTCCAAAGTCCTCTAAAATCTGTGTTTATTAAAAGATCAAAAAAGGAATTTGGGATTATTCTTGTTTTCTCTAATAAGATTGGAAAAGGAAGTGTTCTGGCATGTCTGTTTTATTGTAGTTTTTCAGTTATTCTTTAAAAATTCCTAAAAGAATAATTAATGTTGTTTTCCTCCATTTCCTCTCTGCTCTCCTGCATGTTTTTTTTTTTTTATTTTGTTTTGTTTTTTTTAGGTCCAAGCAAAACAGTGCAGGTGACAAAGTTCAGGGGGGCAGCCCGGGGGCCGCAAAGATTGGGGGCAGGATCTCTGGAAGCCGATATGATGGGGCAGGATTTCTGGACGCTGACCCGGAGGCTGAGAAGACCTGGGCCAGATCTCGGGAGGCAGACCTGGATGATGAGCAGACCGGGGCCGGTCTCTGGAGGACGACCCGGTTGATGAGCAGACTTGGGCTGGGTCCCCGAAGGACAACCCAGAGGATGTGCAACTTGGGCTGGATCTCTGGAGGTTGAACCGGAGGACAATCCGACATGGGCCGGATCTCAGGAGGAAGACCCGGAGGACGAGCAGACATGGGCCGGTTCTCTGAAAGACTACACGGAGGACGAGCACACCGGATCTCTGGTGTACGGCCAGGGGGCTACACTGACTGGAGCTGGATCCTCGGAGGACATGCAGACCTGATGCCTGCGTGGGGTGCTGCAGCACTGAAGCAGACCTAGGAGCCAGCGTGGGGCGCTAAAGCACTGGAGCAGACCTGAGAGCCGGTGTGGGTGATCTCAGAACTAATTGACTGAATAGCTCTAAGTAACTCGTCAAGACCCTGTTGCGCCATCTTCATTAATCCACTGCGCCTGGAAGACCAAGGTACCAGTATTGGCCTTCAGTGGATTAATGACCTTCCCGGCAGGTGCCGCTTGTTCCATAAAGGAACTAGATCCAGCTATGCAGACCTGGGGCTTCATTTATCAAGCTTGCGTAGGAATAAAAGCCAACGTACGTCAAATATAGTCAACTTTTGGGATTTATAAAAACCAAACTTGATTGAAATATGTCCCTACCTCCACAGCAACTCTGACCCAGGCATACGCACATAATCTGGAAAAATGGGAAACTGCGACACCAATGGTACAGAATAAAATTGAGGAAATGATGCGAAATGTGAGACATTTCTGCACAATCCACTATTACCTTTCACACCACATGTTAGATATTAAAGTTGTTTGCAGAAATTAATAAAGATACACATTCAATATTAATACTCCTAAGAGCGTATCTTCATGGAAAAAAAAACAAAACAGGATTTTAAGGAAAAAGAGATGATATTTGTTACGCAGGGACTCCTCAAAGACAGAAGCAGGTTAACCACTCTTTATTTATCACCATGAACACAAGGAAATAGTCTTACTGAACCAGACACTGCAGGAGTCGGCTGGAGGGACAGGAACCAGGGAGCCAGAAACGGAGAAGGGAAGAGTCCATGAGGTGCATAGGTTAAGGTCTGACAGGGAGTGATGGTGGTGCTGGGGTAGATAAGGGCTGGTGAGTGAAAGGGAGACAGGTGTAGCTGATCTGGGACAGGTGTGAGCAATCGGGAGTGATCACTTAGGAAATGCAGAAAAGGCTTGGGCAGACCAGGTGAGGGCGTGACAATATTAATAAGAACCTCAACCACTAAAATATGTTCGTTCATTGTGAAACGAAACTTACATGTTATAAAATACATTTAGCTAAATAAGGTGGACAGTCTGCTGCCAGTATGTCAGAAAGTCATTTAGCAGAGTGGGACGCAGACTGGAGGCTGGAGGTCTAGAAGTGATGCATGATGATGAAACACCCAAGAGGTGGATTTCCTTTTACTTATTCTTACACAACACTTTTTTAAAAATTGTTGTCCCAATTTCTGTCCAGACAGTCTTTATTTCCTGCAACTCCTTGTCTTCTTGGTTAATAGCAATGATTGTGTCTCTCTGCACCGCCACCCAGCTGAAGCGCCCAGTGACTAGAAAGAAATATTAGTTAACACTAATTAAACTGCTACCAATCTCAATTTCAACAAATTACCAGCATCATTACTGTACTTTAGCAGACGCTTTTCTCCCACGCGATTCACCACTCTGGGAATTGAACTTTGCCCTCCCACATGGTAGACGGATGCTCTATAGACTGGGATATCCAGCCATGTTCCGATGCTTCTGGCGTGTCTTGCCTTCTGACACTACTAACACTGACACTAATCAGTTTTGCTATGCAGATTGTAACCAAAATGGCGCCTGTGCCTGGCTACGCCTTTGTTGCTGGTCTCCTTTGTCGACTTTTACTCATTATTTTTACTTTATGTACGGTCCTATCAGTCCGTTTTCCCAACGGATACGTTTCTGCTGTTTGGAGCTACGATCGCGGTGCTCTTTTGAGCATAAGAAAATCTATGGAGTCCTTATGTAATGACTGGGGAAAGTACAGGCAAACTTTTCCACCACCCTTCGTTTGCTCGACCGACTCTCCAGAGTTCTTGCTGCTGATTCGTGTCCCCGACAAAAAGAGGAGACAGAGGAAGCCTGGCTGTAGGTCCGGCATCCAAGCTAAGCGAAAGCGAATTTCGCGTCGTCAGGTTGACATCCCGGATCACATGGACAGGTGCTTGCGGATTGTTCCCCTCATCGACGTGTGCTCTGGTTTTGGTGTTCCCTCTTCGCTCCCCTTTTCCGATCCCTCGTCAGATGTCTGGGAGTTGGTGAAACGTCGGAATTGGGGCTACCAGGATGTTTTGCCACCGCTCGTTTCCATGTTTACATCTGACAATCTACGTGTGGCACCCCGACCCAGCTGGAGATCACGTGACCGCACTGCGTGCCTTCGGCAAATTCCGTTGAGCTGAGCTGATGTGAAGACTGTGACGTCATCCTCGTCTCGGGTCGGTCTATTGAATGTACGCTCAATTTCAAATAAATCTTTCTCATTGAATGACTTTTTTATCAGGCGCAACTTGGATTTCCTGTTCCTCACTGAAACATGGCAGAGTGAAGGGGAGTTTATTCACTTAAATGAACTTTGCCCTGATGACTGCTCGGTTTTCGGGATACCCCGCCCCTCTCGTCGTGGAGGAGGTCTTGCAGTGGTATTCAAGGATAAATTTACTTGTAAAATGATTAATTCTCAAACCTACCTTTCATTTGAATCTCAGATGTTTAAGATTGGTTCTTCTGATGTCTTTTATTGTGTGCTGGTTTACCGCCCACCAGGTCATGCTGCTGCCTTTTTAAAGGATTTTAGTGATTTTTTATCATTTATTATTAAGTTGGAAAAAGTTTTACTAGTTGGTGATTTTAATATTCATGTCGATGACCGAAATTCCTGTGCTGCAAGGGATCTTTTAACGTTGACTGAAACTTTTGATTTGGAGCAACACGTTTCTGGACCCACTCACCATAAGGGTCATACCCTCGATTTAGTCTTTTCTCTTGGCATTAACGTGGCTGACCTCTGTGTAGAAGATGTCCACATTAGTGATCATTACTGTGTTTTATTTGATCTGCACCTCACTCCTAAACCTGAGCCCTCTGCGACTAGGGCCGCAAGGCGCATTATCACTGAGAATACAGCAGCTCATTTCTCTGCCTTGTTTGACTCTAATGTGTTTAAGGATTGTTATGATGTGGACAGCCTCACCGTTAGTTTTAATAGTCTCTGTAAATCCATTCTGGATCAGGTTGCTCCGGTTAAATCCAATCTGGTGACCAAGAAGACCACCCGTCCATGGATAAATCATGATATTCAGGACTTTAGGCGCCTGTGTCGAAAAACGGAGCGCTTGTGGAAGTCTACTAAACTTGAAGTACATAGATTGCATCTTAGGGAACTTATGTCCTCATTAAATGAAATGATTAGAAACGCCAGATCTGAATACTTTCGTCAGCTGATCTCATCGAATAAGAAGAACCCCCAGGTTGTGTTTGACACCATCAGTTCTATTGTATGTCCTGTTGATCCCCTTATACCTGTTTCTTGTAAAACCGACAGTAATGTATTCTTGAAATATTTCATTAGCAAAATTGAGGATATTAAGGATAAGCTTCCTCTGCGCTCATTCTGTAACCCAGTTGTTATTGATGAGCCTGTACTTCATAGGTGGTCATCTTTTAATCAGGTGACCCAAGCGTATATCTCAGACTTAGTAACTAAAATGAAGCCCTCATCTTGCCCTTCTGATGCACTCCCTTGTAAACTCCTTTTAAAAGTGTTAGATGTCATCGGACCCTGGGTTACCAATCTGGTTAACACCTCACTGTCTTCTGGCGTTTTCCCCAGTCCTTTTAAACATGCTTTTTGTGGAACCTCTTCTTAAAAAATCTAACATGGATCCAAACGAACCAAATAGTTTCAGGCCCATATCGAAGCTACCCTTCCTGTCCAAAGTTTTGGAGAAAGTTGTTTCGGAACAATTGATTTCCTTTTTAGAGAATTTTAACATCTTTGATCCTTTTCAGTCCGGTTTCCGTAGGCATCACTCAACAGAAACTGCTTTGCTCAAAGTGTCCAGTGACATTTTGATGTCTGCGGACTATGGGAAATGTACTGTTTTAGTCCTGTTGGATCTCTCCTCGGCATTTGACACTGTTGATCATGACAGCTTGCTGACTAGATTGCGCGATCAAATAGGAATGTCAGGCCCCGTTTTATCATGGTTCACTTCGTATTTGTCAGGTAGGAGTTTTTGTGTATCAGCTAACCAGATCCTGTCTGACTCAGCTGATTTGCGGTGTGGAGTACCTCAGGGTTCTGTGTTAGGTCCTTTATTGTTTTTATTGTATGTTCTTCCACTGGGAAAGATAATCAAGGACTTTGATGATGTTTCTTACCACATTTATGCTGATGACATTCAGCTGTACTGTTCTTTTAAGACTTCTGAGATCCATAAATTGGACTCCCTAATGAGCTGCCTAAAGCAAATTAAACAATGGTTGGGTGCTAATTCACTGCAGTTAAACTCAGACAAAACTGAGGTGCTGGTGATCGCCCCTGATGATGCCAGCCCATGTATTAAACAGTACCTGGGTGTTTTGAATGAGTCATCTAAATCCCACCTTAGAAACCTCGGTGTCATCTTTGACAAAGATATGTCCTTAGAACACCACTCTAAGCAGCTAACTAGGAACTGTTTCCATCAGCTAAGGAATATCTCTAAACTGAGAACTGTTGTTTCAAATAAGGACCTTGAATTGGTAATTCATGCATTTGTATCGTCTCGTTTGGACTACTGCAACAGCCTATTTACTTGTCTAAATAAAAAGGAATTGTCCCGTCTGCAGCACGTCCAAAATTCTGCAGCCAGGCTCCTGACTCGCACGAACAGATGGGCACATATTACGCCAATTTTAAAGTCTCTTCACTGGCTTCCAGTCTCCGTTCGTTTTGCTTTTAAAATCATGGTGCTGACTTTTAGAGCCCTACATGGCCAGGCTCCTTCCTATATTAGAGACTTATTTTGTCCCTACACTCCCTCTCGGAAGTTGAGGTCTTCGGACCAAAATCTTCTAATGATCCCTCGTACTCATTATAAGTCCCGGGGTGACCGCTCCTTCCAGGCCTTTGCGCCGAGGCTATGGAATGACCTCCCGCCGTCCCTGCGTTCCCTCGACTCTAAGAGTAAGAGTAAACTTAAAACTCACCTGTTTTCTCAGGCTTTTAATAATTGACGTGCGAGGGCTGTGTTATGCTTATTATGTCTTTCAGATCTTAATGTATTTTGTTTTTTATTTTAACGAGTTTTATTTGTATTTTATTACTTGTTGTGTTTAATTTATTTGTATTGATGTAAAGCACCTTGTGATGTTCATTGTCTGTGAAAGGTGCGATAGAAATAAACTTTACTTACTTACTTACTTACTTACTATGACAGGATCAGCCACTTGCTACCACTATTCTGCCTTTCTGACACCAGTAATACCCATGCCTTTCCCACCAATTAAATATTTTTACGTTTTTCAGCGTGGTCCATTAGGATCTCCCTGAAAAATTCCACTTCTTGACTCTTTTTCCTGAGACATCATGCAAATAATGTGATGAATATGTATCATAGGCCCTTCAATCCAACCTAAACCAGACAGCCAACTGCTACACCTGTACAGAAACACAACAGGGGATTTCCTACAGCTTTTACAGATAATAAACTAAGCTGACAATCATCAGGAGTTCCTAACAAAATAACCAAACTTTTTGCATATTACTGAAGCGTGTGTGCATCCCACTGCTTCTTTGCATTTATGTGTCTGCCAGATGAGTGTGCAACATGGATCTGTGTATTAAATGTCTGCAAGTTTGCTTGTGTTGTTCCCTTATTCATGGCATGTGTGCATTTGTGTGAATCATGCAAAGTGCCGATGTGTGTCAGGAAGCTGGGACTGATGTTCAAGCGTGTGTGTGTGCCACGGTTCGTATTAATATGACAGGTGGGATTACCGATAACCATGAAAGGGTCAGAAAGAAGAAGAGTGGAAAGTGAAAAGAGTGACAGTGCACAGAGAAAAAAATAATAAAAAAAAAACAACACATCCCTGTTGAGTGTGAGTGAATTTACTGTCAACTGCATTGACACGATCTAGTGAGAATATAGAAAGATTAAATGACATATAAACAAGTCAGTAGAACCATGGAGGAATATTCAGGTTATGGTACAGCTGTCTGTTAATAAATAACTTATCCACCGCAATGACAAAGCCTTCGGCGATGGATTTCCTCCTGATGGGAAACAGGATGTTCATCTCTTTCAGTTCACGGCCCTGGTTTTTCACCTGCTCCTTCTGTTTGAAGTTGATGAACTTCGCTACAGTGGGTCTTGGTCTGCTGGCCTCCTCCCGCCAAGACGATAGACGATGTTGTACTGGTATATGACAGTGAGGAAGGGCGGGTTTGACTGGGGATGTGTTCTGGCTGTGATGCAAATCTATTAATAATTTGCAGGAGCAGAGTGTGACTTCAATACACCTTTTGATTTAAAGAGATATGATCTATTGTAAAAAGGATATAAAGTTGTTGACGTTTGAAATGTTGATGGAGTTGCAGAAACCTTTAAAGCTGCTGGAGGCGACAGAATGTGATATCTCCATAATGGGGGGAGGGCAGTGGTCCAGGTGTTTTAAAGAGTCTTTGACTGCTATAATATAAGGTCATCTGTACCTGCATGGACAATAACTGTGGAAACAGAGGAGTGGAAACAGAGTGTAGATGGGAACGCATGTGGGCAGAGTGAGTAATGTCATTAACAAGTGCACCTTGGTAACAGAATAGCGGGACCTGTTGACTCGAACATGCTTGACTATAGATGATCCAACAATGAATTCATCCGGGCCATGGCCACTGGACCCTGGTTCTGACAGCTGACTCCAGGTAGCAACCGAAGATGACACTCTGGAGGTTCAGCAACAGCAGAAGAGGAGAAGGCAGTTCTCGGGATGGAGGTTCCTGATGCAGGCGCCACAGGGAGAGGAGCTGGTGGTACTTGCAGTGGATATCCCCACTGCAGGGGAAGCAGTAGAGGCAGGCGCCGGAGAGGAGGAGGCGGTCGCCGGAATTGAGGTTTTGCTGCAGGCAATAGGAGAATGGAGCCGGCGGACCTCATGGTGGATACCCCCACTGCAGGGGGCACATCAGAGGCAGGCACCGCAGAGGAGGATGTGGTCTTCGCCATGAAGATACCTGCGATAGCCATCACGGAAGAGGAACTGGCAGTCTTTGTGGTGGAGATCCCTGCAGAAGGTGCAAAGGAAGACGCAGTGGCTGTAGACCCCACAGAAGAACGTTCTCTGGCAGACCAATGTTGAGTTTTCACTCGCCGCATTTCTCGGGGGCTGCCGATGTTTTGCCAAGGATGACCTCCGGGAGCGCCGGGATTCTCCAATGGTGTGAGCGTGGATAGTGGTTGGTCTTGACACTTGACACTCAGCGACAAGTTCCCACTCGCAAATTTTATTTTATTCATGAAGAAAGAGTTTGCACACAGACATCCAGAACGACTACACTGGGAAAATAAATAACCTGGAATAATTTTTGATCTTTTTAAACACTGGACTCTAATGGGAAAAGTAATACAACTGATTATACACTGTATACACTATACACTGTGTCCACTGTTCCACAATCGGTGCAAAAACCACACTACTCCTCCTCAATCTGAGGTTTGACTATTCGACAGACCCTCCTCTCCAGCACCCCCGAATAGACCTTAACAGGGAGGCTAAGGAGTGTGATCCTCCTGTAGTTGGAGCACACCCTCTGGTCCCCTTTTATGAAGAGGGGGACCACCACGCCAGTTTGTCAGTCTGGGTGAACTGTCCCTGATGTCTACACAATGCTGCAGTAATGCCTCAGGCAAGACAGCCCCACAGCATCCAGAGCATTAAGGAACTCTGGGAGGACCTCATCCAAGCCTGGGGCCCTGCCACTGAGGAGCTTTGTAACCCACTCAGCGACCTCAGCCCCAGAGATAGGAGTAGAGATGTGACGTTCATGAACGAATCGATTCTTTTGAACGACTCTTTTAAATGAACGATGGGAACCGATTCACAACTGTGAGCCGTTCATTTGTGAGCCATTCTTTTTATATACAAATTTTTGACACTGCCTTCATGAAAACAAATCAAATTAAACTTTATTTATAAAGCGCTTTTCATGCCATAGGCAACACAAAGTTCATTACATGATTAAAAACATAAGAATAAAAACACTCAATGAAATCTTTCACACAGTCACGCGCACACACGTATAGACACACACGCCAAGCCCAATCCTCCCCCACCCCCCTTTCAGCTAAAAATGACTGAATGAATAAAAAAATGAATAAATAAGTAAATAAGACGTAGTACAGTTGAGTAAAATGAAAAAAAAATAAATAACATTTTTGACATCATAGAAGTCTGATGTCCAACACGCTCCATTCATGTGAAGCATCTATGGGCAGAGAGTATTGTTTGGAAACAAATACTGTTCTATCCAAAACATTTACTAGAATTTGCACTGACTGCTCAGGTTTATCCTTTTTTATCTATATTTTTCCTGTAATTTTTATTTTTTTATCTTGTATAGTAGATTTCATATAGGTACATATTTTAATTGTTTGTCATTCTTATATATTGTGAAATTTTGTGAAATAGTGTGAGAACGAGCCAGACTTTTGAATGGCTCTTTGAAAGGAACAGCTCCTCAAGATCCGGCTCCCTTCAAAGAGCTATAAATCCCATCTCTAGATAGGAGAGCCCACGCCATGGTACCCCAACTCTGCTTCCTCATTAGAAGACGTGTTGGTGGGATTGAGAAGGTCTATGAATTATTCCCTCCACCGGCTCACAACATCCCGAGTCGAGGTCAGCAGCCCCCACTGTACACAGTGTTGATGGAGCACTGCTACCCCCTCGTAAGCCACCGGATTGGTAGACCAGGATCTTCTCGAAGTCGTCCAGCAGTCATTCTCCATGGCCTCTCCAAACTCCTCCTATGCCTGAGTTTTTGCCTTGCCAAAGCAGCTTTCTGCTTAGCCTGCCGATACCCATCAGCTGCCTCTGGAGTCCCACAGGCCAAAAAGGCCCGATAGGACTCCTTCTTCAGCTTGACGGCATCCCTTACTGCTGGTGTCCACCAACGAGTTCGGGGGTTACCGCCACGACAGGCACCGACGACTTCGCGGCCACAGTTCCAGTTGGTCGCCTCAATAATAGAGGCACGGAACACAGCTTATTTGGACTCCCATATCCCCTGCCTCACCCGGGACATTGTTGAAGCTATGCCGGAGATGGGAGTTGAAACTCTTTCTGACAGGGGACTCCGCCAGATATTCCCAGCAGACCCTCACAACATGTTGGTCATCTGCCACACACACTCTGCACCTGACAAGGAGGGGACAAAAAGAACCCACCAGCCAGTCCATCTCCTCCTGTCCTGGCACACAAGTGATTCTGATTAGTTAATTATCACATGGAAGAAGGAGCAGGTTTCAGAGTGTACATGTGCGAGCACACACACACACACACACACACACATACACACACACACACACACACAGGTGTGATAAATTCCTATAATTACAAATGTTATTGGAGAAGTTTTAGACTTTATTAAACAAGATGGTGACCCTATCACAGGCAATCTGGTGGTAATGAAGAAATTAGACAAGACGCAGGATACACCCTGCACAGGTTACCATTACCGACCTGGAATCAATGATATTACATCAACTATTTAAAGCTATGACCTGGTTTATGGAGAAAACACCATCCTAAGCATGCTTAAAATTAGAGTTCATCCAACCGTGCTTACTTCGACTCTGGCCCTATTTCCCACTTTTCACTAAGACAAACCCAGCCCTTTAATTATCCTGTCATGACGGCACATATCAATCATAAGTCCACGGGAGTTCACAAACTGTAGAAAACAAATGGCACCAAAACCTGTTTGACCTGCCTGGATAAAATTAATTATCCAATTACTCCCATCCCAGTGACTGTTTCTCCCAGATAGCTTCACAGCTATTTACAAAAGGCTGTCTTGCCAAGATAAGAACAGGACCAGTTGTTGCATTATCACTTCACATAATAAATTATTAGCTGAGAAGTCCTGAGACTGCAACAAACTCCACACACCTCCAACAAGTCATCAACATAGTTTACATCTTCTCTGAGAAAATCTTTTACCAACTGATGACCAAAAATACACAGAAGTAATTGAAAAAATTTAAATAAGACAACAGAGGAGCGTTAACACACCAAAAATCTACTTTCTCTGTCATCTCTTAGTTTACAAATCCATTTAGAGCCCAGCCAAGTGTTTCATTTCTATTTCAGCCATCCATTTTGTATTTTATCTACTCCAAAGCTGCAAGGAGGAGGAGGAGGGGGAGAAAAGTATAGTCCTTGTTCACTCATCACTTTCTAGAGAGGACAAGCAATGTTTAAATTCAGCTTTTACTCTGGCCAAGGTTGTAGGCCTGCAGAGAAATTTATCAGTCCTGAGACGTTCTCCATGGATCATCCTAGTTGCACTGGACTTATTCTCAGGGAGAAAAATAAAAATACTTCTCTCCAGAAAACAATACAAGAAATGAATTTTGTAAATATTTATACATATATATATATATATATATATATATATATATATATATATATATATATACACTTGCTAGAGGGGTCTAAATAGCTAAAGTCGCTATAGTTAGAAATAATAAGTTCCCCGAAGACCCGTCTCTTTCCACACATAAACAACAAGTGGGGTCGTTCGTCCCCACTCACACACATATTGGCTGTCATCTCCTTCGTAGGTGTTTGTCTCCTTTCTTGTATTGAACTTAGTTTGAGTCGGCAAACCAGCAACTAATTTATGCATTACTGTGTACTGGGCTGAAGAGGGGAGCAAAAGTTAACAATTAAATAAATTCAGGTATAACTACTACTACCAAAAAAAAAAAAAAGACCAGCAAATGTATTGCTCGCCATTGCATGAGTAGATGAAAAATTCACTTGCAATGTCTCACATGTTAGTTGTAAAATGTGACCATTTGGTCGCAGTCTGGAGCCATGTATGGACTAGGATTTTCTGAAACATTGTAATATCCACTCTTGATGCTTGTAACACTGATTATTTCAGTATGTTTCAGTTCAGTATAGCACAACTAAAAGGGCTGTATGTATAATCTTGGTCTCTACAGAAAGCTGAGGCATGTGAGATTACTACAGAAGTGTTGGAATCAAGATATGTGTTACTGTCACATGTGAGTGGCCGAAGTGAGGACCCAAATGCAGGCGGATCAGGCAGGAGGCAGAATTGGTGCAGAAAAAAAGGTTTATTTTCCAAAAACCTCAAGAACAGGGAAACACATATTACAGGGGATGAACCACATATAAGGATCTGACAAAGACAACTGAAAACCAAGGGGCATATATACACAGATAGAGTAATGAGGAACAGGTGAAATAAATGAGAAATCAGACCAGGTAATCTAATTAGCCAGGAACAGAAAACACAGAGCACACGAGGGGAAAACTACAAACTGAACAAAAACCAAAGAACACACCTCAACCCAGGAACCACGCCGTGAACCATGACAGTCACTGTGTTAGAGTAAATTCACCCGGAACACAGCAGAAAATGTAAAAGAAAACCACATTGCTTTCAATGAAAACCAGAGAATAGCAGCCCAGTCTAGGAATCCTCTAGGGATCCATAAAGTAGTCCTAGGAGTGAAGAAAATAATCCAAGGAATTAGTAAAGTGTTCCTGTGAATGAATGTTTTAGCTTTTATTTTTGCACAGTTCCTAATCAGCCAGTACTTAATTAACTTTTAGGACTACTTAACTAATTCGTTTGATTACTTAACTAAAAAAAATCTCCCTAACAAATTATCATGACAACAGATGATCTTAAAACAAAAAAGTTGGTAAGATATAAAAAAGTAACAGAGAATGAGGTGACCTATTACAAATTGCTGCCCCTGGTGGTGAACCCTGGAATTAGACTTTGCTGAGTTTGCAGTAGCTTGTTGATGCTCATACACTCAAAAAAATTATTCTTGGCCCTAATAATAATCAGTCAATATTATTATGTAAAACGTAAGTAAATTATCTAAAAACAAAAGTATATATATTCATATAGTTAGATACAAAGTGAATTTACAAATAAATTAAAAGTATAAACTAAATGTGACTCAATCGAGTAAACTTTACATGACAGGATCACATTTTTATAAGTTCTAAAAGAAGCCAGTAGAGGGCAGTAATGCGCCAATGCAGCACCTTTTCAGCCATATTTAGAAAGAGAGAAGAAGAAGATTGTACGCATGCGCAGGAAACAGAAACGTCTGTAATCGTCTAGAAATGTTTATTATTTGTTCTGCTGAGGCGGTGTGAGTAAGTAAGGTAAGTAAACTCATGAGGCATGTTGTTTATCTGTGTTACATTGTTGTTCTTCTCTTTTTAAGGCAGTGCTTTACCCAGTGGATATTATGTGTTAAACACAAGATTTGAAATGTTGTTGGAATTAGGTTAGCACATGCTAGCTAACTTTCGTTAAACAAAAGTTAGCTAACACATTTAGTACACATACTCCTGCTCATAGTTCTAAGGCTTAATAAAGCAAGACTTTGAAACAGTTTTTTTTTATTATTAAACTTTATTTAAGAGTGCCACTAGCATAACTGTGCATATTGACATGGCGCCTAGCACCTTACTTGGTGATGTCCACATCAGTAGCGGATAAAGGATTCGCCATTGTTATACTAATAACGGCGCGAAAGACGGCGCAACATGCTAAACGACAGTCGGATATATCTATAAAGTTTGTATTTGCTCTAGGCTTCATTCTTTCCAAGAGAAAAATTGTGGACTCAGGTCTTACATGTGTGTGACCATGTTAAAGAGTAAAATGATTTTTTTAAATATCTAATTTGGTGTATTTGAATGGCTTGTTTTATTTTAATATACATACTGTTTTTATACTTTTTATATATTTTGTTTTATTTCATTTTTATTTTTTTTAATGCAAAGCACATTGTGTTTTGGCCTTTCAGTACAAACTGAAGTAGTCTTTTTAGGCAAGATTTAATGGATTTTTGTTATTCCACTTTTTGACCAGTGTAAATATGACTTCAGCTTGTAGCATTTCTATTATTCTATATATGCAGAAAAACCCAATCTAAATTTACAAGCTGCTTCTTATTTGTTTCTCTGAGTTTTCCTTTTTTCCCCTGTTTTCTACAGGTTAAAAAAAAATCATCAAATCAATAAAATAGCTTTCCCCCAGGGCAACCTCTTAACATAGGTAAGTAAAGGTGATAATAATTTGTATGTAAGTATGAGGCTGCAGTAAAATGATGATCTTGATCTCCTACTCCTCTCTAGGTACATAATGTGAATGGGTGTGTGGGAATTTAAGGTATGTAAAGAAATAGTTGAAAGTCAATTTCGAGTTGCTTAAGCATTGTAAGCTACAGCATAGGAACACATTTCAGACATCCCTGCCTGTATGCTAGCTGGCCTTGCACATATAGATCATGGAATAGTCATATATACTGTGGTCACAAAACTCAGTCATCTTTATGACCATCAGACTTACCTGTATTTTCATGTAATTTGTGTATATCTAATGAGCTTTCAAATGAGCAAAATTATTTCAGTCATATAAATGAGCATTTATGGCGAAATGAAACCGTAACATGCATGTTTAAAGGGTACACATTTGAGACAAACATCTACAATACATTTCAAAGTCATAAAAACAGGCAGCATAATGCTCACACAATAAATGACTTTAAAACTGAGGTTGTTACTGTGGTAGGTGTGGTAGAGGAGTCAAACTCTTCTTGTCTTGATAATTCTTGTGTTGCAGACACAGCTGCTGAGTCTGATACAGCTGAGTTTAGATCTTTCCAAAGTTGTTGAGCAAAACATTGCTTCAACTTTACTGATGTTGAAAAATATTCTGTTTGTGCCAGCAACAGCTGTTAATGAATTAGTACACGAGTTAAATTTTTTTGTTAAGCTCATCATCAGTTCCAGTTACCTTTAACAATCTGCGTGATATTTTTAACAATTGTAATCTTCAAGTTGAAGAATCGGTTGTCAGAGAGCTTGCTGACGTTGTGTGCAGCTCCAATCGCTTGGCTAAAGCTTTAGCAAAAAATAGGCCCTTAGCTACAAGTTACAAAAGGAAAGAGTACTACCAAAAACAATTCAGTGTTATAAATCCAGTGGAGTAAATTCTTGATTCTAAGACCAAAAGGACATTTCAGTATATTCCTATTTTATCTTCTTTGCAGCAACTTTTGAGCAATGAGTACATTTTATAACTTGTAAACCATGACCACAATCAGCATGATAACAGTGTGGGCACAGAGCAGTACAAGTCAATAAGAAACGGAAGTCAAGAGGGAATTCTACATAAACTTTATATATTTATTCAGTTATTACATATTATAGTCACACATATCAAATAGCTGATTAATCAACAGTATAAAAACTTAAATTGACATCCATTCAAATCAAACTTGCACAGGTCAACAGGGAAAGCTTTGCAACCCCTCAAATTACTACAGACATGGTTTACTTATTTGTTCTCTTAGCAATTTTAGACTTAGGGATACATGATCAAGACAGTAAAACCATAATGTGCCATATTATATGCAATAAACCAAACCAGTTAAGACCACTGAAAATTTGTTTTGCTGAAATTTTCTACACAATAACAATTAAAACTGTGAATGTAAAAAAGAAAAATGAAATTTGAAAAAATCATTGTTACAATTATGTTTATAAAAACGTCAATCAAGGCTAAACATTGTTTCAGAACATTGAGCTAGTTTAGTAAAAACAGTACAAAGGTCAGGTACCTGGTCAGGTCGGCTGCCAGCACTGTCTCCTGTTTGTGTGCTTGTTTGTGTGCTTGTCAGTGTGCTCTTAATTCACACCCATTTTAGTGCGTTTTATTCACTTTTCTTTGCTGGAAAGTTGACTAAGGAAGGCTTAATCTCAAATCCTTCCATAAAGAGCCTTCCGTGTGCTCACTGAATTTTAAAATCCAGCAGCTACAGTCTGGATCCTTGCTAGCCTTAGCTCAATGGGCCTTCCATAAACTATAGCCTGGATCTCTACTGGTCTCAGCCTAGCCTCACCATCTACAACCTGGATCTCTGGTAGTCTTAGCCTGGCCCTCATCAGCTATAGCCTGGATCTTTGCTAGCCGCAGCTCAACCTGGCCTTCACCGACTACAGCCTGGATCTCTGTTAATTTCAGCCAGCCCTTCAGCAGCTACAGCCTGGGTCTCTGCTAGCTCGGCCTGGCCTTCGCTGACTTCAGCCTGGATCTCTGCTAGCCCCAGCCTGGCCTGACTACAGCCTGGATCTCTGCTAGCTTCAGCCTGGCCTTCATCAGCTACAGCCTGGATCTCTGCTAGCCCCAGCCTGGCCTGACTACAGCCTGGATCTCTGCTAGCCCCAGCCTGGCCTGACTACAGCCTGGATCTCTGCTAGCTTCAGCCTGGCCTTCATCAGCTACAGCCTGGATCTCTGCTAGCCCCAGCCTGGCCTGAATACAGCTTGGGTCTTTACTAGCCTCAGCTCAGCCTGGCTTTCTAACAACTATAGCCTGGGTCCTTGCTAGCTTCAGCCTGACTTTTCACCAGCTATAGCCTGGATCTCTGCTAGCCCCAGCCTGGCCCAACTACAGCCTGGGTCTTTACTAGCCTCAGCTCAGCCTGGCTTTTCAACAGCTACAGCCTGGGTCCCTGCGAGCTTCAGGCCTTCATCACCAGCTACAGCCTACATCTCCGCCAGCTTCAGCCTACCAATGCCAACTCGAAGGTTATCCAGCGTTCTCCCGCAGGTGACTCCCCATCTCCACCCATTTTTTTAATCCTTACTTTGAATCTGGTGAAACAATTTAACAATGATTTTAACTTTTGCACTGTCCCTGGGTTTCTTGCTTCTTCCTGGACCAGCTCTCCACAACTGTGGTGGTGTACCTGAACAAAGTGCACCTCCAATCTTGGACTTTGCCAAATGCTATAACAATTGCCTGGTCTTTAGAAACTATTGAGTCGTGTGAGTTGTCAGTGCCCCTATGGAAATCCTCCTGTCGCTTATGGTGTATTTTTGTCTTGAAAAGATGTTTCACATATAGTGAAGTCAATTTCTATAACGGTGGGAAGTCAGTTAATACTGTCACTGGTTCATCTCACAATATAAAACAAAGAATTTTTATATTGCTTTTACTCTTGCTAATAGGCAATGTACAACCAAATCCAGGCCCTGCTTTAAATAACATTAGTACTCCTGATGAATTCAGAGCCAGGACAGGCCTAGGATTACTTCATTTAAACATTAGGAGCTTGCTACCCAAACTAGATGCCGTCAAGATCTGGATTCAAAGAACTAATGCAGATATCCTTATTTTATCAGAAACGTGGCTAAGTAAAGCTGTCTCTGACAGGGATATTGCTATCAGTGGGTATAATGTCTCCCGGTGTGATCGCCCACGAAAAGGCGGAGGGGTGGCTATATACATAAAAAATAAATTTCACGTTACCTTGCTATCTTCTCTCTCCATCACCAAACATTTTGAACTCCTTGCCCTGAGGCTTGAATTCTCCCATGGCCAGTCTCTCACAATTATAGGTTGTTACAGACGACCTTCTGCCTCCCCTGAAGCCCTCGATTCTCTTGCATCTTGCGTGACTGGGTTCAATCCCAGTGAGCTTCTTTTGATGGGTGATTTAAATCTTGACTGGTTCACTGCCTCATCTGATAATCTTAAAGCTTTTTGTGACTCACTAAATTTAACTCAATTGATCATTGCCTCAACTCGGCCCAATATTAAAAACCCATCAAAATCTTCCTTACTTGACCTTATCTTAACAAATGCTCCCCATAAGTACACACATACAGGTGTATTTGTGAATGACCTGAGTGATCATTGTACCACTGCAGCTATAAGAAATTCTAAGCTTCCAAGGTCTAAGCCCAATATTATATGTAAAAGAGATGTTAAAAACTTTTGCATTTCGGCTTTTATGCACAACATAGCTGCCTTTTAGTGGAGTAGAGTTTCTCTTTTTGACGATGTAGAGTTGGATCTGAAATACTTTTATGACAAATTCCAATGAATAGTCAATAAACATGCTCCTTTTAGAAAATTTAGGGTGAAGGGACAAAATAATCCATGGTTTTCCTCTGAAATTGGAAACTTCCTCAAAGAGAGAGACATTGCTTGGGCCAGGGCCTGGAAAACAAAGTCGGAAGTAGACTGGCTCAACTTTCGCCAGCTTAGAAATAAATGTACTTCGCTTATTAAACGTCCTAAGTCTGATTTTTATCTGAATGAATCCATAAGGAATATAAATGACCCTAAAAAGTTTTGGAAAGTCATAAAATCTTCTATAAATCATGTGACAACTAATGACTTGCCAAGTTTTTTAATTACTCAGTTAGGTACACTGACTAACAAGACAGCTATTCTTAATTGTTTTAATGATCATTTTATTTCTGAAACCTAAAGGTCTTTGTTCGAGTCACCACACCCTGAATTGAAAAATACTGGTCTGCCCAATGTAAATACATCCTTGACTCCACATGCAGTGAGTGGTCCCATCACTTGTTCTTTCGAGTTCATGTCTATATCTGCCTCTGAGGTAAAAAATGCACTAAAGAGGCTGAACACAAATAAAGCAGCAGGGCCTGATAAAATTGAATCCCTTTACTTAAAGTTGGCTGCTGATTTTATTGCTGAGCCTCTCTCACATATTTTTAACCTGAGTCTTGTGAGCAATAAAATTCCAAAAATTTGGAAGTCAGCCTTCATTCTCCCCCTGCTGAAAGGGGGCGAACCTACAAATGTAAACAACTACAGACCAATATCCAAATTATGTATTTTAGCCAAATTGTTTGAGAGGTAAATCAGTGACCAGCGTTCTCCCGCAGGTGACTCCCCATCTCCACCCATTTTTTTAATCCTTACTTTGAATCTGGTGAAACAATTTAACAATGATTTTAACTTTTGCACTGTCCCTGGGTTTCTTGCTTCTTCCTGGACCAGCTCTCCACAACTGTGGTGGTGTACCTGAACAAAGTGCACCTCCAATCTTGGACTTTGCCAAATGCTATAACAATTGCCTGGTCTTTAGAAACTATTGAGTCGTGTGAGTTGTCAGTGCCCCTATGGAAATCCTCCTGTCGCTTATGGTGTATTTTTGTCTTGAAAAGATGTTTCACATATAGTGAAGTCAATTTCTATAACGGTGGGAAGTCAGTTAATACTGTCACTGGTTCATCTCACAATATAAAACAAAGAATTTTTATATTGCTTTTACTCTTGCTATCAGGCAATGTACAACCAAATCCAGGCCCTGCTTTAAATAACATTAGTACTCCTGATGAATTCAGAGCCAGGACAGGCCTAGGATTACTTCATTTAAACATTAGGAGCTTGCTACCCAAACTAGATGCCGTCAAGATCTGGATTCAAACAACTAATGCAGATATCCTTATTTTATCAGAAACGTGGCTAAGTAAAGCTGTCTCTGACAGGGATATTGCTATCAGTGGGTATAATGTCTCCCGGTGTGATCGCCCACGAAAAGGCGGAGGGGTGGCTATATACATAAAAAATAAATTTCACGTTACCTTGCTATCTTCTCTCTCCATCACCAAACATTTTGAACTCCTTGCCCTGAGGCTTGAATTCTCCCATGGCCAGTCTCTCACAATTATAGGTTGTTACAGACCTCCTTCTGCCTCCCCTGAAGCCCTCGATTCTCTTGCATCTTGCGTGACTGGGCTCAATCCCAGTGAGCTTCTTTTGATGGGTGATTTAAATCTTGACTGGTTCACAACTACAGACCAATATCCAAATTATGTATTTTAGCCAAATTGTTCAAGAGGTAAATCAGTGACCAGTTAAAAGAATTTTTAGAATCGCTAAATATTTTATCTCCATTCCAATCTGGTTTTAGAAAACAGCACAGCAGTGTTACAGCTACTCTGAAGGTCCTAAATGACTTAACTGAGGCTCTGGACAGCAAAAAATATTGTATATCTCTTTTTATTGATTTATCAAAAGCATTTGATACAGTAGACCACAGATTGTTGGTACAAGCACTACATCACATTGGCTTATCTACACATGCAGCTGCCTGGTTTGCCAACTACCTATCAAATAGAACACAATGTGTTCAGGTGGCGGGAACCACCTCTTCTTTTCTGGACATTACCAAAGGGGTACCTCAAGGCTCAGTGCTGGGACCCATTTTATTTTCAATTTATATAAACAATCTCTGTAATAACTTATCAAATGCATTTTACCATTTTTATGCAGACGATACCATTATTTATTGCTGTTCTACCTCTCTCACTCAGGCTTTTGAGGTTTTACAATCTGCTTTTAACATTGTCCAGTCTCGTTTATATGATCTTAAATTGGTTTTAAATACAGACAAAACCAAGCTCATGGTCTTCCATCATTCAAAGATGCTACCGCAGAATATTCCAAATATCACAACATCAAATGGAAGACCTATAGAGCAGGTCTCGCATTATAAGTACTTGGGCTTTATCATAGATCAACAGCTCTCTTTTAAAACTCATATAAAAAATCTGGTCTCTAACTTAGGGCAAAGCTTGGTTTCCTTTTCAGAAATAGAACCTGCTTCTCTCTCAGGGTCAGAAAGAAATTAGTGACAGCGACCTTCTTGCCTATTCTCGACTATGGGGACGTGCTTTATTTGAGTGCTTCGTCCAAATGTATCCAGTCCTTGGACACAGTATTTCATGCGGCACTGAGATTTGTCACAGGCTGCAGTTATCTCACCCATCACTGTGGACTATATGCAAAATCAATCTTGCCTTCTCTGAGTGCCCGTAGGTATGCACACTGGCTGACCCTAATTTATAAGGCTCCCTTAAGCTTGAGTCCTACTTATTTGTGCACTTTACTGCAGAAAACAAGCAGCAGCTATGCCCTGCAATCTTGTTCTACACTTGTTTTATCAGTTCCACGAGTAAGGTCTGAATTTGGAAAAAGAGCATTTAGCTTTGCTGCCCCCACAGCATGGAACACTCTACAGTCCAAACTGAAACTTCTTGAAATTATTCCTCTTGGAGCTTTCCGCTCTATATTAAAGGACAGACAGAGTGAGACTATCGGGACAGTGCCTGTGTTATAAATCTTAATTCGTTGTCTGTTATTGAATTGCTTGGATGGTACACGCACTCTATGTTTAAAAAGGCTATTGCTCTGGTGATATTGTATGTTTTAATTTTGTTTGTTTCATTGTTTTGGTTCTCATACTGTTTTGTTTGTCTGTTTCTGACGTGCTGCAGACCTCTTGGCCAGGTCACCCTTGTGAAAGAGATCATGATCTCAATGGGTTTTTTCTATCTGGTTGAATAAAGGTTGAAAAAAAAAAAAGGTACCAGTTTTATTAGATAACAGATGGATAGTTAGTGAGATTGAAGGAATAACACATCCTACTGCAATTCCGGAAAATTGCTGTACATTTTGCAGTTTGTCATGTTAAATTAGCATAATGCCTCACCAATTTCTAGTCTGATTGTTCAAACTCAAACTGACCTCCTAAAGCCTGACTTTGCAGAATTAGTTGTATGGTATATGTTCTTGCTGCTGTCACTTCCTCATAAAGTGGTGACAGTAAAAAAAAAGCTTCAGAAGTAGGCAGCAAAAAAGAACATGGCCTCCAAAATGTGCATCTAATGAGATTTGCAACCGCTAGTTTTAGTCTTTTTTTTAAATAAAATTGCTAACAAAAATCTATGGCATTGCAAGGTATTGTGACATTTAATATAATTTTCATTCAAGAATTACTTAGATGATGTCACATGATAAACCCTGATAACAGTACTTTTTCCTAACACCATGATCCTCAGCAATGCAATGCTAATTTAATGTTACTGTCACAGAAATGCACACAACAGGTGTTTTTAACTGAACATTTGATTTAACCAGTCGGTTTGTGAAAGCAGGAGATGCCTGCAGGGACACAGAAGGGACAAATGTCTGTTCGGGCATTTCTTTCTCTTTTTTGTTCTTCTTTCCAGTCTTTGTTTCTTTTAGCTTGACCACCAAAAGGCAATATCCAACAAGAAGAATGTGACCAACATACCAATTCAGCACTATAACTTGTGAGCTAACCAAAGCATCTTAAACTTTGGGAATAGCTCTTTGCCACCCAAGATCATCAAAACTTTCTTGATGAACTCAAATGTGACTCTTGTGTTCTCTTTATTTTTTTATTTTCATAGTTCACAGTGAGTGTATATTGGTTCAAAAAGAACGAAGAAATACTTTTTGGGGTGTGCTGCAGTTTCACTCCCTTGATCACTCTGACATCTTCAGGCTCTTTGTCATCAACACCGCTGTGTGAATCACATCAAGACCCATGGAGGTCTGTTTAATCCCTCGCTCTTTTCACACAAGAAACACAATTATATTATTTAACTACAGAGACCATAAGTTTCTTGCTATAAAATGTCATCACTGACCATGTGCTGCTTAAGAAGCACTGTCGTTGTCATTTCAGACTTCTGAGGACAGGGTCCCTCTTTTGTTCAGTGTCATCATTCTACAAACAAGAGCATATGAAATCAGTGGTCGTTATTCAGGACTTTATTTCTCATTTTTCTATTTACTTTCCAGTAGTGACCTTTGACAGCATGTTGGTCCACAAGGTATCATGTAGTTTAACAGATGGGATTTCTGATGTACCAAACTCAGCACAGTTTGTCCGCTTGCAGAATCTCTTAATATCATATAAAGATTTTAATTAAATGTTGTAAAACCACATTACACAGTTCAGTTTGCAAGGAAGAAAAATATGTTTAAAGTATGAAGTAGTGTGTAAAATTACATTTTCTTGGGCAAACTATGCCACAGTTCATTAGACTTGCTTTGGCTCTTGAAAAGAATAAGTACAAAGCAGCTCCCCTCTTACACCAAAGATCTTGATTAAATTATTGTCAAGCTGTCCCAGGAACATTACTTGAAGTGGCAAAGTTGCATATTCATAAATTCTGTATTTATCTACAAAATAAAATACAAATAAAAGACTTAAATTATGAAAACACGGATGTTTTAAATGTAATTATACAAGCTCAGACTCAACAGCTGTGGCTGCAGAAAAAGAGGCAACAGCAACAGACTTGTGTGATTCTTGTATCAAAATTAACACAGAAGTAATCTCTGTTTTAAAAATCAGTATCAGAATACTTTATTAATCCTGTAGGAAATTGCGTGCACACAGTTGCTCCATACCAAATAAAGAAAGGATAAGATAAAGATAGCAATCACATTAAGAAAAAATACAAATTCGTTACAATATCTATATAAACAGGTACAGGATAAATCCTGCCACTGAGTAATATGTACAGTATTATCAGTATGATAAACAGTAAAATGTAAATGTAGTGCAAGGTGCAAATGTGTAACAGTGGATGATGTTGCTATATGCAGGAGCTGTACAGTTTGATGGCCACATTCCCACAAATGATTTCCTGTGTGGTTCAGAGAAGCATTTAGGTGGTATCAGTCTCTCACTGAGTGTACTCCTGTGACTGACCAGCAGGTTGTGAAGTGGGTGAGAGGTATATTTCAATATTGTCTTTATTATGGACAACATTCTCCTCTCCGACACCACTGTCAGAGAGTCCAGCTCCATCCCCACATTACTGGCTTTGCAGATCAGTTTGTTAAGTTTGTTTGTGTCTGCCACCCTCAGCCTGCTGCTCCAGCATGCAACAACATAGAGGATAGTTCTGGCCACATCAGACTCATAAAACATCCTAAGCAGTGTTTGGCAGGTGTTAAACGACCTTAGCCGCATCAAACAATAGAGATGGCTCTAGCTCTTCTTTTTAAAGTGCAGTAGTGTTCTTGACCCAGTCCAGTTTATTGTCAGTATGCACTCCAATGTATTTGTAATCCTTTACCACTTCCACATTGACGTCCTGTATTGAAACAGGTGTCGCTGGTGTTTTGGATCTCCTAAAATCCACAATCAGTTTCTTAGTCTTTGTCACATTAAGCTGCAGATGATTCTGCTCACACCATGTGACAAATGAGTCCACAGCAGCTGGATATTCCACCCCATTTCCTTCCCTGATACATCCAACTATAGCAGAGTCATCCGAAACCTCGTGAAGGTGGCAGGTCTCTGTGCAGTAGCTGAAGTCAGATGTGTAGAGGGTGAAAAGAAAGGGGGAGAGGACAGTCCCTTGTGGTGCTCCAGTGTTCCAGACCACCCTGTCCAACACAGTATGTGCAACACAGACTTTAACTACCATCACATGCCATCACCTAATTTGAGAGGCCACCCACACAGGATTCAAACTATTGTGTAGATCAAACACCATGTTCCTGCACCTGAAAAAATGGGCAAAAGTAGTAAGTAAATTCATGTAAATATGGTGTTGTAGCAGTTATATTAAAAGTTAAATTAGCTATTTTTAGTTATTATAAATTAGCAATGAGGACTCTGCATCGGTCTGTCGTGGTGAAGAAGGAGCTGAGCCAAAAGGCAAAGCTCTCGATTTACCGGTCGATCTACATTCCTACCCTCACCTATGGCCACAAGCTGTGGGTAGTGAACGAAAGAACGAGATCACGAACACATTTGGCCAAAATGAGTTTTCTCTGCAAGGTTGACGGGCTCTCCCTTAGGGATAGGGTGAGAAGCTTGGTAATCCGGGAGGCGCTCAGAGTGGTGTCATATCGAATGCATGCCTGAGCCACCTCATCTGCCTCCTGGATGCTACCTTGGTGAGGTGTTCCGGGCATGAACCCCAGGGAAGAGGGTCTTCCAAGGATCTCCCTGGACGACTTGGCGAATGTGCCAAGGAAGAGAGAAGTCTGGGCATCCCTGCTTAGGCCGCTGCCCCCCGCAACCAGACCCGGACAAATGGTAGAAAATGGATGGATGGATGGCATTAGTTATTAGTTAAAAAAAATCATATGCTTTATTTATTAAAGCTTAACAAATATTAATATTATTTATTATTAAAAGCCAGAAAGCCAAAATAAAAAACATAATGCCTGAGAGAAATCCTGGTTAAAATTGCTGTTTTTATGTATGGAATTGTATTTTATTGCACACCCTCCATGAATAAATAAAGTGAACGAATGAATAAACTTGCAAGATCTTATGAACGAGTGCACAAGAACTGAAGTGGCCTTTTTCTGATGTGTCAAATCCCAGTTCAATGTATTATTAAGTGATTAGTTTGATTTGCAACACTGATCAGGTCATTATGAATTAAGCTGCCCTAGACTTTATTTATTTCAGAATGCATCATTTAGCAGGACAATTACAAAGTAATTAATTTAGAATTATTCTTATTGTGGTGAAAGTATAACCAAGACAAAAGATCAGCCTAGTTCTCTTCTTTGTATGACATTTCTGGATTTTATATCATAATTACTATTATGGCACAGCAGAGGGCATTTATTTGGGATAACTGCATTCACAAATTTGTATATGAAAATATAAGGATACAGATTAAGTCACACTAAGTTTTAAGTAATGCATATATCAAGTTAGACAACCATATGCATTTTGATAAATATTTCAAAAGGAAAACAAAAGTATATGCATGTGTGTGTAAAAAACTTCGTCAATTAGAAATCCTCATTTATCTCTTTATAAGTTTATACCTAGCCAATTTTGTGATGAAATACATTTTAAACATTTCTGACTTATTAATATTGAGATATTGTCACACAGAAGTGGATGTTTTCCTCATCCACCAGCAACCAGCAAGTGAACAGTTTATTTCAGAGCCTTTAATTTAAGTCTACATACAAATATGTGCTTTACTAAAAATCTGCGTCTTTGTTTTGTCTTTGTGCACATCGACAGCAGTGTTATCTGGCTGACTGATGATTGGCAAACTGTATGGAGACCGAATCACCCTCCTGAACTTCGGCAAGAGGAACAAAACCTGTGTCAGAATGAAAGGAAGAGCTTTCACATAAACTTTGTGAGAAAATAAAACTTAGAAAGAACATTTCCAAAGAAAGGTACATCCAACAGAGACACAAGTACATCGCATTCAAAGAAAAAAATGTCAGCAAGAAATGTGGAGACAGGACGGAAAAATGACCAAACAGGTCAGGGCAAAGCAGGGTGGCTGCACCAGAAAAATAAAATGTTAACCAATCCTGAGCCTTAGAGATGACACGTTTGACCGTCGGCACCATGAATGTTGAGAGTTGGTTACATTGCAACCAAGCTCAAAGAAATGGATAAAAATGTCAGTGATGTATGTGATGTAGTCCTTTTTTCAGCAACCAGTGGCAGTGAAGTTAATGTAGCAGAACGACAAATAGGAGATTTCATGAATTACACAGATCGGCTCCAGCCTTCTCCAGAAACATCCAATACTTCCGGATTGATTACGTTCAGCCCAGTTTACAGCGTGTAAGAAGACACAGAGGACACACTGCTCTTTGAGGGTTTTGTATTCCTGTCAGTCCAGCTCACCCACATGATGTGAGAACAATTACTATTCATCATGGGATCACTTTCCAAGATTCAATAACGGCCTTCTCTGATACAAAGATTTTGTACAAAGCACTGAATGTGAAACACAACCTTCCAGACAACACAGAAGAAGCAGCCTGTGGATCTGGGGCAGAGTCCTTTTGAAAGGTTACCGTGACTGTCAGTATTTGCCAAACAAACTTGCTCTGCCCTTCCTTGAGCAGGTGCTTTTCAGTTGTATCTACAGTAATCTTAAAGCGCATTTCCTGCAGTTTGTGAGCAGCCAGGAGTGGAAGATTTTAAAGTAAGCAATGAGTGATTTCTCAAAAGTTGGCACACATGTGGGAAGATTCTGCACATTGCTGAAAGTTACGAGAACCTCAGATTTCCATTCAGAATTCATCACTGTTGAAAGTAACGTCTGGGTAATGGATACTGTTCAGACAACCACAACCCATACCACAACGGTCTTCCATAAAGAGTATATTTTGCAGAATTGTAGAGGATGTTAACAAATACATTTTATAGATTCCATTTATCTAGCTGCACAAAGTTGTGCAGCATCCATAAGGAAAGTTTTTCCAAATTACCACTGTATTACCTAAAGTGTAGAAAATCCTGCATTCATCAGGAACTTGAATCTGTTGGCAGATAACTTCGAGCCCTGAACAGTTGGCTTGCTTCTTTGTAGAGCAAAACTTGTTGGTGTGACCCCATCAAGGAGGGAGCATGAAATTGTTGGTATTTGTGTCCCCTTATGATTGGGTCACAATACCAAGATGTTATGTTACACTATGTTAACATTTAAACAGTCCTCACACATGTCAGACCCTTGGTTTCATGTCCCCCTCTATAGTCCACACCAAAGACTTGTATTGAGTTTTTTTAATGCTATATTTTCATTTTCAAGCACTGAACTATTGTAAATTGTTTTAAAAAAAATTTAAATTTAAATTTTAAATAAAATGTTGATTCTACCAAATGTGTATTCTGCTCATCTGTAAAAATGTTGATTTTATGTTCTTCAGGCTGATTCAGATTAGTAAAAAGGTTATAGAAAATAAACATGAACTTCAAATACTTCAAGCTTGATAGCTTTAAATATAATTTATTGTTTTGACGAGATGACATTAAATAATTTGAAGTATTTCCTGTCGTAACCTGATGTACAGATCTGCTGCAGCAAAAGGATCTGCTGGAGCCTCCACCCATTCTCCTCCATCAGTAGACAGCACAGTTCAAAAACAGTTTGATCACCTGGAAACTGTCCTTCGAGAAAACACTCTCACACACACAAAGTGACTTTCTTTGTAGAAATATTTTTTTGTTGATCTTCAGCATCATGGAGTTCTGGGAATAAGTACATTACAACTGTGTACATTCCATGTGTTCCAAGTTCGTCCTGCAAGGAAGAAGCATTGTACATTGTAAATTGTACTTTACTAACACACAGCGCTTTATGATCAAGGCAGCCACCTTAACTAAAGTTGTAGACATGACAGACCTGTAAGTTAATTAAAATCTTCCTACATCATGCACAACCAGCACTCTCTAATAGTAAAGTCAGGGTGATATGAATAGGGGACAACATAGCCTTAAAAAATCAGTACATTTCATATTTTTTATATTGTACAACAGAAATTATAAGATTTGTTGAAGATGATTAATGGAGATGGCTCACCAAAAATACTGCATTCCTTTATTTGTATTTATTTATTTACTCTGAAGAAAGAAGGTTGAATCTTCCTAAACATTTAGATGCACAACACCCAGTCAGCATAAAAGCAAGGCAAATTTATTTGTATAGCACATTTCATTTACAAGACAATTCTTTACACAAAACATAAAAACATTACAGCAAAAAAATACAAGTGTGTTGGAAAAACAAAGATTAAAAAAGATAAAACTGATTACATAAAAACAGAAAGAAAGAAAAAAGCTCAGATAAAGAAACAAAGTTTATATTTCAAATAAAATAAGACCAACCAGCACTCCCTAATAGTAATTCATAAAATACATAAAAATGCACTATGTGTAATTTTGGGGTCAGTTTGTGTGTTTTAGGAAATGGGAAAAATAACACCAATTCAGCTCTGGTCCTAAATTAAGCCTGCTACTGGTTAAAAAAGAGGAGTGCTTTGATTTTTAGAACAGTGCTATGGCATCCTGCAAAAATGAACATATCTTAAAACTGGAACTGAAGAAAATTTAATTTTAATTTAATCTATTTTTTAGTCTTTTCATTTTATTTTGAATTTCTTTAATTATAAAGGTAAGGTAAAGGTGCTTCATTAAACATACAGATACACTTTAAAATTCAATCAAAAGTCTTGGAATCAAACCTAATACAATGACATTGTAATAGCTGATATTTAGTCAACTGACGTAGTAGTGACAACATGCAGGGGTAGATTTTTAAGATGATTTAAATCAAACAGTTTAGATATAATCTTGTTTTGTTTCCTTGGTTTAGAGGACCCAGGGCAGCGCAACTAATCATATTTTAATCACAATTTTGGCCTCCCCTCAGTCAAAGTAACAGGTGTGGTGATGATTATTTATGCTTATAATGCATGGACAGTCCATAATATAGTCCATTTGGTACATGTTCATGCAGAACTGCACACTGTTTGTAAAGGATGCTCCACCACCTCTCAGTCTGTTGGTTGGCTGTGCTTCTTCCATAAAGGAAACTTGCTTTGCCTGATTGATTTTTGCTTCCAACAGTCCAAGTCTTACAGATTCTCTTTAAAGTCTGGATGCTTATAACTCTGCTCTGATTTTTTAAGTATAACACTGCTGTCGATCTGCACAAAGACAAAACAAAGACATTACTTTTCAGTAAGCACATATTTGTTATGTAAACTCAGATTAAGGGGTCTGAAATAAACTGTTCAATAAAAAAAGAGGTGTTACTCCCAGAAAACCCCCCCTATTTCAGATGGTGGTTGGCTCCTGGTGGATGAGGCAAACATCCAATTCTGTGTGACCTCAATATTAATAAGTTAGAAATGTTTAAAATGTAATTTATCACAAAATTGGCTAGCTATAAACTTATAAAGAGAGGAATGAGTATTTCTCATGCCATAATAGTAATTATGATATAAAATTCCAGAAATGTCATACAAAGAAGAGAACTAGGTTGATCCTTTGTCTTGGTTATACTTTCACCACAATAAGAACAATTCTAAATGAACTACTTTGTAATTTTCCTGCTAAATTATGCACAGGTCTGAAATGAATAAAGTCTAGAGCGCCTTAATTCATAATGACCTGATCAATGTTACAAATCAAACTAATCTCTTTTAAAAAATCATTGAACTGGGATTTGACACATCAGAAAAAGGCCACCAGCAGCTCTACGCCACTTTACGTTATGAATAATCAGTTCTTGTGCGCTCGTTCATAAGATCTTGCAAGTTTATTCATTAGTTCACTTTATTTATTCATGAAGGGTGTGCAATAAAATACAATACCATACACAAAAACATAATGCCAGCAATTTTCACCAGGATTTTTCTCAGGCATTCTAACCAGATACCACTACAGTAACATTATATCATGCACTTGAGGTTGGCTGATGTGTGTTATGTATGTAAACAATGAGTTGCACTCATGTGGACTCTTAGAAATAAGGGTTCCAAAAGGGTTCTCCGTGAAGGGCAGAGGTTCTACTCAGAACCATTTGTGTCTGAAAATCTCTTTTTCTTTGAAAGGTTCTATCAAGGGTTCTCTGTAAGAATTAGGGTTCCTATAGGAACCCCTTTAATGCAGAGAACCCTTTTTTGGGAGAAAAGGTTCTTTGAGGCCTAGTGAAAGTATAGGTGTTCAGATCATCACCCTCAAATGTTCATGTTTTAAAAAGTATTTTAATGCATGTGTCCGGAATGACTAAGATCCACTAATAACTAAGAAAGTCTGAAATTTCATGTCTTGTCATAGAGTAGTTAAATATTTTGCATTTAGCAAAACAGTGTTCCAAGACTGGCTTTTGACCTCCAACATCCATGATAGATAACTGATAAGTGACCAGTCAGGTGAAGAGTTAAACCATGAGGCTGACTTCCAGCACCATTTTTACAATAGAGTCAATCAGTAGCCACAGTGTAGATGACACAGGATGCAGAATGAAGCTCACCCAGCAGGACAGAATTTTTAGGGTTTGCTTCTGCTAGTTAGCCTGTAATTTAGCTGCCGTCTTAGCCCAGATTTTATTTGAACATAAACTTTTTAGTATTGATTAATTATCATTTTGTGTTTTGTATAAACAATGTCTCATTACTAAAACAAATAAGTTGTTTCTAATATTTTCTACATCGTGCAGTGTAACAATGATTAGCTAAGAAAATTGAACATGTTACGTTTCTGTCAGAGGGGGTGGGGCTACTTTCAAAACTCAACATATCTGGACCACAAAGGCTCATGGGAAATGCAGAGTCAGCTGAATTCTTTTTTAGCTGACTCAGCTTTTTCAATTGCTGTGCTATAAATTTGAGTTCTGTGCTTTAAATCCTGTGCTATGTTAACAATTAAACAATGTTTGAAAATTCTGCCCTGTTTGAAGTTTAAAGTTGGTGCCATGAGTGAAACAGACAGTACAGGAAAAGAAGCCACCACCAACCACATCCTTTATGTATTACATCGTTTCATGGGTAAAGAGGTGAAAGTTACTGACAAAACATAACCGGTTGTTACCATTACCTTTACAGTTGGCAATTCTGGATCCTCAATCTGTCACAAACTCTGTGAGGGATCTGGATGAAACCCTTGTAGAGATGGAATTCATGGCTCTTTGAAGGGAGCCGGATTTTGAGGAGCTGTTCCTTTCAAAGAGCCATTTAAAAGACTGGCTCGTTCTCACAATATCTTATAAAATTTCACAATATATAAGAATTACAAACAATCAAGATATGTACCTAAATAAAATCTACTATACAAGATTAAAAAATTATAGGAAAAATATAGATAAAAAAGGATAAACCTGAGCAGTCAGTGCACATTCTAGTAATTCTTTTGGACTGAACTCAGTATTTGTTTCCAAACAATACTTTCTGCCCACAGATGCTTCACATGAACGGAGTGTGTTGGACATCAGACTTCTATGATGTCACAAATGTTATTTATTTTATTTTCATTTTACTCAACTGTACTACTTCTTATTTACTTATTTATTCATTTATTTATTCATTCAGTCATTTTTAGCTGGAAAGGTGGTGGTGGTGGGGGGGGATTGGGCTTGGCGTGTGTGTCTATACTTGTGTGCGTGTGACTGTGTGAAAGATTTCATTGAGTGTTTTTGTTCTTATGTTTTTAATCATATAAAGAACTTTGTGTTGCCTATAGCATGAAAAGCGCTTTACAAATAAAGTTTGATTTGACTTGATGAAGGCAGTGTCAAAAATTTTTATATAAAAAGAATGGCTCACAAATGAACGGCTCACAGCTGTGAATCGGTTCCCATCGTTCATTTAAAAGAGTCGTTCAAAAGAATCGATTCGTTCATGAATGTCACATCTCTAAAACCTTGGGCTATAAAAGGGTTCTGGCTATAACCCCCAGTAAGGGTTATTGGTGGAACCACCACATCATTGCAGGGTTCAGTGTAGAACCTGTTATAGAGGGTTCTGGGTAGAACCTTCTACTTATGGTTCTGGGTGTAACCCCCTTTATGAAAGGTTCTAGTCAGAACCCTCTGAAAAGGTTTCAGTTAAAACCCTTACAAAGGGTTCTAACAGGCACCAATAAGGGTTCTCCTACGAGGACAAGCTGTTCATGAGAAGAAAGGCACACTCACCTTCACTGCTCAGTTTAAGCATCAGGTGGAAGACACGTTTTCAGTGTCAACATGTCACACCAGAAATGCTTCTTCGGCTGTAAGGAAAAGCTACATTTGTTCAAATTCCTGAAGGAAACAACAAATAGACAGCAATGGATAAAGTTTGTTTTTGGAAGCCAGCCGCAGAGTTGCACCGTTTATATTTGTGACCAGCACTTTACCAAAGACTGCTGGATGAATAAGGGCCGGTGCAACTAGAGATTTGCGACCAGGCTTTTGCTGAAAGGAGGGTCTGTTCCTACAATCAAGGACCATGTTTCCAATCCTGAGCCACAAGCTGTGAGTAAAACCAAATAAGTTGTCTGTTTTGTTTTGACAGTGTGTGAGCAACAGTCAAACTAGAGGAATTAACTCACACTTACTTCACTTGATCGCTACCAGCAGGTAACACACATGTAATGATGACCAGAAAGTTAGCGATCAACACTGTAGATGGAAACACTAAAAATGTAACAACCAGGTTAAAAACATCCAGCTGATTAGCCACGTGATACAATAGGTGTACATGGAGTGGCTAGAAATACAGCTGGTGTAACAAAGCTTATCTATTACGTGGCAGCAGATGTTTTTCACCTCTGTTAGCATTGTGGTACATTTGCCACATGTACACCTATTAACGGGCATGTACAAATATATAAGGAGAGTGAAGGACTACAAACAACATTATATCAGCTGCAGCTGGTAACCACAGTATTTACCAAATAGATACATCCTGCTGCATTCGTAGGTTGCTGAGTTGTTCACTCTAGCTTTTGGGGTCTGATTCGGGCTCGAGCATGTATGTTTGCATGCTGTATGTTTTGTGTTGACAATATAATTATTGAGTATATATATATACTACTCCCGTTCATTTTGACTAAACCTTGCAGAAAGTTCTGCTTGAACCTACATCCTGTATGGACGAGCAACAGGACTAGTAATGTAAACAGCATCTGAACTTCGTCTTCTGTATTATAACAGATTCATAAAAAGTGCCACTACCACCTAATGATTCTATCCTCACCACATTTGTGATGTCTTTGTTTCCAGCACATTGAGACTGATGGATGAGACTCTAGTGGCTGTAGATATGTTAATATATTTGACACATTTCTCTGAATGTATCCATATTATCCTTCAACAAGCAGAAACCAACATAGTTAGGCAGAAAAATGGATGAAACAGCAAATCTTTCTATCAGACACACTCCAAAAAGATTAACTTTTACATTTCCACTTTCACTTTGCCATCTTCTTGACATTAGTCTTCTCACATGCTGCCCTTCTGAAACAACTCTGGAAAATCTGGGCGCTGCAGTATCAATGTGAAAATCTGCCTTTTCTCGCCTTTTCCTACCTTCACTCTGCCTGCTGCACTTGTCCGTCTTTCCTTTTGTACCATTTCTGGCTCTTTACACCTCAATATATTCCCATTTTGCCACGTCCCTGCCTCCTGGGAAGGTGATCCAAACATCAAAGTGTTCCACTACTGTCCAGTTGAGGACAATCTGCAAACATAGGATAATTGGGTGTCATTGATGGCATCCCTCCAGTCCATAGTACCCTCTGTGCCCTTCTGTCAGGAAAAGAGCATAAATAAAAGGGAAGAGTGACAGGCCTGTTGCCTGAAGCAGAGGAAAGAAAGTCAAGAAGAGTTAATGATGATGTGCATATCAATGCAGAAGCTGCAAAGTAAACAATGACTCTCAATTACCAGGCCAAGTTTTAATTAAGATGACAGTGAAATAATTATTGCCCCTGACAGGGATGATTAAGCCGAGGAGTCCATGTTCTGATTAAGGCACCTGTCTGGATGCTTCCTGTCCTGTGGAGGTAATAATGACATGACCTCCCGCTACGGGAGGACAGCTTACTGGGACAAAAAGAGAATCCTTTAGCACTTTTAGTTCTTCCATTTTCTTATATGCTTAAAAAAAAACTTTCATACGTATATCAGATGGCATGTCTACATTACACTAGTCAATCACAATTTTTAAGCTACTTCAGAACACAGAAACAAGTTAATCTGACTGGAAATATGAAACTCTCAAAGTCAGACTAACACACAAATAATAATGTTCATAATCCAGCGAAGCATAACTTTGTGTGAAGCTGCTGTCAGTTGCATAATTTTATGACTTTTTTTTTTTTGCCAGAGAAGTCCAGTTAGACATGCCAAATCCCAATCTTATAAAGTATTACCAGACTGGTGTCTCTCTAAAATCCTGAGTATATGTTGAAATAAATATTTTCCATTTTTAAAAGGAAATATAATTTCACTTCATATAAAAAGGCTTATACTACATTTTCAGATTCATCATAATTTCACTAAAAATGTAAAATAATAAAATAAAAAATAAAACAACAGTTTAATCGCAGCTTTAACTTTAAGTCCTGGAAACTAGTCTAAACTGAAAACTATGAAGGTTCATTTGTTCTTCTGCATGGTTTTTCTCTCACAGATTTTCCACCTCCAGATGTTCTGATGATGTCCAGATGACATTGTTTCATCATCTTCTGCTGTTAAAAGATCATATATAAGTGTCCCCTTTTTATGGTTTGTAGTTTAATTTGAATGTTGATAATTAATTACTCCATGCTTGCGTGAGTGTTAGCATATTCCAGATCAGAAGGAGGACCCTGAGACCATGGTGAAAAACATCTCCTTTCACAGACTCCATCATCAGGGTTAGAAGAAACCTGGGGCCAGCAGACCAAGACCCATTGTAGAGGAGTTCGTCAACTCCAAATAGAAGGAGCAGATGAAGAACCAGGGCTGCGAACTGAAGGGGACAAATTTCGGTGTAAATGACCAATAATCAAGAGAGATCCTGGATCAGCGAAGAGTCCTGTTTCCCATCAGGAGAAAATCCATTGCTGAAGATGCTTGCGCTGTCATCGCAGTGGATAAATTATTTATTAACGGAGAGCTGTATAAGGACACGAACACCACTCCGTGGCTCTACTGACTTGATGGCTATATTCTAGCTATATCATGTAAGTGCATAAAACTGCAATAAAAGATATTTTAGTTAACAGTAAATTCATTGCCCGTCTCCACAACACTGCTCTCAACACAGATGTGTTTTGTTAATTGTTTCCTTTGGCACAGGGCCGGCCCTAGGCATAGGCAACCTAGGCGGTCGCCTAGGGCACAATCTGCTGGAAGGGGCACTGAATTGCTGTTAAAAAGAAAATAATAAAAAAAGTCATAAATAATAGCTAGACCAAACAAATTATAGAAACTAAAAGAAGCTACAATATTCTGTAATGATGACGACCTCCTCGCCTGACCTGATGCTTCTGCGGGCTGGCAAGGTGAGAGAGTGGGGGGAAGAGAGCGGCACATCCAGGCTTGTATAGATAATTCTGATGGATGACGTCACCTTGTCCTGTGTTGCTAACAAGAAAATCATTTTGAAAAGTTTATAACAAAAAGACAATACAAGCCATCAGGTGCTGCTTACAGAATAGGAGGGAAGGAGGAGGAGGAAAAACAAGCCCAGAGCAGAGGTATGTCTGAGTTAATTAAATTAAGGCAATGTGTGTTTAACTTTTCATTTTGACATTTGCAGTGGGCTAACGCTAGCTAAGATAGATGCTATTGTCTCATAACAACAATATCTGTACAACATAACAAATAAAGTACCACCTATATTATGCAATAAAAACTATGCATTTCATGTCAAAATGACATTTTGGTTTAATACGACGTAATAATTTTCTAATTGTATTTGCAATGCAGTATTTATGCAACTGTTTGTCTCTTTATTGCAAGTCTAGACTACTGCTATTTAATGCTACTGCTATAAAATTTAAAGTAATGTGTTAAATTTTTATTTGTCCAGATGCACTGAGAAAAATTTTGCAGCCACAACAGGCACCTGTAGAAGCTGCTAGAAAGGAGACCTCAGCCTCATGGTCTTCACCAGAGGCTCTCAGAGAAGAAGTTAATCCAACAAAGAATAATGACTGCAGTACTACTATGTTTTTATTAGTGCTGGGCAACTATAAAATTTTCAATCACTATTAATCACATGTCATGTTGCGATTAATCGAGTTTAATCGCATTGTTACACGCAAAATGTCTCTTTCCTTTAAAAGAAGGTCTACTACTGCTATAAGAAATGCAGTAAATTTTGGTTTACAAACACTACATCAGGGGTCTCCAACCTGCAGAAATGGCTCTCTGGACCTTCCACAATGCCTCTAAATACGTGGCTAAGGTATTTTTTAAATCTATTGTCCTTTCATTAGGTTGGAAACTATGGACTTTTTTTTTTTTTACTTAACATCATTTTCCACAAACAGCTACACCCCATAGAAGAAAGTCTGTCTATCCTCTTTTTATAAAATTTTTATGTGGTTTGAATGTGGTTCTTCAAAAATAACAAATATCCTATGGTGGCTCTTCATTAAGAAAAAAAAATTAAATTGCCTTTTTGAAAAGCTCTCATAACATTCGCAGCTCAAAACGAGTTTTATTTAGCTGGCTGATGGAAAAATGGCTCTTTGGATTGTAAAGGTTGCAGACCCCTGCGCTAAACACATAAACTGATTTAGCAGCAGTTTTCTCTTTAAACACTTTTTTCCCAGATTATCAGAACTAACAAAGCTAAATTATGTCCAGCTAATGTGCTTATCCATTTCACTCATGGGGAGGGTTGCCACAATTAAAATGATAGTTTTACCTAACATCAACTACGAACTGGCACCAATTCATCTTTGGTTGACAAGGGGTGTAAAATTCAGCCACAACAGTTCCTCTTCCTTCCTCTTGGCATTGTTCTTCAGCAACTGGTCATTTTTCTTTCCTAAACAAGGCATCTCAAAAGCAGCAGGTTTCCTCCATAATAACCATTCCCTTCTTTGGTTTCCCCTTTTGCCTTTAATAATACAAAACCCAGATTTATCTGTAAATTTAATCCATCACAATCCATCTGTCCTCATGATTGTCTTGGAAGAAAGAGATTTGGCTGGTTATCAGCCCTAGTACTAATAGGACAAATATATAAGAAGAATATTATCAAAAATGAATAATGTATCTGCATGAACATAACATAATTAGTTCGTTTACATTGAATGCCTGATGGGAAACAGCTTCTGAGATTTTTTTCCACTTGACATGACATCAGTCATTTTGAATATAAGTCATCTGGTTGTTTCTGCATTGGAACTGCTGATGTAGGCTCCTTATAAAGTACTGAGCTCTGCACATGTGGATGAATTATTCACTGATGGCACCTGTCCACAGTTCTTTACTAATGAATGAAAGGCTGTGACGTGGCCTGAAACTCACTCTCACAATGATTACTTTATTCATTGAACATGCCACACTTTAACAGGCCTTAGGGAGTTTAGAGAAGTTTTCAAGTTAATTTCATTTACTAATCAGATTTCAACATCAGGCTATTCTTTAATTCAACATGTCCAGTCTTTAATCATAAATAAATTATCTGTACTTGTGAACATGTGGTATCACAGCTGACTTAACAGCAATAATATTGATCAAACAGAGTAATTCAATGAGATGTTGTTGTGCTTGGACCTCAGGCATGAGTTGAACTCCTTTGATGTGCATGGGTGGAAAATACAGAATAAGCAATATCTGTTTAGGAACTGTATTGAACTTCGGATGGTAAGTTTAGAACATACAGCCTTCTACATTGATACCAGTAATTGGAGCTGAGTTGGGTTGTGGTCTCTGGCACAGAATAGCAAGTTAGCTTGTTCATGCATTGAGCCGTGAGTACCGTTCAACATCCAATTAAAGACTGCCTAACGTCAGTGAGGAGACCTTGCCATGCACATTACTCAACCAATCAAAATGCTATATTTAGTAACATGTAGAGAACAGAGGAGGACCAGACTGACTGTGAATGAATGAATGAATGAATGAATGAATGAAACTTTATTGTCATTGCAACAGGTGCAACAAATTTTTTTCCAGTTCAAACCCGTCCAAGAGTAGACAACAACAACATATAAACAAGCCAGGATCAGGCAGACTGAGGTAGCAGCTGCCAAGCAGCACACTATTTTCACAGATGGAAAAGATAACATGAGGGAGAGTAACAGGATGAGGCTAGAAAAAAAGGTGTCTCTTGAAGGGCCCAATATAGAGATACAAAAAAACACACCTCGGTACATAAAAGCACATAACTCAGACAATCATAACATACGAAAAAACATGGTGGGCATCACAACTAAGTGTGGACGCAGCTGAACTTGAGCGCATCCAATCCACCCACCGCCTGGTAGTGGAGGGAGGGGGGAAAGGGACCAACCAAGGTGGTGAAATCATGGGGGAGGTGTGTCTGTAATGGTTTATGTGAGTGTGCCTGCTTGTGTGCATGCATGTGTGTGTAAGTACGTATAAGTAAGTGAGCCTGTGAACTTTCTCCCAGTTCCTTTCTCCAGTCTCTGCCACCAGGTGATAGTGGGGTGACCTTGGGAGCTGATCCAGGAAAGGTCCACAGCCTGAGAAGATGGGAGGGGGGAGGATGGGGGCAGAGCATCCATCTGCATAACATTTCCAGAGGAACTTGATGACCAGCCATCCAAGCTTAGTACAGAGAGCCAGATTGAGATAACAGCATTTGTTTTGGTTCAGGCTAGAGCATGTTTCATCTGCCTTGAGTCTCTCAGTGGTCTCACTGGCGACTCCAACTCATCCAAATTTTTGGGTCAGTTTCCACCCAGCTGAGCAGACAACTTCTCCAAATTGGTGTCCACCCCGTGTATGAGCTCCGGAACCGCAGCCAGCTTGCCATTCTGAGCTAGAATAGCATCCAGTTTAGTTTTTCATCTAGATTAATCCCCTGCAACGCTATAGTCTGATTGCTCATAGCTCGACACACACCAGCACAGAAATCCGGCAGCTTGCCAGTGGCCGCTGACAGTGTCCAAATTTTGTGATACACCAGGAAACCGTCCTTGAGAGGGGCTGAACCCTCTTCCATTCTGGAATTGCTCTTGGTGAGAGGTGCTGAGCAGGTGTGGGCATTCTCATTGCCCTCGGACCTGGCACTTGTACTTTGAGGTTTACCCCGGTGGACGAAAGGGTAGCCTCCATCCACCTTCAGCTGGGGGGACGGGTCCTGACTGTTGTTTTTGCTTATGCACCAAACAGCAGGTCAGAGTACCCACCCTTTTTGGAGTCCTTGGAAGGGGTGTTGGAGAGCACTCCTTCTGAGGACTCCCTCGTTCTGCTGGGAGATATCAATGCTCATGTGAGCAATAACAGTGAGACCTGGAGGGGCATCATTGGGAGGATTGGCCCCCCTGATCTGAATCCGAGTGGTGTTTTGTTGTTGGACTTCTGTGCTCATCATGGATTGTCCATAACAAACACCTTGTTCAGGAATAAGAGTGTCGACATGTACACTTGGCACCAGGACAGTCCCGGTGAACGTGAGAGATGGAAGTCTGGGTTTCCCTGCTTAGGCAGCTGTCCCTGCGACCCGACTCCAGATAAGCGGCAGACAATGAATGGATGTATAAAGACAAAAACTAAAACTGGATTAGATTTCTATAGCGCTTTTCAAGGCACCTGAAGCGCTTTACATTGTATCCATTATTCATTCACTCCTCATTCTTACTTGGTGATGGTAAGCATCATGTGTAGCCACAGCTCCCCTGGGGCACACTGATGCAAACGTGGCAGCCAATGCGCACCTACGGCCTCTCCGACCACCACCAAACATTGATCCACATTTCATGTTGAGACATTTTAGAACAACATGGTAATGAGATAAATATTATTAAGGGGACATGGGATAGTGTCATGACATATACAGAAATATTCGTCATTCTAAATGAAGAGAATTGAATATGATGAGTTTAATTTCTCCTGCGGGTGGCGCTGTTGCTCCATCAGTAAGACATATTTTTGTCCCCTTAATAAATGGCAGGATTGTTAAATGGTCTCTGAATATTAGAGAAACACCAGAGTCACATCAAATTATCCAGAATTGCATAAGCATTATTCTGATGCCAGTTTAAGTTTTGACCTAGTGCTGCAAGTTAAAATTAAAGAAAACAGACCTGCTAACTATGCTATTCAAAATTTAATTAATTTGAAAGTGCATTTTTGTTCAGTGATTCTTGGCCTGTTGGAGAAAGGAGACACATAGAATTTTGATGCATAATGCTGAATTCTATTTCTACCCCTTAGTCCTCCCCCTCTGTTTTGTGCATTCATGTTAGGGGAGGGGCTAGCTTGATTCTCTTTTGGATGAAGGGGAAGGGCTAAGGATGTGGGATGTCTGTGCAAACAAAGACAGCCCAGGGCTGCATTTCAAATGAAGGGGTGTAAAAATAAGATACCGGCTACATTGGCAAAGATGGTGACAGATGGAAGGCAGGACACTCATAAATGTATAGTCAGCATCAATAAGGATGTAATTTTTAAAAAAAAAATTGTTCCATCTTGTGGCAGTTTATTTATGATATTGTTCATTATATGGCTATTATCTGAATCACCAACATAGGGCTAACCACTAATCAATTATTTTCATTAAAGTTAACTCTAGCTAGTTTGCTAATGTCGCTAACAGTTGCCATCATAGTCTTTAGAGTGTGTATCATAGCATTATAACATAACATCACCTTTTGTGTTTTTGTCTTATTGAAGACAAACTTAAAAATATGGCCACAGCCCAGGCCATTGAAATCCCACACATCTTTGTTATCAATTTGTCACCATTCATTTGTCATAGATACTGTACCTGTCGCTTTGTCTGACATAGCAAATCACAACAACTTTTGATGACATATGATGGTAAAGTAGGGGTATTTAATTTCCTTGGGGAATGTTTTCACCCCATTCCCCTTACTACTCCATTTTAAGGGCTGAGGGGTAGGAAAATGCAAGGGGTAGGAAACGGGGAAGAGGTAAAAAATTGGTATTGGGCCTAATTCTCATCACATCTGATTGGTCAAACTTCGTCTGACGTTGGAAGCCTGTAGAGAGTTATCACGGGTAACACTGATGTTAGCAGAGACAACTGAATATTTGGAGGTGGAGTTCAGTAGCACCCTATCCCTCCTGCACAGTGTTCCCAGCGGAACTCCCGGTGTAGGATCTGGATGAAGCCTTTGGGATATAAAACGGTTCTCAGAGGAACTCTCTTTGTGGGATCTGGATGAAACCCTTAGGATATAAAAGGATTCTGGCTGTAACCCCCAGTAAGGGTTATTGATGGAACCACCACGTCGTTGCAGTGTTCAGTGTAGAAGCTGTCATAGGGGGTTCTCCCGCTTCTGGCTCCTGTCTCTTATCTCTGAGGAGGAGGTCCAGTTCCCAAGGGGGTTCCAGATCAAGATGCTCCTCCACTGCCTGTGGTTTTCAAAGGCGGTCGCTCCCCCTTCCCCCTCCCCCTTAAAAACATCAACAGTCTCTGCAGCCCTGAGACTCTCTGGCAAGCTATTCCACAGACGAGGGCCATAACAATGGAGAGAGGCCTCGCTGTATGTCTTGGTCCTCACCCTTGAAACAATTAAAAGGCCAGTATCATGAACTCTCGTTCATGACTTAAAAGAAGGTCTGATAAATAAGAGGGCCCAAGACCATTAAGACATTTATAAACTACTAAATGAACCTTAAAATCAATCCTGAAACCTCCGTGCTAGCAAGAAAGAGAAATTAGCAGACTCTGGTGATGTTTTTAAGATGATAAGATCCAGTTTTTGTTATATTTCTGATGTGTGTAGTAAAATCCAGCTCAGAGTCGAAAAGAACACCTAGGTTTCTCACACACTGAGAGGGATTAAAATTATGTAGTTTTGATAAAATTATCTCTCTCTTGCCCTCAGGACCGATAATTAAAACTTCACTTTTGTCCTGGTTAAGCTGTAAGAAGTTCTCTGCCATCCATCACTTAATATCTTTTTTTTTTTTTTTTTTTTTAGCTTGTCCTGTCCAGCATCATAGCAAGCAAAATGATAATCTGGTTGCTGTATCATGCTGAACAAATTTGCTCTGCCAAGGGGAGGCATATGGGTAAGGCTCCTCTTGATAATGTGATTGATTTATTTATTTATTTACTTTGAATCACGGAATTTATGTAATCTTGCTGGACCTGACTGGAGGGGACAGAAAAAAATGGAAAATAGCAAAAAGAGCAAAAGGGAAAGAAGAAAGAAGACAAAAAGGTCACAGGCAGAAGGCAACGACCCTTCAATCCACACCATCACCAGACAACAAACTGTTACACCTGTACATGAACACACCAGAAAATTTCCTACAACTTTTACAAAGGCAGAAACATACATACAGAAAAAAAATAGTCATTAAGAGTTTTTAAATAATAACCAAATCAAAAAGACATAATAGCGACCAGATACTAACTCACAGGAAAAATAAAAAAAAAAAAATTATCACTTAGTATTAAAACCCACTGGACAACTCAGTGTCAGCATGCAGAGCATGAGAAACAATGAGTGATCAGTGATGAAGAGTGATGAGTGAGATCATGCAAATGCGACCATGCCTCCACGGAGGCCAGAGGCAGACCAGGGCCAGAGGCCCGGGCCCCCAGCAGCAGACCCGGAGTACCAACCCAAGCCACCCCACCACGAAGATGACTCCAGCCCCACCCGAAGGGCGGCAGAGGAGAGCCCCAGCAAGAGCCCCCCATGGTCCCGGGGCACAGGTCCCAGTGGGCCAAGATCAGCAGCCACCGGCCCCGCCAGGGACTGGCTACCCAGGGCAGTCCAAGCGAAGGGCCCAGGGCCCCAGGAGCCCAGAGGCGGCCACCCCACCCCCCAAAGGCAGAGGGCCCGCAACATGCCTAGGAGGACCAGGCCCCCCCCCCAGACAGCACCCGGCGCAGGCCAGCACACACCCCGATGTTCCAGCCGCACACCCCTGGAACAAGGGTGCTGTCGGCCCCCTCCCCCCACTCCCCACCTGCACCCTATATAACCCCACACTCACACCCTCCCCCACGCCGCACCGACAATCACTCACCACCACACAGTCACGCCACACACAACCCACCCACCATGCCCCGTGAGGGACACCCCAGGCGGACCAGAGGACAGTGAGAACCCCAACTATATCTAAAACTATATCTAAAATATAGTTTAAAAGGACATTACCTGGCTCCAGGTCATCAGGAAACACAGTGATGTAAAGCTGCGTATCATCAGCATAGCTGTGAAAATCAATGCTGTGTCTCCTGATGACATACCCAAGAGGAACATGTACAAATTAAAAAGTATTAGGCCTAAAATCGGGGGAACTGGGGAACCCCGCACTTGACTTTATAGATTCCTGAGGAGCATGCATCCAGAAAATTGGTTTCTTTCTGAGATAGGAGTAAAACCATTTAAAAACAGTACCCGAGAGGCTTCTTCTGAATCTGTCTAGTAAAACTTAGGAAACAAAGCTTCCGTCCAGAGGAAAGAAGCTGAAATTCACTCTGTAGAGGATGGGAGTCATTATTAGGAATTGATAAAGCCATCCTCTGTACCTGTTTAGTGTACAGGGAGGCTGGACAAGACTGTGACTCACCAATCAGGTGACTGGACCATCTCATTATCAGTAAGTTTTTCTGTGTAACAGAGGTCTGACCCAGTCTGCGTGCCCTCCAGAGACCCAGCTTCAGTCTGCGAAGCATTCAGACTGTTTTCCAGAGGTCCTGCTCCTGTCTGAGTGGCCTCCTGGCCGACCGCCAGCCACCAAGCAGAAAGACATCATGCCACCAAGCAGAAAGACAGAACCGACTCAAGTCAAGTCAAGATCATTCAAGGTGACCATGTGCCAGTTTTCTGAGGCAATAAAGGTGCTAATGACCTTTTTTAACAGAGTCATCTGCGTAATTAATGATGGCCGTTTTCATATCTACTCTGACACATGTTTGTATAAAGGTGATAGCACACACCCTCTGAGAAACTGTAGAGAGCACTGGGTCAAATGGAACCCTGTTTACTCTCTCTTTGTGACAGGTCATTTCAAAAGTATAAAACTTATCCCACCAAATCTTTGCTGATTTCCACCAGTTGTAAGAGTTTTTGGTTACAATGTGGGGCTGGTTTTACTCTCCTTTAACTGGAAAAGTTTTTTGGATACTGTTTGGCAGTTGATAATTTTTAACTTTGTACATAATTTGAAGAATCTTGAATTTTAACAGGTCTTCAAATTTCAATATTTTCAATTTGATTAAAAAAGAATTAGTTGGTTCTGTATAGGTGGAGTTAGTAATTAGGCCTGAGCAATAGAGGCGGTGCGAAGGCCTGTTGTAATTGCTCTGTTTTTTCCGTATTCTTCTCATTGTTTTTCTCTTCAAAAGTAAATTGCATTTTTGGGGACCTGACCATGCTTGAAAACTCACCAAATTTTTTCTACTCCCCCAAAGGAATGTGTAAATTTACATATTGTGTATTGCTCAGGACTGTTCCGGTGAGATTGAACGAGAGCACCACCTATTTATGATGCCCCGCCACTGCATATCATCAGTCTTTATGAAATTCGGTTTACATATTCTAAATGCTCGGGCAAACAAAATTTCCTCTTGGAGCAACGCCATGATATCATAAATCAATATAAATCCTGAAATCCTGCATATTGATATAACATGGAAGGACATACAAGAAAGGCTTGTGGACCTATATGATCATTTAAACAGGAAGTCAGCCATTTTGAAAAAAGTGTCATTTTTGGGGTCACTTTTGCATGTTTCTTTACCTTGCATTTAAACTATCCCCTCCTAGAGATTTCATCATGCTGGCCTCAAAATCGGTCTGAATACTCCAGAGGCCCGTGTGATAAATCACACAGAAATTGTTTTACATATTTTTGAATTAATATAGTTTATATATTTCTTCCAGCTTAGTCTTTCACCTATCAATAAACCATGAAATTTTATTTCTGACACTCTTTCATGTTCAATTTCATTTATCACAAGTTTCCTATTAGTTTTGATTGGTCTATATCCAAATATTATAGATTTTATTTAAATTTAATGTTAACCTATTCACATCAAACCAACTCTTCAGTTTATTAAGTTAATTTCCAAAGGTTCCTCCAAATTGTAGCCACAACAACATAGAATGGTATCATCTGCAAACAAAATAGTTTTTAACAAATTAAGCGACTTCAGTTTTAGGTTCATTACAATAAAAAATAAAAAATTAAGCTCCATCCATGACTTGATATCATTATTTTCAAGAAGGTCAAAACAGTCAAGAAGGGGCTGAATAGAGTGACCATCAAACTGCTTGAGGGAGCTGCTTGTTTGCGTAAAATAGTTCCCAGTGGCAAAAGGTACAGTGAAAAAAGAAGAGGCCAAAAAAATAGAGCCTTGTGGTGCCCCCTCCCCCTCCCATTGCTCCAACCGAGAAATCAAAATATCATGGTCTACTGTGTCAAAAGCAGTTGCAAGATCTGAAGTACAAGCAGTACATAGTTTCCACAGTCAGTTGCTAAAAATATGTCATTAAAAGTACTTTAACTGATTCTGTGCTTTGAAATGCCTTAAAACCAGGCTGAAATACTTCCAAACTTTAATGCTTATCTAGGAAATCCTTCAGTTGAATGTAAACAGTCTTTTCCAGTAGTTTACTCAGAAAAGGTAACTTGGAGACAGGTCTAAAGTTGGCTAAATTAGTTCAGTCTAGACAAGATTTTTTTTACACCGCATGCTCAAAGTTTTTTGGTACCTGGCCAGATGTCAGACTGCTATTATTTGAGTTCAGGTTCCGGTTGAGTGAACTCTGGCGTGTCTGTCGCCACTGCTCACCGGTAAAATGTAAAATTATTTTCCGACAAATTCCTACCTGGGACCTCTGGCTCGCTTTTCTCTTCACAAGAAGCGATGGGGATTCATCATCCCATACGTTGGTTTGCAGTCGGCTGGCTCCTTGTGTCTCTAGAGATACATTCACAGCGGATCACGCGGTAAGCTTCATTACAATGACTTACTCCATGAAGTCAACTTGGTCCACTACTCGCCGTCATCCCCGTACTACTGGCCGTGGTGTTAATCACAGTGTCCTGGCCAGCCTGCATAGGTCGGATAACCCTGCAGCCAAGAACAATTCCACCATCGCCAGCTTCGGCCTCCTTAACATCCGCTCTCTCAGCAGCAAAGGACATCTGATCCAGGATGTTCTTGTGGATCAAAAGCTGGACTTCTTGTGCCTGACTGAAACTTGGCAGCAGCCAAATGACTTTGCATCGTTCAACGAGTCAGCTCCGCTGGGATTTGTTTACACCTGCTTGCCCCACGCGTGTGGCCAGGGCAGAGGTCTCGCGATGTTACACCGCGAGAATTGGAAAGTCGTGCCTGTCCCGGCTGCTCCCGTGTTCTCCTCGTTCGAGTACTCTGCCTCTCTTCTGCCTGGACCCTCTCCTACAATTGTTGCTGCCACCTACTGTCCTCCAAAACATAATAAGGACTTTTTAAATGACTTCTCTAATCTCCTTACACTTTTCTCACCTCTGACGTCAAACACAATTATTATTGGTGACTTTAATATTCTTACGGACAATAACAGTAATGATCTCTCCAAAGACTTCTGATCTTGTCTAGAAAGTTTTGGTCTGCAACAATACATTAATTTTCCAACTCACTGTAAAGGTCATTTCTTGGATTTAGTCTGCTGCTCTGGTATCACTCCCTTCGACTGTAAACCTCATATGCTCCCGTACACTGACCATAGACTCATTACTTTCAATGTCAACCTCCTTCTGTCCAGAATCATTCTCCCCTGGACCATCTCATTCCGTAGAGTTAAGGACATCAACATTGAGACTTTTTCTTCTGAAATCATCAATTTTCCCAGTCCACATGCTAACTGCTCACCTGGTGACCTGGTTTCCCCACTATAACAACAATCTTCATACTCTTCTGAATACTCATGCTCCACTGAAAACCAGATCCATCTCTTTCACCCGCACTGCACGCTGGCTCACATCTGCTCTCTGTCGGCTCAAATCCCAAGGACGACAACTGGAACGACTCTATAACAAAACTGGACTCACTATACACAAAGAAATGTACAATAATCATGTAATGCTATACAAGGACAGTCTCTCCTTAACTAAATCTGCATACTACTCTGGTGTCATTCAGTCCAATCAACACAACTCCAAAACTCTCTTTTCTCTCCTCACCAATATTACAAAGCTGCCTGACTCTCTTCCCCCACCACATGCAATCTGTAACTGTAACTCACTCATGTCTTTCTTTGTCTCCAAAATCTCTGACATTCACCAACACCTGGCCTCGTGGAGAGCTGCTGTCTCTGGAGTGGACTTCACTGCCCCCTATACATCACCCATAACCACATTCTCCAGTTTTATTCTCCCCTCCGTCCAAGCCATCTCTGAATTTATCCTCAAATCCAAACCCTCTACCTGTCAGCTCGATCCAATCCCCACAGCTCTTGTTAAAACCTGCCTCTCCTCACTTGCTCCCTTCATCACCAACATCATTCACTCCTCCCTAATCTCTGGAACTGTCCCTCTTGCACTCAAAACTGCTACAGTCACACCTATCTTGAAAAAGCCTGGCTTGGACCAAACAAATTTGAATAACCTTTGTCCAATTTCCAATTTACCCTTCTTTTCCAAAATTCTCAAAAAGTCTGTTGCTTTTCAACTTCATAACCATCTTATTACTAACAATATTTATGAACAGTTTCAATCCGGTTTCTGTCCCCTTCACAGTACTGAAACAGCACTCCTCAAAACCTTCTCATAGCTTCAGATTCAGGTTTACTATCCATTCTCATCCTTCTTGACCTCACCGCAGCATTCGACACCATCTCTCATAGCATTCTCCTTGATAGACTATCATCCACCGGCATCACTCACATCCCCCTCACCTGGTTTACTTCTTACCTTTTTGGCCGCACACACGTCATTCAAATGAAATCTGATGTATCAAACTCTTTCCCTGCCTCTGCTGGTGTGCCCCAGGGCTCCTTTCCATTATCTACATTCTTCCACTTGGTTATATCTTTCGCAGACACAATATCAATTTTCATTGCTACACGGACGACACCCAGCTCTGCCTCTCTACCAAACCATCCTCTTCCCTTCCACCAACCTCCCTTACCACCTGTCTACAAGAAATTCATTCTTGGTTTTCATCCAACTTCCTCAAACTCAACAGTTCTAAAACAGAAGTCCTCCTGGTAGGCACACCCCACACTCTCTCCAAATCTAACAGTTATCCAATTTCCATAAACAACTCAACTGTCCTTCCCTCCCCTCAGGTAAAGAGTCTGGGTGTCGTCCTCGACAGCACTCTTTCCTTTCACTCCCACATTAACAGTATCACCTGGTCTGCATATTTTCACTTGAGAAACATTTCTCGTCTCCGTCCCTCTCTCACCCCCCACACCACTGCCATCCTTGTCCACAGTCTTGTTACTTCCCAGATTGACTATTGCAACTCTCTCTTCTTTGGTCTCCCCAATAAATCCCCCCAGAAACTGCAGCTCCTCCAAAACTCTGCGGCATGCATCATTACACGGACCCCTACTACTCACCACATCACCCCCATCTTACAACAACTTCACTGGCTGCCCATAAAACAAAGAACTAGCTTCAAAATTCTCCTCATTACATTCAAAGCACTCCACAATCTGGCCCCTCCATATATATCTGATCTCCTGCACATTGCCACTCTGGTCCGTTCACTTCACTTCTCCTCCTCTCTCCAGCTTCTTGTCCCCCCTGCCCGTCTCGTCACTATGGGGAGCCGAGCATTCAGCCGCTCTGCTCCCCATCTCTGGAACTCTCTTCCCCCTGACATCCGTACTCTTCCTCTCTTCAAATCACAACTCAAAACACATTTGTTCAGACAGTCCTATGCCATCTAGACACTCTCCCTCTTTATGTTGTCCTCCGCTCTGTTTTGTTTTGTCCTTATTGTTTTTAACCGTTTTAATGTTTGTTTTGTAGTTATTGTTTTTTTAACTATTTTAATGTTCTTTTGTACAGTGTCCTTGGGTGTTTTGAAAGGCGCTTTTAAATAAAATGTATTATTATTATTATTCAGAATAGAGGGTCTCACGGTGGGAAAAACCTACTTGAACAATCAAGAAGGAACAATGTCACATGCAGAACCACATGGATTCATACTAGACACAAACTTCTCTAAACTAGCAAGAGAAACTGGCCGGAATTGGTCAAGTAAGCCGGAACTGAACTCTAATTTAGACGGATCAGCGAAAGGCAGTGAAATCAGAGATCTAATATTAACAACTTTGTCAACAAAGTTAAAAAATTTGTTACATGCCTTGTTTGAGGCTTGCAAAGGGTCAACTTCCTTCACATTTAAAATACGGTTGCATGTGTTTCAAAGAACACAAGGATTATGTGAGTTAGCAGCAATAATATCAGAGAAATACTTATTTTTAGCAGCCTTTACTGCTCTCTGAAAACAGCTCCAGTTGGCCTTGAGCCTTTCAAATGAGACCTGTAGCCCATCTTTCTTCCACTTTCTTTCAAGCTTCCTGCACTCCTTTCTGATAGGTTGCGTGTTGTCATTTAACCTCATACTTCTATGCATGTTTTGCATTGCCATTGTTTGGCCATTGTCCACTAGCGGGCAATGCTAAGTTCATAGTTCACTCTTGCGAGCCAATGTCAGTTTCAGACACCTTTTGGCAGTGGTAATGCACTGCTATAAAGTTGTTTCTGGCCAGCAATCCGTAAACATTTGTATATAGTCTTGTCTTGTCATGGATGTCACAAGCTTTTATTTATGGGATAAGTCACAAAATATGCTTAAAGCCACAAGGTTCAAGATTGAAGCTTTTTTATTGTCCGTTTCTGTAGTGTGTGAGTACATACATACACAGGAATGGAAAAGAACATTTCTCTCCAAACCATGGTGCAAAAACACAAAGAATAATTTAAGGAAAACAAAAACAGTGATTGAAAAATACAGTAGAGTAGAAAAAATACAATACTGTACTTGTGTTTAGATACACACAGATGAGATGAACATCTAAAACTTTCACAGAAGAAACAGAACAAAAACATCGCACTATTAGGACAAGGAGGGGTTGTTGCGTCCACACACTTCTTGTTCCTCCTATTGGACCCACTCTGGCTGCTTTGGTCTTTGGCAGTCATTTTTCACTTCATAAAGTTTCTCTCTGTTATGCCCTGGCTAGGGATTAAGAGTGCAACACAAAATAATTTCCCGTCCCCGCCCTGGAGTCAGGACAACTCTCTCAATCAACTCTCTGATAATCAAAAGTTTATTTAAGATAAGCAGATCAATAAATAAGTCTGTAAACCAAGCCAAAACAACAAACAAAACTAACTCAACAAAGAAAATGACAACTAAAGCCTAAGTGAAAGAAACCAAACAAAACAAATTTACTAACACTCCCTACACCACATGAACAGGAGAAAACGCATAGAAAGAAAAATGGCGGTTCACCCTTTCAGCCTACAGCTTAGGTGAAAGAGAAAAGTCTATTTACAACAAAATACAAAGAGTAATTCGTTGAGATCAGCAGCTCGAATCACATACACAAGAAAAAAAAAAAAGTTTGAGGATCGCGCAGTCTGATCACTGCTGTTGTCAAAAATCCTGCCATCAGAGCACAAGAACACCAGGGGGATATTCCACAAACATAGCTAATGAAGGCCAGGCTGTATCGGGAAAGCCTCGCTTGAACTAACACCATCTTTGAATTAAGGCTCAAGCCGTTCCACTAACACATTTCAGCTGCATCTACTTGAGGCTAATTCAAGCGAGGCTTACATAGCCTGGCCATGTGGGAGGTCCTGAAGAATGTAGGAAGCCCTGACAAGTAGATGGTGGAAAAGAGGAGATGGCAGAAAAAGAGAGCAAGCCGAGAACTGTCATTTTCTCAGCAGCTGAACAAAGAATGCTGATGGAGATCAGTGACGTGCAGTGGGGTTCATGGCTGGTAAGGCATTGACTCTGGAGTCAGATTTACAATTGTAAGAACTGAAAAGAGCATCTTATTTCACTATTCATCCACCAGCATGCAACTTTGCCACCTTGAGGTGAGGCATAGTACTGCCTGTCTCACCTGCTGACTTTTCTCTATACTTTATTGTACGATAAGCAGGAATAATTCTCTCACACATACATTAAAGACATTACACAGACTGTGGAGAGTCATGGTGTATAACAAATATTTCTGTTAATTTCATATTGGCGATATGCTGAGGAACAGAAACGGGCAAGCGTCATGCAACCCAGTTTGTATTGGACCACGCAGACACAGGAGAGGCATAGCTCACCACTGCCTCACCTGGGATTTCTGCCCTGTTTGATCGATAAATCCTCAAATTCAGTGATTTTTGTGTAGAGTCATACTGAAAATGCACTTTTAACACAGACCAGTGGAAAATATTAATATTTATTTTATGTACCTTTTCTTTCTTTTCTTTTTTATCATGACACCTCTCCTGACCGCATGTCACTGCTGTCAATTGTGGATTTCACTGTCCTCATTTATTTATGGTCTCCTCTTGTGAGACCAGAATTGTCTCCGTATGTATACTGGCCCTGTTCAATTTATTATTAACTCAATAATCAATATGCATTGTCTTTGTGATTATCATGTGTGCGTGCGTGCATGCGTGCGTGTGTGTGTGTGTGCAACCTATATTAATTCTGCACTGTTACATCTCTGAAGAAGCAAGTACCAGAACATATCTCAGAGTGGAAGGTAGCCTTTGAAGAAATGTATTTCCTCAAAACATGTTGAGTTGTAAATATGTTGCACTGTAGCTACCAAGACAATGTCAGAGACCACTGCTACCTGTGGGGCTGGTGGCCTGAATGCGCTTTGAATTAAGTGTGCACCTTCTGCAGGGATATTAATAAAAGGCCAAGCCATGGTAACCAAAAAGGAACCCTGTCTGTATCTAGCTATGTCTTTCTCTGTCCATCTCTTTAGATTAGCTTTCTCTTTCTCTATCTCACTCTTTAAATACCCTAGGCCTGAATGGACAGGGCTCAGCTGATCCCAGTTTTACTGTTACCAACCAGAGTCAAAGTAGTGATATGATAAGTGTGGAATACCCCCCTGGTCTTTTCAAGTCTGCATGTGTTGGCAGAGACCAATCTGGAGATGGCTGGTGTTCAGCCAGAACCAATCAGTAGGTGACATGCCCTGGGACAGCCAACAACACTTAGACCTGTAGACACTCTTCAAGACCATATATAAGAAAAGATGACATACCCAGGCACAAAACAACAGACACTAAATAACACGGCTAATACCATAACAGTCTCTGCATTGTTTTAGAGGCTGCTGGTACCCATGATTGGCCGCTGAGCTCATTTTGGGTCGCTCCAAGCCACCAAGCAGAGAAACCGCCTGCACCTTGTCATTGGCCATGGTGATGGTTTCTAGTTAATAAACAACTCTACAATTACATGGTCACTGTTGCCAGGGTCCTAGAGTTGATCTGATGACTTGTTTGGTGATGCCACTTCTTCGTCAATCAGTGACCTGCACTTTGTGGGCGTCATGTTTTCAGCCCACTTGGAACCTTGGCAGAATGGGTACCAGAGCAGAGGAGGCACTGGTAGGAAAGGGGCATAGTAAATGAGTTGTCCTTTTCTACACCAGTCCTAAAAGAAGCATCATGGACTTAAATTGTAGTCTCAGAATTGAAACTGAGTTCTTTCACTTGTGAAGTGCTGGGTCAACAGTATGTGTTGCTCAGGAGGGGTTGGGATAGTCATGTTTTGCTGAATCCTGTAAAATGCCTGCAGAAATCTTTCAATAGAGCAGACAGAATTTTCATGCATGAGCTCATTTGGCTCATCCTACAGTTTATTGATGCTAAGGCAAGTTTATTATATTTTTACAGTCCAGTTTATGAATAAGATTATTCAAAGTGTCTTAAAAAAACTTGCTGGTTGTCAAAAAAGCCACTGTCTGCCTTTTTCACTCAGTAATTCCACATCTGCAGTTATAATTTTTATGTTATTATCTTTTTTTAACCTGTTGGTTAGTTCATTACCAGCTTCCTCAAAATGTTTTTTTCCCCCCATTAATATAAAAGAAATTTGTCCTTCATGACACATATATGTGTCTCTGTTCCCTTTCATTTTTTATTAGTTCACTGTATCAACAAATTTTTATGTCTTGATGGATTCCTGTCTTTTGACAGGAAGAAACTTTAAACTTTGTTTTTCAATAGTGTCTTTTTTATATATTTCTTTGCAAATACTTTTCATGATGCCCTACATACACATACAAATGCAGCAGACATTTATCACATTTTCTCTACAAGTCAAGCAGCCATGTTTGGTAAGACATTAAATGGGGATTTTTGACCATGTGTGACTGTAGAGTCCAAACTCAACAGTTCTGACTTTGTCCTACTCTTATGGCTCTCTGTAATGTACCTGTCACATTGTTGATAAATGGCTGCATGTATACTTTAAGGTTCACCTGGTAAGCATGTCACCTGCAGTGTGTGTATGGCAGAATGATTGATAAGTGTTCCTTTCTGAGCATCTTTTCACCAGATGGGCAACGGCACGTATGTGTTACATAGTTGGAATTTAAAAACATGAAACTGTACATTTAAAAAAACAATTCTGATACAAAAGGATAACAACCATGAGACAGTTTGTTTGTTTTTTTTTTTTTTTTTACCTACTTTAATGGTTCGTTTTTGGTCCCTACTAGTTAAATTGATTATTTCATTCAATATAATCCTTTAGATGGGAGAGAGCTCACTCGTACACCTGGTACACATGTCTTACCCTGATCTGATTGAACTGGGTACCTGTATATTGTAGGTTTAGTGGATTGAAGCTTAGATCCCATTGGAATAAGTAGTGAGGCATACACTATTTGCAAAAAGTTAGGTATATTTCACTTGTTGAATGATGTCACAACAGATTTAAAATGTACAATGACCTTTACAGGTGAACATAATTAGAATTTCTCTAAAATTTATAAAGCAAGTGTACAGCTGTTAACTGTTTAAGTACTAACTGAACAGCATATAGTTCTCTAACAAGATGATCAGCTGCAAAAATCCATGGTGGAAATTCCATCCCCTTTAATACCAAATTCAGACAAACAAAAGGCACAAACATGGTTCAAGATGGCTGTTCATGTTGTTGATTTTTAAAACCATTTTTATGACAGCCAATCGGCAGCCACGCTGTAGAACACATGGTAAGGCTGAATAAAGCCCATGCTAGATCACATACTTCAGCATGGACATGTCATAACATTCACCAATCAACATTCAGGAAAATGGTGCTTGCCATGACTGACCTCCTGGAAAGTGTCAGCACTCTAATCCCAGATTAGCTGAGTTTACTAGAAATATGCGTTACAACCCGTTGCCATAAACCGTTCTAGTTTTTATAAATGCTGAAACATGTCAAGTTATATCAACGTGGGCTACCATTAGTCTTTACTTAAACCCATCAGTTCATGGATCTAATTTTCTTTATACTCTAGTTGTTTGAATTGTCTTAAATGAGATTTAAGTCTTTTTTTTTTCTTTCACTGAACTTTGTTTTACACCTTCCTATGATAACAATTTCTTGATGAATCTTTTCAACAGACTGAGGGTCCAAAACTGGTATCTGCAGAACTAAACACATGACAATAGGTTATGTCAGTAACCATCACCTCTCCACTCATGACATGATGTCATACAGGATGTGATTGGTGGTGGCTTCTTTTCCTGTAGAGTCCATTTCACCCATGGTAACAACTTTAAAATTCAAACAGGCAGAACTTTCTAACATTGTCTAATTGCTAACATAACACAGGTGTTAAAGCACAGAACTCAAATTTAAAGCACAGCAATCAAAATTAAATTTCAACTGACTCTGCTTTTCCTGTCAGCCTTTGAGGTCCAGATATGTTGAGTTTTAAAAGTAGTCCCGCCCCCTCTGACAGAAACTAACATGTTCAGTTGTCTTACCTATTCATTACTGTTACACTGCACGATATAAAATTTTTTAGAAACAACTTGTTTGTTTTAGTAATGAGACACTTTTTATACGTAACATAAAATGATAATTAATCAATACTAAAAAGTTTATGTTCAAATAAAATCTGGGCTAAATTGCAGGCTAACTAGCAGAAGCAAACCCTTAAAATTCTGTCCTGCTGGGTGAGCTTCATTCTGCATCCTGTGTCATCTACACTGTGGCTACTGATTGACTCTATTGTAAAAATGGTGCTGGAAGTCAGCCTCATGGTTTAACTCTTCACCTGACTGGTCAGTTATCAGTTATCTATCATGAAGATCAGAGTTCAAAAGCCAGTCTTGGAACACTGTTTTGCTAAATGCAAAATATTTAACTACTCTATGACAAGACATGAAATTTCAGACTTTCTTAGTTATTAGTGGATCTTAGTCATTCCGGACACATGCATTAAAATACTTTTTAAAACATGAACATTTGAGGGTGATGATCTAACACCCATACTTTCACTAGGCCTTGTAGAACTTTTTCTCCCAAAAAAGGGTTCTCTGCATTAAAGGGGTTCCTATAGGAACCTTAATTCTTACAGAGAACCCTTGAAGAACCTTTCAATGAAAAAGGGATTTTCAGACACAAATGGCAACCTCTGCCCTTCATGGAGGACCCTTTTAGAACCCTTATTTCTAAGAGTGTATGTTGCTGGACAGGACAGGTTAAATTTAAAAAAAAAAAAGAAAGAACGAAAGAAAGAAAGAAAGAAAAGAGGAAAATATCACTTTTTGGGAAATTTATTTAACAGGCAGCATCAAACGTTTTTAACAATTGAATGCAATCTTTTTTTCAAAGTAGACATGCAAAGACTATTCTTGACATTTTTCTGTCAATTTAACAACATTTTTCAAAGTTGGTGTGGCATAAGACTGATGCCAACAGGCCAAGCTAGAAGTCAGATCTGTGGAGAGACACCTCACTTCTAATTAAATACAAACAAGATAGTTTTATACCATACTGTGGAACACTCCTGCAAAGGAGGACCATCTTCATGAAACAAGAAAGTTAAACAGTGGTTGAACAGTGCACTTTCAGGACTTTAAACAAAAATGAAATATTGTGGCATAATTGCCATAATACACATTGGAATTTAACTAATATATATATATATATATATATATATATATATATATATATATATATATATATATATATGCTCAACATTTATGTAATTTGGTCCGTTTACAGGGAGCTTAGCTATTTTTCGGAAGAAGAAAGAGTAATATCACTGGAAATTGTGGGGGCAGTGCTGAGCTGGCTGACATACGATCAGAGAAAGAACCTAACCAGAAAAGAATATGAGAATCAGGAAGGGAACACTATATACGAATGTTTGGGGTGTGTTGGGCGGCTATAAACAACTTTATAGTGACACATTACCGCAGCCAAACGGTGTGTGAAACTGACGTCTGCTCACAGGAGTGAACACTAAACTTAGCACTGCCCGTTAGTGGAGGAATTGACTTAACAACTATGGCAATGCAAAACACGCATGGAAGTATGAGGATGGCGACGTATGACAATGTTTGAAACAAATGTCACTATTTACATATATAAGTATGTTATAAGCATTAATGGGCCTTAACCGTCTCCCAGATGGACTACATAAACTTTTGTGTGGAAAACACTGTACCCACCACGACTGTATGAAGCTTTTCCAACAGCAAGCCCGGGATTACTACAGACATTAAGGCTCTCCTGAAGGAGAAAAAAAAAGCTTTTCTATCTGGAAATAAAGATGGAATAGTCTGCTGAGCCAGCAGCATCATAAACAGGGGAAGGAGGAGAATCACTAGTCTGGTGAGGAGGGCCAGCTCTGTCCTGGGATGCTCCCTGGACTGGAAGAAAACAGGAGAATGATGGCTAAGATGTTATCCCTGTTAAACATGTCCCACCCTCACAGGACACGTTAGCAGCACCAGGCAGCTCCTTCAGGGAACAGCTGGTCCAGCCATAGTGTGTGAAGGAGAGGTACCGCAGGTCCTTCCTGCCTGCTGCTGGCAAAGAAAATGCCTGCTAGTCTGCAGAAAAATAAACAAATAAATAGCTGACTAACAACTGGACTCCTGCACAATACACTCCACCTCACCTCACTATTCCTTTAACTATGTAGGTGTTTTCACTTTTTTTTCTACTTGGGATATTCGATTTCCTCATATGTATTCTCAGGTACATCCTCGCTCTGTACTTTCTACTAGTATAATCAGAATTAAAATGATATTTATTTTATTTTACTTTTTAGAATTTTATTATAAATATCTCATCTTCTTCTTTTTTATCTTATTCCATGTATTGCATTTCCTACTACTTATTTTCCACTAAGTCTTGCTGCTGTTATACTGTGAATTTCCCCGTTATGGGACTAATAAAGAAATCGGAATCTGAATATACATATATATATATATATATGTAGTCAAGTAGGAAACACATCTTTTAACAACACAACATGTAAATAGTCATTTTAATCAGTCAAAGAAAAAAATAAACATCTACATTTAAAAGGACTTTGTCATCTGTAACTCTGAGTTAAGAAATTAGGTTATTTATTACCTATTAATTAATTTACTTTATCATGGAGCATCCAAACCTTTCCATGTCATTTTGTGCAGTATATTTGATACTTATACGGTTGTGAAATTAGTTTTCGAGCAAATTGTGGTGTTAAGAAATTAAAACATTAAAGTTTGTAACCTTATACCCATCAAAAGAGGTCATTGTCCTTTTTTTTTTTTTTTTACCAGCACCCATCAATCAAAATATTTCCCTGCTCCTTCCATCGTCTCAGAACTTGAGCATGTACTGTTAGCAGAATAGATTGCATTATGTTCTGAGATACTATCAACCCTTCAGTCTCTAGATTTTTAATTTAGGTGGTGTTGACATAGATCACTATCTGTTATCACTTGTTGCTTATCGGTGTGATGAAATGGAATTCCACTGTTGAATATAAAGATGATCCTCCAGAAGCCAATCTGTCATAGTCTGGGGATATATTATCTCTCAGCAGTTGGAGTTCTATACATGTTTCACTTTTTTATCCATGCTTGTGTTTATGGACAGTTGTTAATGCATAAAACATTCCAAATAACCACCATCCTCACGTCCTTCTTGCTCGGTTGTGATTGTGTTTGTTTACTGATGATGGTAGCATCCTAAATTTCTCCTGTGACACTGAAGTGATAAAAAAAATAAAGAAAAAGAAAAAACTATTTTATGTGAAAATGTTTTATTTTTTAAGGAATCAGTCTTAAGTGATCATTATATAGATTATTTTATTAGTGTTGTTAAACTATTGTGATGACATGACCTCCCTTCAAGTCATAAGACAGGCAGCAAGCAAATACTGTTCAATAAAATATATTTACCATTTGTCATCCCACTCCTCCCCTCTAGGTTACCGCAGCATAGGTGACACAGATGTGCCACACAGTCAGACACAACCTCAGCTACAACAGTGCTGACTGTCCACATAAACTCAACCAAAAGATTCTACCAGATTCAAAAATTGTAAAAAAAAAAAAAGACTATGGGGAGAACAAAAGTAGAGGCAGTGGTTGAAGATGTCCTGGCTCCAAAGGCAGTGGGTGATGTTCTCAAGACACTAACATCAGATAAACCCCTCTCATTCTCCATACAGATGGAAGCATCGAATAAAGGCAACAGGAAGATGTTTCCCGTTGCTGTTCAATACTTCATCCAGAATGCGGGGTCACCAACAAAATGTTTGATTTTATAGAGAATGCAGGTGAGTCTGCTGCTGGTATAGTAGCTCTCATAGAGCAGTTGCTTGAGAAATTAGGCTTATCATTTGATCAAGTGACAGCATTTAGTGCTGACAATACTAATGTGAATTACGGAATTCACAACTCAGTCTTCAATTTAAAGAAGAAACAAAATGATCTGTTACAAGGAAACTGCCATGCACACATAGTGTACAACACAGTAAAGCATGCTCTTGACCAGTTCACTAGATGTGGAAAATGTTATACTAAATGTCCATGGCTTCTTTTCCACATTTACCAAGTGCAAAGAATTCCTCAAAGAGTTTTGTAGGTTTTGTAATGTTGAGTTTCAGGAAATTCTACGACATGTCACAACCAGATGACTCTCCTTTAATCCAGCCATCACCCAGCTGATGCAAACTTGGACTGCACTTAAGTCTTACTTGTAATTGTGGAGGTTTAAAAAAAAAGTTGTCAGAAAAAAAGTTGTCAGAGTCGGAGTCAGGAGAAAGTTGTAAGAACGACAGTCATGTCACTAAAATGCGAAATGCAGCGCCTTACATCATACAGTCGGTGACGAAGACCAGCCAAACGTCTCAACCACAGGAAATGGTAAGACTGCCTGTTGCTCATTTTGATAGATATAAAACTTGACAAAAACTAAACAGTATGCATAGCACTGTAATAACATGTAATGCATTTGCACTTATTAACACTGCACTCTGAGATTAATGCAGAATCAATGGGGGACCCGCTACGATAATAATGATAATAGCATGGATCGAAAATATGTGCATGATTTACGATTAAACACGCCAATCTGATTTGAGATAAACGCTGAATGAATGGGGACCATGTAATGATAACGACAAAAGCTACGATAAAAGCAGTAATTGTAGGCGTCTTTGGCTGTAAATAACCACCTGTAGAGTCAAATAGATGATTTTACAGTGGTATTAATTTATTTTGCCAATAATTCATTGTCAACTACCTATTTTAGAAATGGAAAAAATAAAACTCTACGAGGAGCTGAGGAGAGAGCTTGACAATGGTAACATTTCTTACCCATCAACAACATTATCACTGCAATGTATATCATTCTTTTAGGCAAAATCACCCAGAAAGGTTTTGACGCCAGAGTCAAAACCCTGCTGTCCAGCGCACAGAGAGAGGGTAAGCTGTCTACTAACCATGTTGGCAACATAGACTGTTGAATTGTTGTCAGTTATTAAAAAAAAAAAAAACTAAGTGCCCCATTTGTCTTCAAGAGTTAATCAATATTCATTGAATTGTTACAGGGACAGCACAAGACGGAGAGGTCTTCAGCGACCTTTTTTTGAAATTCAGAAAGCTGTAGAGGTACATCATTATTTGGCTTGGTCTATATTTATGTCTTTGTACAGCTTGTGGTTTAACACCCATGCACTCATAACGTTCAAACACTGGGTAACACGATGGGATGATAAATATGGTAGTATTAACTGGAGACTCCAATAAACTGAACCGGCATTGTCATGTCCTCTTTTTCAGAGTGAAATGAAAAAAGGCAGTCCTGATCAAGGCATAAGGGAAACGCTGCAGCGTGTTGTCTGCAACCAGCCCACAGGGGCAATCAGATGAGACCGTTGAGGAAACAGCATCTACTGCTACAGAAATGACAAGTGCCATTGCAGGAACGGTAACTGACGTTGTAGCAAGAGTGGCTGGCTGTTTGCTGTTTTTGGATCTCGGCGTCTTTTCATTTCTCTTTCTCTCTCCCTGCCCCCACCCTCCCCTCGCCCTCTCTCTGCTGGTAGCCGTTGAGAACAACTGCACAAAACTGACGTTACTCCATCTGCGATTGACTAGTTTTGCCTCACATCAGGTCCTGGATGTGTGGCACAAAAGTTTGTATTTCAGATCTGAATTTGAATGGAGAGATCTGAAACTGAACAAATGTGCACAAATTACTAAATGTTGTGGAGGTTGAACTAATTGTTGTGCAAATGTAAATAGTGATGTGAGAAATGCACCAAAGCGATGGAGAAAAACTAACAAGCCAGTGCAGTTGCTTGCCAACTGTTATTAGCTTATACTGGAGCGGAGAAGAGCGTTAAAGGTACATACTTGCAACAAATGGAATGCCAGCTAAGTCACTGAGCAGCGCTATGTAAGCAGTGATTTGGAGCTAAAATGGAAACCAATCACAACAGGAACAAAGTTGAATATTTATCTAACCTTGATGATGGGCAGAAAACCAAAGACCGCATCCATGCCAGAACATCACCTCAGTATCAGACACAAGGCATCTAAGAGCAGATTTTGAAATTCCAAAGAATAAAACCATTTAAAAATTTACCTGGAATATATTAAGCATGCTCTTTGTTGCTCTACATTTTCCACTGTTTTCCCTCTCTCTGTGGAAATTGGTAGGTCTGTTACCTCTATATCCATCCAGCCTGAGAGGAACACCTCCCAAAAGTCGCAATTATTGTGGGTAAATTGTTGGTCCTCTTGTAGCACACAGTGGACTCATTGTATTTTCAGCTAAGAAGCAGCTGTTCTATGTCACCATGCCAGATGAATTAATCAAGCTAACAATGAGCACCTCTTGTCTCTTCTGGAGCAAAGCACTGCTGCTGTGGGTGGTGACTGCTTATTATATGAGTGTCTCCATTATAAAGAGATTCCAGGTGAAAATGTCTCCCCTGCATGACTTGTTGGGTTAGGTTCACTTTGACTACTGCAGTAAAAAAAAACTAAATAAAAAACAACATAAAAAAGAATATTTTTGTGTTTGTTCATGTGCTGAAAAAAGAGCAATTTTCACTTCAATAAATACAGGTCCATCTCAAACCTCCTTTAAGTCTAGGAATTTATTTCAGTCATGCTCCTTGAGGGCTGCTGTCCTGCAGGTTTTAGATGTTTCCCTGCTGCAACACATCTGACTCAAATTAAATGATCGTTAAGAGGCTTGTGCAGAGTTGACAAGTTATTGGAGAACCATTTTATTTTAATCCGGTGTGTTGCAGCTGGTGAACATCTAATTACAGCTCTGAATTGATTTGGATCCTACCTGAAAAAGAGACACTACTTCATGTCAGTTGGTAATTATGTAAATCTACTTAAACATGACATATGGAGTTACACAAGGCTCCATCTTGGGCCCTCTATTGTTCAGCATCTACATCCTCCCACTAGCTCAGATCATGGAAACAAACCAAATATCTGATCATAATCATGGTATGAGGTCACAATACCTGCTGGAGAAAAAGCCCACAGCACCAATCGGGGGCAAAAAAACACAATGGAATGTTGTAAAATGCTGAATAAGAAGAAAGTTTGGATAAATGGGGCAACCATAGCAATAAAGTTAGAGAGTCACCAGGGGACTCTGGTCCCACACAAAGCTTCAACTTGTGTCCTGGTCAAATCAATATTTGGATGTCCACGAATTTTCTTCAGCTAAATAAAGATAAATCTGAAGTTCTTGTGTTTGCAAATAACAAGTGTCCAGCTTCAACATTCCATTCAGCTTCAACAGATCTGATCCAAAACGTTAAAGTAAATTCAAGTAAATCGGTTCTGAAAACCTTTTAGTTAATAATAAAAGTTTTTCTCTTTTAATCTTTCCAGTCATCAGTGTATATTGCAAACTAATGATGATGTATTTACTGTTTACAACTGTTTGTATTGTATGTAACTCAGTGAGTGCATTCTCTTGTCTTGTTTCTTCTGCTCATGAACGAAACATAGTTTTGTCTTCTGTATGAACTGTGCTGTAGATATAAAAAAAACCTCTCCATGTCCAGCCTTACAGCCAGGAAGAAGCTAAACAAATGTTGCCTGAGATCCTTTTTAAACATTAATGTCTTCTTCACCAACAGTATTGCTTGTTAGTCAGAGAGCTGAACAGAGGTGGCCTGTCTTGACACAATATTCAGTCAAAAAGTCAAAGTTCACAATATTTGCTGGAGTAAAACCCACAGCACCAACCAGAAGAAATGAAAAACACAAAGGAAAGTTGTAAAATGTTGAATAAGAAGAAAGTTTGGATAAATGGGGCAACCATGGAAAAGAAAGTCATAATGTCATGACTTTCATGTTCCACTCCGTAAACATCTTTGCAGAAAGTGAAAGTATCTCCTTTCATTCCCTTCAGAGGAGTCAGTAGACCTCAGCCTTTTCCTAGCATTGGTTCAGGCTGACTTATGTGCACTTTTACAATAAAAAATACAACAAAAACACATACTTGTCACCATGTCACAGTGCTTTCTTCATCATATGGTCTTTCATACATGTTGTAAAGGAATTTTGGTTACACATAATAAAAATCAAAATATAGATCTATGTAGAGTGTTGTCGTTAGGTTGAGAATGAGGTCCTGCCTCTAGTAGAAGAGTTTAAGTATCTTGGGGTCTTCTTCACGAGGAAGGGAAAGATGGAGCGGGAGATTGACAGGCGGATCGGTGCGGCGTCTGCAGTGATGCAGACTTTGCATCAGTCTGTCATAATGAAGTAGGACCCGAGCCAAAAGGCAAAGCTCTCGATTTACCTGTCGATCTACATTGCTACCCTCATGTATGGTCCCTAGCTGTGGGTAGTGACTAAAAGAACGACATCGCAAATACAAGAAGTCGAAATGAGTTTTCTCCACAGGGTCGCCGGGCTCTACCTAAGAGATAGGGTGAGAAGCTCAATGATCCGGGAAGGGCTCAGATTACAGTCACTGCTTTTAATTTACAGCATCAAAAAGAGCCAGATAAGGTGGCATAAGGGGTAGTCCCAGTGAGACTAGAGAAAACGAAAATTTACCTTAACATATCTGGTTAGTGAGACGCCTGTGGCCATCTGTCGTTACCAATTGCTTCAAGGAAATATATGGTGTCTCTGTTGATCCCAGATGCGTCAGAGCGAATCTTTGCATGAAGAATAGTCGCTTGAACCCTGTGGTTTTTAAGAAAGCTGGGGGTTATGTTTTCAAATATGAGACTGGAGTTGTCTGCCTGTATCAGCAGGGGGATAAAGAAAAACCAGGACTGCTGGATAGTTTCACGCTGTAATCCTATGACTGGGGTGTTCTGAAACTCATCTTTCCCTGGCATCCTCCAGATTCGGGATATCCTAAGTCTAAAGAATCTGAAAGTCGAGAAGGTAGAGAGGTCTTTGACTGAATGTCAGGAGTTGGAGTGTTATAGACTGGCAGTCTAAATCCGCTGCTTCAGGTTGCTGGTTCTTTCATACTGTCCAGCAGAGAGCTAGAGGGGAAAAGAACTTGCCTGATCTGTTTGTTTTGGAGACTTTCCGTTCAGACTGTGGCATTTTCAGGACATTGCTGAAATGTCGGATTGGTGCGGTGTCTGTAGTGATGCGGACTCTGCATCGGTCTGTCATGGTGAAGAAGAAGCTGAGCCAAAAGGCAAAGCTCTTGATTTACCGGTCGACCTATGTTCCTACCCTCACCTAAGGTCATGAGCTGTGGGTAGTGACCGAAAGAACAAGATCACGAGTACAAGCGGCCGAACTGAGTTTTCTCCACAGGGCGGCCGGGCTCTCCCTTAGAGATAGGGTGAAAAGCTTGGTGATCCGGGAGGGGCTCAGATTAGAGCCGCTACTCCTCCACATCGAGAGGAGCCAGATGAGGTGGCTCGGGCATCTGGTTAGGATGCCTCTTGGACGCCTCCTTTGTGAGGTGTTCCGGGCACGTCCTACCGGAAAGAGGCCCTGGGGAAGAGCCAGGACGCGCTGGGCGGACTACTTCTCTCGGCTGGCCTGGGAACGCCTCGGGATCCCTCCGGATGTGCTGGTGAATGTGGCCTGGGAGAGGGAAGTCTAGGTTTCCCTGCTTAGGCAGCTGCCCCCGTGACCCGACTCCGGATAAGCGGCAGAAAATGGATGGATGGATGGATGCTGGCAATGCCCCCTCGAGGCCTTGAGGCAGAAATGGCAGAGATAGAGGATCAGATTTCATCTCTCTTCCGCAGTTGCCGAAACTGAACTGACATAGTGGCTGTAAAAAAAACACAGAATTTTTAGACCCCACCTCCAACGCTCCACCTCTGCACTAGAGGCTGACATTTTTTCAGGAATCCCATGGGTCACGGGATTCCTGCGGGATTCCCATGGGATGGGAGTCAATGTTATTATTAATCACGTGATTGGGACAGTACAGGATAAAAAGTTAACGGGAGCAGACGGGAGCGGGAACCAAAAGGAAAAAAAAAAAAAAAAAGAAAAAGACAGGCTCTGCTATTTTGTAGTCTTTGCTCAATACACCTACACTGCAACCAAGTATAAAAAGAACTACACTACCCAGAAGCCAACACTGTGAGAGTTAGCAAACACCCGCGGAGAGACCGATATGGCAAAAAATGATTTACACTAAAAATAACTTGCACAAAACATATTTTGAACTAAATGTTTGGGATAAATACTTCAAATACACTGCAGGAACACAGAATAGGAGAGACTATTATGTGTGCGCCAGAATGCCGATAGCCAGTAGAAATTCTCATATCATGCCTCGACCATTCATTAATGTTTTGGCTCTTTTCCCAGATATTCTGCAGTCTGCTAACCCTACTATCTGGAATCAGATGTTGCAGAGGACCATGGGGGCACACCTGGGACTTATTCCTCCTAATACAGGATGCAATTTTTCATTCCTCTTGATACAGAACCAGTCTGACACCATACCTATCCTAGGCCCAGTACACATTCCTCCAAAGCAGAAATTTGAATGTTTAATGAATAATTTTATTCTTAATGTAATACAAAATGCTTAGGTATGATAAAAACACAACACTGTTCATCTGCCTACACACCCTGCACCACTGTGTAGGATGCATCACTGTGCCACTGGTGTAACACCTGGCATAAATCCGGAAGAACGAAGTAAATAGATTTCATATCAACCCCGAGGGCTTATGTATAAAATAAATTTACAAAAACAAAAATGAAGGACAGTTTTGCTATAATTTTAGTTTTAGTTCGTTTTGTAAACACACAAACAGTTTCAGTTGATTATCATTTTTTTAAACTTGTTTTTATTTTTATTTCAGTTAACTTTAATGTTTTTTTAATTCTAGTTTTCGTTAGTTTTCGTTAAATAACGTTGGTATGGTCAGTAAGATGATGTCTGGAGCAGTGACAAAAGTGCTGCTCCATGAGTGTGGTCAAGTTTGTCTGCAGCTTCTGAAAAACAGCAAAGATGATTACGACAATGCTGAGGCTTCCATTTAGGCTTCCAGGCCACAACTTTATGAAAATGATAACTTGATGATACGTACATCAAAAAGCGAAAGAAGTTATGTATGTTGAAAAGTAATGATAAACAGGACGTAAATGTAAAAAGATTCACGTATATAGTTTATTATCATTATGTTATGTGTCAAGATTTGGAAAATGTATTCAGCAGTGTTTGTGTGTGTGTGTGTGTGTCGGGTTGTTGCTGAATGTGAAAGGACAGGTCAGGGTTATTGACTCATACTGGAGGGGTGAGAAAGGGGAACTGCAACGTGAATACACATGAAAGAACTGAAAGATAACCTACCTACACCCTGGTTTTGCATAACTTATCTTGCAGTGTCGCAGTGGAAAATGCAGAAGCAAGAGGTTTGTGTAACCTGTGTATAATGTGTTTGTAGCCAAGGGGGATGGACTTCATGATACTCCCACTTGCATTGTGTGAAGAAACTCAGTATCGTGCTTGTAACGTTACTCACTCCTTGCAAGTAAAATTTGTGAACTTTGAATTTAATTCTCTGTGTCTTCTTTTGATTGAAGGCTTATAGTGTTTGGGGTTGGTAAGAATTTCCCTAATATGAAGCTTTAGGGCCAGCATGTCCAGGAGACCTGTGTTAAAGGCTGAGTTGAAGTCCACAAACAGCATTCTAACATAGTGATGGAAAAATCTTGTATTGACTGTATTAATGATATTGTGACGCTCTGTGAGGGACACAGTTAGTTATGGTGTGATCAGAACTGTTTTTACAAGTCTTTGTGTTATTTTAAGTGTGCATCTGGGATTGAGAACAGTTGGAAAAACACATTAAAGGACCTGATTACCCACCTGCTGGGGTTGGTCAATGTAAAACCTCATTCTAGGGGTCCTGCACCAGGGGCTGAGAGATAACAGCTCCCAAATGGTGGTTGGGGTATATAAAAGAGGTGTCTTGAACTGAATGTCAGTTCAACATTGTCGGCTGACCTGTGTTCAACTTGTCTTCTGACTGTGTTTGAAGGTGTGTATTCTCACTGATCTAAGTGTCTGTCGTTCATTAAGAGTTTCTTCCTAACACATAGGTGTTGGGATTCTGCACGTGTGTCAGGGCCGTGTGAAGTGCTATCCAGACAGCATCCTCTGTAGAATGGTTCTCCCTGTAGGCAAACTGCTGGCTGTACAGGCCAGCAGGGATGGTGTCCTTGATATGCTTTCGCAGGATCAGCTTGAAAAACTTTTCAATTCAGTTCAATTCAACAACAAAATTGGATTCACTTTGATGGTATAGTTGATGATGACTGGGGTAAGAGCGAAAGGGCTGTAATCACTAAGGCAGATAATGGTTGTTTTTGGGGAACAGAAACAATGAAAGAGGACTTCAGGCAGACAGGAACCACAGAAAGCTGCAGGGACAGGTTGATGATGTCCAGAAAAACATCTGCCAATTGGTCTGCACATGTTTTTAGTGTTCAACCTCACACCTTATCTCAACCCATAGCCTTGTTGATCATCCTTAGGGCGCAGGTCACTTGGTGCAGCTGCAGGGTAAGAGGCTAATTCTGCACCTCTGACTGTGGAGAGTAGACAGTACATCTGCTGCTTGGAATGTTGAACATGAGAAGAAGCTGTTGAAGATGTCAGGCAGAGTGGGGTCATGGCAAGGACACAGCAACCCTCAAGGATGTGTGCTGAGCCCCCTCCTTTTCACTCTGCTGATCCACAACTCCACACTGTTGGACAGCTCCAACAACCTCATTAAGTTTGCAGATGACACGACTGTGGTGGATCTCATCAGCAAGGACGATGAGACAGACTAAACGAGCGAGGTGAACTGCCTGGCCTTGTGGTGTGAACACAACAATTTCTCTCTGAAGAGAGAGAAGATGATGGAGATGGTTGTGGACTTAATCACTCTAACCAGACCATAAGCTAATTTAGTCTTCTTTAGTCTTCATATATTGCACTGACTGTAATTTGCCTTGTCTATTTTATTTACCATGTTTATTGGCTCATATTTTTGTAATTCATCTCACCAAGATTTGAGAGAACTGTAATTCAATTCTCTGTTTGTCCTGTACATGCTGCAGAATTGACAATAAAGCTCACTTAGACTACTTGCCCAAATTGTTAATGTTGTTGGGGTCATTAGTGCCCATGGAACTGGCAACCTGCACATCGGGAAAGACTCCATCAACGCTAAAAGGTATGCAGAAATTTTAGAGTGATCTGCTTCCACACAGCATCTTTTTCAGACAAGACTTTGCATATGTAAGCAAGGTAGTGTAAACTGCATAAATCTTCTCTTACAGAGTCTGGGTCCCGGACTTGCCTGTAGTCAAGACTTTTCACCAAATGAAAACATCAACACAGTCAGTAAGGCAAGAAGAAACGAGGTTTGTAAATGTTAAAAATGTTGAGAAACAACAGAAATGACTTGGAAAAAGTCAACTAATGTGGTTTATTAAAAGGTCAAACACAGCAGCATGTGTACCTTGTGCTTGTTTCATTTGGGTTTGCCAGCGCAGTTTAATTTTCAACCTGGTCAGTTGCAGTCATTTAAATTGATATCTCCTTTGAGACCATGACAATCAATGGCTGAGAAAAAGTGATTTATTTATTTATTTGCTACCTCTGAATCACAACACATGTAGCCTGCTGATTTAACAGAATGAGCTGCATATTCAGGTATCTCTTTCTGTCAGTTTATCTGCAGGCTAGGAAGTAATAATGAGCTTATCTCACCCCAGGCAACCGAATGTGACACCTCATTCCACGGCCACAAAGCCGGGCAGCCATGACAGTATGTGTGTGTGTGTGTGTGTGTGCGTATGAGGGAGAGAGAGAGAGAGAGAAAAGAGACTGAAAGATAGAAATTGGCTGGAGAGTTACAGGGAAGCTGTTTTCTATTTAATGCTGACCTTGACTTTGTCCTTTTTTTTCTCCAGCACTGTGCCAGCTTCCAAAAGAACCATTCTCCCCACCTCTGTTGGACCAAACTAATATTAACACAGCATACTCTCGACCAAATAAATAAATAAATCACATCTTGTTTTTTTGTTTTTTTCCCTGCCTCTACACTTGATCATTCTTGGATGGCTCTGGAGCATCAAGAGGCATATATTCATTATCTGTCATCATATTCATTTCTATGCTAATGAGAAAGCCATTCGCGATGAAAATCTGTTTTCAGGCTCTCAAATAGAAGTAAGTGGCAATCACATACTGTTTGTTTTCAAGGTCTGCCTTTAAATGAGAGAAGGCATTTCCAACACTCTCATGCACAGGCCATACTCCATAAATCATATTGTAGCAAATGCAAATACCAACCTGTTTCATCTGTAGTTCCCAGAGCAGCCTGAGCCTCTCAGCCTTGTGATATTGCTCTGATTAAACAATATCTGAGTCTAGAGGGGGAGAAAATGCTAGTTTGATAACCATTGATTGATGGAGGGCAGTAAAAGCAATATCATTTTAAAAATGTTGTTTTTTTTTCAGTTTCTGAAAATGAATGATGAGCTTGTTGAGGAAGGAAAGGTCCAGTCAGCCCAAACCCTCAGTAGTGCAGATCAGTGTTGTTTTCATCAACAATGATAATGACGAATTTATTTAATTGACAGACCTTTTTTCATGATAACAAGACAGTGACAAGCTAAAAATGGCTCTCTGATGACTAAAATATGACAAGATATTTGTGAGATTTCGTTGACGAGATGAGACTAGACAAAAATGTTCAAGGGCTGATTGTCCGACATTAAAAATGCATGACATTTGTGGCGATTGTGAGTGCAATCTGTCAGTCAGCAATGCTGCTGCACCTTGGCCACGCCCACCGCCTGATGCACAGCATGCACACAGACAAGCATTTTATTCATTCGTAGATGAATCATAGCGGCAGTGTCGACGAAGGGGTTTGGTGGTCGGAAGTGACCAGGTCAAGTTGAGCATGTGTTTCTCATCCATTGCTCATGTTTTGGACATGTGTATGTTCAGGGTGTAGTATTGATCTTTAGAAAATTCTCAGAAATAAAGCCACAGTTACCAAAGTATGGATGCTGTTGCTCTGGTTATTTCCATCAATGATTACAAACTTAAAGATAAAGTGCTAACTGTGGAATCAATTACTCCAAAAAAGCAAACAACAAGCTCACAATGTGTTGCTATATTTTGAACTTATAGATCTGCTATTTTCTTTTGTGACATTTTTGTATGATGAAGTGGGGCATCAACTCATGAAAAAAGTGAAATATAAAAATAAAAGGTTTCACCCAACAGCGATTAAGTATAGCACAGCAGCATTGCATCCCTGTTGATGGGGAAGTCTCGGCTAAAGCTATGGATCTACACTCTTAGAAAAAAAGTGCCGCCTATAACCACATAAGGTTCTTCAGCTTGTCCTCATATGAGAACCCTTATTGGTGCCTGTTAGAACCTTTTGTAAGGGTTTTAACTGAAACCTTTTTAGATGGTTCTGACTAGAAACTTTTATAAAGGGTTCTACCCAGAACCCCCTATGACAGGTTATACACTAAAGCCTGCAATGATGTGGTGGTTCCACCAATAACCCTTACTGGGGATTATAGCTGGAACCCTTTATAGCTAACGGGTTTCATCCAGATCCCACACAGGGAGTTCCACTGAGAACCTTTTTATTTTCAGATGGTTTTATCCACAACCACATAGACATCGTTTATGAGGATTTTACCAATAACCCTCTTGCTTTTGATGGTTGTAAAAAAATTATGCAAAATATCAGGCACAACAATTGAATAACATACACATTATATATTGTCTCTGTCAAAATAGTTTGAAAAAGCATTCTACTGCATTCATAGCTTTCCTTTTATTCAAAAATCTTTACACAATGATTGATAAGGAGGGCCTACTCGCTGAGGAGAGGTTATGTTGGTCCTGTGGGGAATAAAGGTGAGCATAGGCCAGTGGATTAACCAATGTTACAGACAGACAAGCCAGGTACCCCAAGATGTCCTCGTCAGGTGGATGAATACAATCTCCAACAATGGTGACATAGGAAGGAAAGACAAAAAAAAGTCAGTCAGTAGCATCCATACAAGACATAATTACTACACCAGATGAATTACTGAGCTTTCTACCAACAATAATGGATGGTCCAGAGAGAATAATCTGAAAACAGGCACATAGTAATAGTAGGAGTGGAACAGACTGACGAAGCTTGTCTCCTGCAACACAAACCTCCATAGACACACAATCAGATGGAAGTAAGAGGACCTCACACAGTTTTAACATTATGTAGTAAATTTGAATGTCTTTTCAGTAAACACATTCCAGGTTTGTAACACAAACAGAAATGTTACATAACATATGATAAGTCCATGCTGGTCCACTGCAGTGTTTTCCTGTTGGACTGTGCTGCTGTGTTTCTGGCTTAGATGTTTTAGAAATTATATTTGGTATATCTACTTGGGCATCCATTTTCGCCACATTCAACAACAAAATTGGGTTCACTTTAATGGTATAGTTGAACACTACAAATTCATGTCATCTCACCCAAAAAGGCACTTGCAAAGTGACCAAAACCCTCTTTTTTAAGCCAGTGGCACACATCATCTTTTGTCCAAAGCTGATAATTCATCTGTAAAGATATACATAAAAGAAACAGATGTTAATATTAAGATATTCTACTTTTCCCCATTAAAGTCCTTAGCTAGTCATGCTTGGTAAAATAACATTTAACTCACCTTGATTCTCTGAGGTTTCAGATGTTGTCACACTTAACCCATCTCTTAATCCAAATTCCTGCACAGGGGATCACATGAGTAAATAATAATCACCACTGACATGTCACACCCTTTTTGTCAATATAGAAACCAACTCTCAGCTCCCTCAGGGCAACCAACCGTGCAGCCAGTTCCTAGGTCCCACATGCCAAAAAATCATATCAAGATAGATTCCCAGTACAAAAATGCCCCTCAATTTATTTTACATTAGACAGAAAAACCTATAAATATAGTTTTTGTTTGTCACAAAGGGACCCCACATTTGAATATTTGACTCTTTTTTACCTACTTTAATGGTTTGTTTTTGGTCCCTACTAGTTAAATTGATCATTTCATTTAATATAATCCTTTAGATGGGAGAGGGCTCAGTGGTACACCTGGTACACATGTCTTACCCTAATTTGATTGAACTGGGTGTGTTGAAGGCTTAGTGGATTGAAGCTTAGATCCCATTGGAATAAGTAGTGAGGCATACACTATTCGCAAAAAGTTAGGTATATTTCACTTGTTGAATGATGTCAGAACAGACTTAAAATGTACAATGACCTTTACAGGTGAACACAATTAGAATCTCTCTACAATTTATAAAGCAATTGTACAGCAGTTAAATGTTTAAGTACTAACTGAACAGCATATAGTTCTCTAACAAGATGATCAGCTGCAAAACTCCATGGTGGAAATTCCATCCCCTTTAATACCAAATTCAGACAAACAAAAGGCACAGACATGGTTCAAGATGGCTGTTCATGTTGTTGATTTCAAAAATCATTTTTATGACAGCCAGTCGGCAGCCAAGCTGTAGAATAGAGGCTGAAATTTTTTCAGGAATCCCATGGGTCACGGGATTCCCACAGGATGGGAGTCAATGTTACTATTAATCATGTGATTGGGACGGTACAGGATAAAAAGTTAACGGGAGCAGATGGGAGCGGAGACCAAACGAAAAAAAAAAAAAAAAAAAAAGAAGACATTTGAAGAAGGGTTGCATCTAAAAGTTGCAGGATGGTAGATCTCGAGGACCGAACTTGGGCACCCCTGTTATAACGTGATACATTTCACGTTTTTACAATGAACATATCACGTTATAATGTGATACGGTCCCAGTTTTTTATTTTTTATTTTGGTGACAGCTCCACTCTTCCGTAAACCCGCGGCGAGACCGATATGGCAAAAAATGATTTACAACACAAAGTTAGAAGTAATGATGTGTCTATTAGGTTGGCAGAACTGGTTAAAAAAGGCGGACATATTAATGAACTTAACGAGAGTCAAGTGCAACGGTTTTTAACACACTGTATGCCACTTGTAAAAGATGTTTAGTTAATGACTTTTAGTAATGAGTGAAATACAACTTTATATGTTCTGTTTGAGTTTATTTAACTTTGGTAGACATGTTGTGAACCATGTGCCGTTTTATTGTTGTTCTCCCTTGTTTTTGTTTTTTTGTTTTTTACAATTGTAATTGACCTCTAAAATAAGCTACAAACACTTAGCAGCTGGTTTAAAAAAGAAGGATGAATATTTAATCAAATTCAATGTATTGCCTAAAGACTAAACAAATTTTTAAAAATGGGAGCAGGAGTCATTCTAAATGGGAGCGGGATGGGATCGGGAGTAATTTTATCGGGATTGGGACGGGACAGGATTTTTCTTTTGCTTTGGCCCAGAATTGGGACGGGACAAGATTTTTTTCTGTGGGAGTGGGATGGGACAGGAGTAATAATGCACTCCCGTGTCACCTTCTACTGTAGAACACATGGTAACGCCCAATGAAGCCCATGCCAGAATACATACTTAAGCGTGGACACATGTCATAACATTCATCAGTCACCATTCAGGAAAATGGTGCTTGCCATGACTGACCTCCTGGAAAGTGTCAGCTTGGCGAGCTTCATTGTGCATCCTGTGTCATCTACACTGTGGCTACTAATTAGCTCTATTGTAAAAATGGTGCTGGAAGTCAGCCTCATGGTTAAACTCCTTACCTGACTGGTCAGTTGTCAGTTATCTATCATGGAGATTAGGGTTCAAAAGCCAGTCTTGGAACACTGTTTTGCTAAATGCAATACATTTACCTAGTCTATGACAAGACATGAAATTTCAGACTTTGTTAGAATTAGTAAAATGAATTTATTAGGGCCTTGAAGAACGTTTTCTACCAAAAAAGTGTTCTCTGCATTAAAGGGGCTTTTCTAGGAACCTTAAATCTTACAGAGAACCCTTAAGAACCCTTGATAGAACCTTTCAATGAAAAAGGTATTTTCTGGGCAGAACCTCTGCCCTTCATGGAGAACCTTTTTGGAACCCTTATTTCTAAGAGTGTACCGTTTTGGTACCTAAACGCATTTTCCTTCAGTAAGTGCTTAGATCTCCAAAAGCAATAATGCTTCAGAATCAGTTATCTTATAACTTATTAAGGCAATATTAACCTCATCAAATAATCCAGTTTGCATAAAAATAATATTAAATAATTAATTTTAGTGTTTTTCTCATTGAAGAAATAAGTGGTTTTATGACAAAGGGCACAAAACCAAATATATACATACAAAATATAATCAAAACTTTTTATCTGTTTATATCTGACGCTGTTGAAAAGCTCTGCTCTGAAAAAACAAACAAAAAAAACAATTTACATTTGACATTGTTACGATACTTTTATGAGGGATACTCTGTTGGTACCCAAACGCAAAGAGCGTACATTTTTCAAATAAATGCACATATCTCCAAAAGAAATAATGACTCAAAATCAATGTTCTTATTAATTATTGACCTTGTCAAGAAAGTATTAACCTAATATTAAACATTGCAGTTTGTATCTTATATTTCGAAATAATGCAGGTTTTTAAGTTTTCACATAGAAAAAAGTAGGGGTTTTTATGACAAAAAAGGCATAAAAATCCCCAGAATATAAAAACATAATGAAAACTTTTATAACTATGGTTATATCTCTAGCTGTGGAGAAGATCTGATGTAAAAAAGTAAAAAAAAAATATTGACATCTGACATTTCAATGATACTTTTATGAGGGGTACCGTGTTGGTACCCAAACACAAAGAATGTTAGTTTTTTTAAAAGGTACCCCAAGGGTTAACTGTAAAGGTCATGGGTGTAAGTATGCAATGAGTCAATTTTTTTGAGGTAATGTCGGTTCTCCTTTCCTCTCTCCGCCATTTTGCTTTGAAAGTATGCACTGCCACTGCTCGCTGGCTGAAGCCTTTTATAGGGAGGGAGTGCCAAGGGCCCTGAGAGGAGGGAGGATGCGACAATTCCCTACATGAACACATGGTCGGACCAGCCGGTAAACACGGAGATGGAGATCAACACAGAGAGATGATGTGTGATGTCATGCTACACTCCAGATGAAACTACACCTCTAGTTGTTCACATAGACATTTTTTAATTCCTTCAATCTAGAAATGATGAATTTCCACTAATTGCCCCTTTAACAACACTCTTTGAAAGCATTTCAAGTAAAACACTGTTCCTGCTGTAATGTTTTCTATAGAGCCTGACTTTGTTCTTCTGTCTTTTATATTTCAAGATGGCGCCAGTATATGTGGCCTGCCATCTCTCATTTGCAAATTTGTTTGTGTTTTTACTACTTTTACTGACAATCTGTCAATATAGCAACTCTGTACTGTTGTATGATCGTCAGTCTCTCCTGGCCATACGCTTTTCAGACAGAAATTAACAGAAAACTTCGCCCCTGCTTCTATCTGTGATTCCTGCTTACCTATGCCGTGCCTTGATGCCAACTCGAAGTAGGAAACTCCACCGTCGCCAGGGTACGTGCAGCGGTAGGCTGGCAAGACTCAAGAGACTTATGGCACATTTTTTCGTGGATTTACTCTCCGAATCTGAAATTCCTTGTCGCTTCTTTCCTTCCCACTGCTCATTGGAGTCCATCTATGCTTGGTTGGTTGGTTCCTGTTGTGTGTCTGGATGACTTGCATCGGCTCTGCCGTCCCCGTTCACCTCGCCTCTGGTGGCGCGGGCTGAATGTGGGGAACCTGCGGCCTAGGTAATTCAGTGCAGTTTGTTTGGATTTGTGTTGGATTGGTATCGGCCAATGCTGAATCTCAGATATCGGTATCAGAAGTTAAAAAAAGTAGAACGGCACATCCCTACTGTTCATTCTGCATTAGGGTCCTTCATCTTCCATCCACCCTGACAATTAAACCTGATTTTAATTGTAGAAATGGACCACCAATCACTTTATTCTGATTTAACTTTAACTATGCTTCACTTTTCCTGATTATTTTTCTTAAATGGTGACATGATATGCTAGAATGACAGGGGAGTTCAGTCATGTAGTGTTTCAGGCTGAAAGGTTAAAGACTCAGGTAAACACCAGCAGTCTGAAGTCGTTAGTATTTTGTGTGACTGAGTTTACTCTCAGATATGTGTCTTTAACTATTATTAAGCCAGGTGCCATTCTATTTGAAGATATATTCTGCTCTGTTGGCAACTGGCTGAAGATGGGTTCATAACACTGCCAGAGGCTCACTTGCTTCATGTCAGGATTTCCATACCACTTGACACTAAACTAAAAAAAAGGAATACAACCCCATATTTTTTCTGAATGCTGTTGTTTAACCATGTTTTTGTGACAATAATAAAATAAAGGCCACCACCCTGTGTCATAAGGAAGTCAATCGTTTCTCAGGGAGGGAAAAACATCTATTCCCAGTTGAAGAGCCTATCCCTGATGTCTCCAGTGATAATTAAAGACAGAAAAAGGTTGATATTGGGTCCAGAGCAAGAAGGAACTAGACAGTGATGTTTCAGATATGGAAAGAGAAGAAGTAAGGACTCTCTGGTTGAATACTCAAATTTAAGCTCACACTTGGGAAGGGGGTGAAACTTTTTGTGATATGTAAGGGAACTTCCACTGGAAAAAGTTTTGAACCAATAATTTAATCCAGGCAGAACAATTAACAACAAAACATCCTGAAGATTAATCCCATTTTCTGGATTTTTTCTATTTATGGCCCTTAGAATGAGATGACAATGAATGAATCACTACATTTCCTAACACCATGGGAAAACATAGACAAAAAACTATTCTTTCAGTCTTTGACACTTTTTAGCTGCATAGGTCCAAATAGCACTATAAATGCTGGTGATGATGATGCCTGGGTGTATTTATAAAATGAGGAACTGCCTCACAAGTGGCTCAGACAGTGTGATGGGACAACTGGGTATTTTGGAAATCAAGACTGAATAAATACTAAAGCTACTGATTTTTATGTGTGTATGTATATATATGTGTGTGTGTGTGCGTGTGATGCCCTCAAATCTATGCACAGAGCCAGCCGACTCACTTTTTTGCCATATTGCCTCTAGACACCTCCATGTCTCACGTCATTGGCAAAGGATGCTGCGCATGCGTTAAAAGTTTTAACACAGTAATGATCTTTATGATCTTTATTATGATGGTGCTACTATTAGTGATGATAAGGTTTTGTTTGGATATTTTATGTCACGAATCAGCAAACTGGACCACAAATAAAGTTGCGTACCAGCGGAGGGGATGGAAACCAGCAGGGTGGTTTTCAGGGACCGTGAGAGAAGCTCCGCCAGGGCTGTGGAAACTGCAGAACCAGAAAGACAATTAGTTTGTTCTGATAGTTACAGAAGTGGAAAATCCAGGCTGAATAAGATCTCCAGGAATCCTCCAGAGTTTCCAGATGGCAAGGGGCAAGATCCGTAATCCGAAATCCAAATCCTGAGGGCAGTCCAAGGGTCAGAGTACCGGCAGAATGAATCACAGGCAGAGTCAACAGACAGGGGGCAGGCAGAATCGGGTTTACTAAGTCGAAACACAGGTCAAGGATCAGAGACAGAGTAGCAGGGTTTACCAGACAGGGAGCAGGCTGAGTCGGGATATCCAGGTCCAAAAACGGGTCACAGGTCAGAGATCAGGTTGGCAAGCAGGAGATAATGGCTGGAAGCATACAGGGATAAACCAAGATGATCTGGCAGAGAAGAGTTGTCACAGACTGGTATATAAGGAGCCCAGACCAGGTGGAGCGAAACAGCAATCAGCAGAGCTGGAGGGAGAATGCTTTCAGGGACGGCTGGGAAAACTCAGCGCTGACCACGCACTGTGACAATTTTACATAGGTTATTGCATATTTTGTTTAATTACATTTATCATATTATTACATTTTTTTCCATTCAATAAATATGAAAAGTCATGTTAATCTGTAGTTTATTTTATTATTTTAAAAATATTAACTTATCTTAATTTTAGAGAATTTTTTTTGAGAAAAAAGAAAGGAAAAAAAGACAATGATATACCAGATATAAGATAACAACATCAGCTGTTAGACAACCAGCTGCTACACCTGTAATGAAGCAAACAACAAAAAACTGACATGATCATCTGAAGCACCTATAAAAAAGACAGACAATCTGTCACAATAACAAAAGCATCAGCAACACAAAGAAAAACATGAACATAACTGCAGTTTTAGTGATTAAACTCACAACGTGACACCGTGACTGTCTTAGCATTCAGGTTAGTAAGAAACAGAAATTAATAGTGATCAGTGATTGTGCAAATGCGACCAGGCCTCCTCAAAGACCAGAGCCATCCCAGGGGGTCCTGAGACCCAGGAGACCAGCTGCCCCCCAAGAGCATTTATCCCAATGTCCAGGAGGACTAGGTTTTACCCAGACAGACACCCAATGCCCAGGGGACAAGGGGGCAGTACCCCCTCCCATCCTACCACCCGGAAAAACCCCCGTTCCCTCCCATTCCAACGCACCAAAAACACCCTCTCCCTCCCTCCCGTCCCCCAACCCTCAATACTCCCTTCCTTCCTCCTATGCTGTCCCCCCACTCTTTCAAATGCCAGCCCCTCATTCCCCCCATCCTGAGTCCCCTTCTACTCAACCCGCCCACCAAACCCAATCCCAATTCCCCATTCGATACTCAGCCCCCTCTCATCCCATTTGGCCCATGATAATGCTCATTGTACAATAATGATTTTCTTTTAAGGGGTAAAAAGTATCAATATTGATATTAATGAAACTACCATTAATTATTGACAAAATATCAACAGGGAAAATTCAGGTATTGCCGATTCCTAACTTCATCCTCTCTGTCCTACCGCCTACTACTGGAGTTTTTGCCTCAGCACTGCTGCAGAATATGGACTATACAAGCTTGACTGGAAAGGTCAACAAGCTGCTTAAAATGAAGAATAGCATAGCAGTAATCTGCTCCTTCCATCTTCTCTTCTTCTCTTGTTCTATATTGTAATTTTTCTACTCTCAGTCCATTTAGTAGTCATTCCAGTGCTTTGGTTGTCCTGCAGCATGCACACAGTCAGTTGTGTGCAGTGATTTCTTTATTATCAATCTGTCCTTTAAATGTCTTTGTTTTCTCATCTGTTCTTCACTTATGTAATCAAATAAAATCACATAAAATATTAATCTCAGGGGGATTTATTATGGGGAAATTCTAATAATAATAAATTAAATGTACTTCACTTTAGATAATTGGAATTGTCTTTCTTTCCTTTCTTTTATCAGAACTCGCACCATAGACACACAGATGCCACAAAATCTACGTCATTGGCCATTTTTGTCTTTCCCTCCCATCATGTTCTTGTGTTTTTTGTTTTGCTTAGTTTTTTTTGTTTGTTTTTTCTTTTTATTCCTAGATTTATTTATTCCTTTTTATTTTAGATATTGTTTTGTGTGGCGAGACAGGGGGAGTATGTGAACTTCAGTTTAATTAAAAATTCTGACATCACCACTTCGGGACTTTCACCAGAGATTAATAACATCACTCAACGCAAGGTAATCAGGTTCGTTTTATTAATGAGGCGTGAGACAAGGATCCAGTTAAATTAGAACAATTATTTTAAAAAGGAGAAACAAACTGTTAAAAATAAATAAAAAATAGGGCTGAGACTCACCATGGGACAGGTGGGCTGAAACAAGGTGAGGGAATCCAGGGAAGGGCCACCCAAGCACACATGCAGAACATGCACACTACCACACAGCACACATGATCAGCATGCAGAAGAGGGGAATGTCAAACCAGGAAGGGAGCTGACACCAAGGAGGCACCACCACCCCAAGCTCTCAGATCTCTGAAAAGAAGAGATAAAATAAGAATAAGGGCAGTAAATAAAACACATACAAAAAAATAGCAGCACACAAACTAAGTAAACTTGTCTTAAAATAATCTAAATAAAAGCCAGCTGTAAAGCCCAGGCCCTCAATTTGCATCACCAACAAATTGCACCACCACCTGACAGTTCAGCTGAAGAACAGCAGCAGTGTTACGCCCCACTCTAGGGTTGTGGGAGGGAGTAACAAAAGAAATGCTATGGACAGGTGTAAAAGTGAAACCAAGCAGATTTTATTGTGGTGAGCGTAAATAAAGATTAAAACCAGGTGTCAAACATAATCCAGTGTTGGGGTTAGTGGAACTGCTGAAAGAAAAGTCAAAATGTTATTATTAAACCGATACACAAAATCTGCCAGGTAAACCAAACCAAGATAAACACAAAGGTGCACTTAAACCGGCGAACTTAACGAAATACCAAAAGTGCAGCAGTTCCAATAATCTAAGTGAAAACCAAATACTCTAAACTAGCCCAACACATCCGACCAATGTCTTCTAATGTTTAAACACCATTGATAAATCAAAAGACAGAACACAAACTAACTCAAAGCGAAGCCAAAAAACAAGCTGTGTGTTACGAAGGTAAAGCCCAACTAAAACAAGACTATTAATTACCCCCACAAGGGGAAAACACAAACAGCCAGGGTTTAGCCCTGCTGGAACCTCAAAGTAGTCTGCAACACAAAAGGCTACCATTTATGCACAGCAAACACACAGACTGGCCACGCCATCAGAATTCTGCCAAACTGAGGGGAAGCCGTCTGTGCTATTCGGCTTCTCCTTTCTAAGGTGAGGGGAAGCAGCCTGAGCTGTCCAGCTTCTCCCCCTCCGGAATGATCTCAGCAGCAGTCTTTAATTTCCGAGATTCCGGTAAGCTGCAACATGATTGGCTGGGCGTTGACCGGGGCACGTCTGATCCAGCCACTCCGAACAGACATCAGGGCCTGGCATTTGCGTACAGAACGAGCCACAGCTGTCTGCAATAAGCGGTGCCCGTAACAGGCAGGTAGTGAGACATCTCGCCCAACAACAAATCCTTGTGGCCTGTAACGTGCAGCAACTGTAATCTTAAAAGAAACACTGTGACCAAACAGCCTAGCAAGGCAAAGCCACACAGGCATCCAGTGGAAGCGACGGCAAATAAAATGTCCTTAAAACAAAGTAAAATGGAGCAAAGCAAAGCAGCAGCAATTAGTGGGATGATCAGCAGGAACGGTGGTTAGCTGTAGCTCATCCAGCAACGTGTACTGCAGCAGCCAGTCCCCTTAAAAAATAAATAGTATAAATATCCCATACAGACAGGAAAGATGCCCACAAGAAGTGGATTTACCGGCTAGGATGACAGAGTTTGCTGAAGAGAGGAGTCTTCATGAACAGGCGGTAACACGAAGCACAGGTTTCCCTATAAAAATACTGCCATTTAACTAGTGTTAATTTCGTTAACGAAAACTAAATGAAAATATTTTTGTGAACGCACATTTTTTACCGGACGAAAACTAGACTAGACGAGACTAAAACCCCCATTAATAAACAATAACTGGGACTAAATCAGAATACATTTTCGTGGACTAATAAAGACGAGACGAAAATTATAATATTATATGATATGACTTTGTCAAATCCTCTCTCCTCTGCCTCCTCGGCTCTTCCGCCACACACACACACACACACACACACACACACACACACACACACACACACACAAACACCATTTCAAACCTGCAGTGGGCAGGTAAACAAAACACAAGACAGGAAAGCGGTTCGCACCAAAAGGTTAAAAGTACAACATTAATGGCCATGCTTCTCATGGGACCCAAGAGAAAGAGAAGACGTGATATATGGACCCATTTTCGCTACACTGAAGTGGAGAAAAAACCTTATGCTTGATTTTAGTCAAAGGGAAGAATGTGGGCACAAGGTAGCTGGAAAAACAAAACAAACCTGAAGCGACACGTCGCAGTTCACCACAAAGACATTGTGGTAAGTTAACAAAAAGTTTGGTGGTGATTGTTTATAACGTAGCATTAAACCACCGGCTGTAATGTTCAAACAATAACGTTAAACCGACCGCAAACCGCTGGCTAACTTACTAGCTTTGTAGCTTGTAGTGATAGCGGCCACTGGTTGGTAGGATTGTGTGTGAAGTTGAATTTATGCTAACTTAGATACGTCATACTGGTCGGGCAACTATGTTTTCAGTTGGATTGCAAGTTTAATTAAAGCAGACAGAAGTATGAGTTAATCTAGGAGCTGCAAAAAAACTATAATTAACACAAAACATCTGGGCAGCTACACATGGATACAAACTAAAAACTAAAACATACTGAAACAAATCTTCTAGATAAAATAAAATAATGCGGCACACTTAATTCAAAACAACTTTAACCTACATTTTCATACATGAAATAGCCTAAATGTGGTATAAAAGTTTTGTGTTTTGAATGTCTGGGGTCGCCAGAGTTTTGTGATACCAAAATGGGGTTCCAAGGTAAAAAAGGTTGGGAACCACGACTCTAGGAGTTTCATCCCAATGTATTTATTTGGTGACGTAAAATGCTGTTATGTTTGTCTTCAGGTTTGATTTGAATTTGCATGAATATTAACACTAGAACCGCCAAGAGGGTAAATTTTACCTCCTTGATTTTTCAACCACTTGTGTCTCTGTTAAAATAAAATCCCTACTTCTCTCAATTCGTGACTTTTCCTGAAATGGGTCCAGTAAACATACAGTGAATTATGGTGGGTGTGTGATCACAAGAAAAAGACATTTGAGCATATATACCTAGAACCACCAAGGAGGTAATTTCTACCATCTAATTTAATGCACTATGTTCAGCTGTCAGATGTTTTCACGTCACGCCCATTTGCGCCACTCCTGGTTGCTTAGTAACGCAGGGGAGTTTGACAGCTGTCAGAGAGTGAGTAATAGGGTTTTATAATCGTTTAGGGTAATCTAGTGCTAAATTTGACAAACAAATAAATACAATAGATGGATGAATGCCAATGAAGTTTGGTTATTATTCCAAGGCCTGAGTGATGGAGAGTCGGAGGGAGGAGAAGTAACTCTGGATGTGAGAGAGGAAGATTCTGATGAGACAGTGGAGCAATCGGGAGAAAGTGATGATCCGTCATTTTTAACGCAATTTTTTGGCGGTTCTAGTGTTAATATAAATAAATGGACCCAAACATAAAAATGCCTGCAATTAATTCTGCATAAAATAGGATAGTTTTAAGTATGAGTTTTAAATGGATTGTTAAATGTAGTTTAACAATGTTAAATTTCATTTAACAATGTTCTACTAACTACTAACTAACAATGTTCAATATTATCTGCTGACAAAATGATTGTCCTGACTAAAACTAGACTAAAATGTTGACAGTTTTTGTTATTAAAACTAGAAAAATAAAATTATGTTTTCTTGGACTAAAAAAAAAAGACTAAAATGCTCGACTTATAGTTGACTAATACTTGACTAAATAAAAACAGGATGAGGTTGACTAAATGTGATAAAAGCTAATTGAAGCACGATTGACTCTGGACTAAAACTGAGACTAAATTTAAAAATGGCTTATAAAATTAAAACTAGATTTCACGTCTGTCCAGCTAAATAACATGATTCAGGGAAAACGAGGCACACGTACCACAGATTAATTCAAGGCGGTAGCAATCGGAATCTCTGACAGCCGGAAGTCACATGATCAGCCAACCAGCTGAATGCTTGATGTCAGGAACTTGCTTGGTGCTTGCTTACGTATGTCGCCACCCTCAGTTGATTGGCTGGTAACACAAGTACTCGTTTCATACTGCCACATTAGCTTATATAAACAAAGTTTCGAAGAGACAACAAGCTGATGAACATCAGACAAACTAACTGACCCACCTCACCTCTGAGAGAACTGGGTGACGTACTGTCGACCCTTCTGTTCTCTCTCCAGTCTCAGCTTCTTTTTTTTCTTCTTAACCTTCCTGATTTTTGAAGCATCCTGCCATCTTACCATCCACTCGCTGTCTGTCCGTTGTGCTGCTCTGCAGCTGATGGAGCAGGTGGACTGAACCATTTAAGGGAAATCTAGAGGTGGGCTGTTCAGACTTGTTTCCAAAACACAGAAACTTAGTGATACCATTGCATTGTAACTAAAATGTTTGCGTGCCTGAGCCATGTTTGTTTGTAAGTTTATCATTGGGTATTAGATATTTTTTTTAGTATTACAATTGCATTGAGGGCCCTTCTGGGCCCCTGTCAATCATGGGCCCCTAGAATCCTTCTCCTTTACTTCCCCATTTCGGCGTCCCAGGCAGGACTCAGCCTGAGATATCAAATGAGGAGCTCACACATCTGGAGGTAGGTTGACATGGAGCTGCTGTTTCTTTGTATCAAAATAAAATCAGTTGAGCACTATCAGGGTGTCTCCTGGTTGCCTCCACTCTGAGGTTTTCTGAGGACATCTTACTGGGAGGAGACCCATGAGTAGACCCAGGACACCTTGGAGGGATTGTATGATGGATGGCTAGCCATTGTTGGGGAGGGGCTCACTGAGAAAATCTAACAAAGCTCAGTAGTAGAACTGCACAAACTTATGAAAACATTCAACACAGGTGACATCCCAAATAAGATACATTCAGATTTGCTGTCATTCAAGTGCAAAATGTTCCGTGCCAACCACTGGGTTACATGATTTATATAATACAATAGCTTAGTAAGTGCAGTATTTTCATTTGGTCTCATGGGCAAGTACAGTAGATCTGCAAAAAGAAAGATTATGTTTTCTCATAACTGACCCAAAGGTAACAAATACAATGAAAAGAGAATAGGGCCGAAAACAGACCCTTGTGGCATCTCACATAAGAGGGATGCATGTGAAGAGCAGAGATCACCAATCATTACAGAAAAGCTCCTATTTTCCTGTATCAAAGGCAGCTGTGAGGCCCAGCAGCACCAGCTAAGTGGGGTTCCCAGCATCCACAAACAAGGCAATGTCATTGTGCACCTTTAACAGACCTGATTCTGTGCTAAGTTGGGATCTGAAGGCAGACTAGAATTTATCCAGCACTGAGTTTACCCCTGAAAATGTCTGCAATTGAAAACAAACAACTTTTTTTTCTAAAATCTTGGAAAGAAAAGACAGATGGGAGACGGGGCTAAAATTGAACAGCACGGAGGGGTCAAGGTGCATTTTTATTTAGGAGGGGTCTAGCCACAGCATGTCTGAAGGCAGCTTGGACAGACCCTGAACCAAGATAAGAGTTTATAAAAATGAGCAGGTTTGACCCACAGAATTAAAAACCTTCAAAAATTTGGCCAGAATGATGTCAAAGGGACAGTTAGCGGGTTTTCATGCCACTAACCACCTTGGTTAGAAACAACTAAGAAAAAACCTCAAACTGCTCAAAAACAGCATACTGTGCAGGAGGAGCAGACAGATTGTCATCAAGGAGGCATCAATGTTACTGATATTTTGCCAAACAGATGCCACTTTGTCACAAAAAAAGAAACAAACTCTTCACAGGTTGGGGTAGAGGCATTGGCAGCATTGGGTGGGTTAATAACAGAATCAATAGTATTGAATAATATTCTTAGATGATGAGAGCTGTTGGCTACGATGGAGGACAGATATTTGGACTTGGCCTCCCACAGAGCTCTCTGGTAAGCAACAAAACTGACCCTTAGCAAGCCCAGGGATACATGCAATTATGTCTGCATTGTTGTTTGAGCAGATAGGTGTGGTCATTCAACCAGAGATCAGTCTTGGTTTTGGTGCTTTTTTGCCAAAAAGGGGCAACAGAGTCCAAAATAGCAGAACTTGTAGAGCAGGCTACCTGGACAATGGGAAAAAAAACCAGTCCATTGTCAGCATGCAACTGAAAGTACCTAAAGGCCACAGCATACTCTCCAGCTGTTGATGAGGTAAAGATACGGCGTCTGCAAGCTGGGGAGACAGGCTTGTTTGCAGGTGAAAGGGCAGCAAAATAAAAAGGAATGAGGAGGTGATCCGAGATGGCAGTGTCAACTGTTCATCTAAGGGAAACTAAAAGCCCATGAGAAATGACTAGATCAAGAGTGTGCCCATACTCACGTGTTCGTGTACTAACAGATTGAGAAAGACCAGATGAATCCAAAAGGACTTTAAACTCATTGGCCTTTTGGTTTGCTGCACAGCAAACGTGAATATTAGATTCATAGAAACAACTATATCTAGAACACATCAAAGTAGCCACGATGCAGGGATTTTTTTCCTCCTACTATCCATTAGTGTTTCTGGTAAGTTTTAGGTGAAGTGGAGGGATTCACAGAACTTTTCCTATTTCTTTTAGGGCTGCTTTCTTCAATTCTAAATCATGGATTAAGATAATGCACACACTGTCAAAGGCGACATCATGTCTTCTGCATCCTAAGGAAGGAAGGGGAGGGAGGATGTATATTGTGCAGTTATTATGCAGTGATCTCCTTCAGAGACTTGAGAAGCAAACTGCTATTAAACCATGATTGTATGACTTGATCTCCACTCAGTTTTGTTGCTGCTTAATTGGGGCAAATTAACTGGCTGATCAGTTAATGCTAACATGCAGCATAACCTATAAAACACAAATAATACAGAGTCAAAAGAATCCAGCTTCCTATGGCATGAAAAAAGGATAATGATTGCAGAGATGCTGACGTAGCAGAACTTGACCTAAATTAGTTTTCTAAAAACTGTCCTCAGATCAAATCGCACTGGCACCTCCTTATCTGTCTGAGCTTCTAAACTATTATCGTCCTTGTAGAGCTCTGAGATCAGAAGATTAAATGCGGTTAGTAGTCCCTAGGACTCGACTCGTGACTCGGGGAGACAGAGCTTTTTCATCAGTTGCCCCTAAACTCTGGAATGGTCTCCCTCTTTCTGTGAGGTCTGCCAGAACCTTGAATGATTTTAAATCTTTTAAAAACCCATCTTTTTACATTAGCTTTTAACTTCAGCGAGCATGATCATTAGGCCAGTCTTTTTTACTATCTCTTCTCTTTATTGTTTTGTTGTTGTTTTGATGTTTTTGTGTATTGTTATTTTATCTGTGCAGCAGGATAGGATAGCAGGACAAACATAACTGTTATGTTCTGGGTGTGAGCTGCCATCAGATGAGGAAAGTGCACCATTTTCAGAAGTGGATCAGATATCAAATGATGATAACTCCATGTCTGACGAGGACTACATACCAAATTCACAATATGATGATGATGAATGTTCTGATGGATGTATACCTCTACAGTCTAGATAGATAATTTATTGATCCCGAGGGAAATTCAAGCATCCAGTAGCATATACATACATTAAAGGTTAGTACTTGACATTAGGGGTTAGTACTTAAGCATAACTAGACTAATTTAAAATTAAATAAAGGCAAAGGTAGATAAAGGAGACAAAATGGTAAAAACTATTGTACACTCATTGTAATGTCTACTCAGCTAGATATGCTATGATGCAAAGTTAGCCTAAAGGATTCACTGACAGCCTGCAATACATGATATTGGAACACTGGATGTGTCGGAAGGCAGTGTCCCAGTTGTACCAAGCACATCTAAATTTGGCCAACCTCTTTGCTCTGATCACATGGTTTCAAATGCAGCTGAAACATCAGGATATACCAGAAAATGAACCTGAGCTTCACAAACAGGAATCAGCACATCTCACTTCAAGCAATGAAAATGACTGTTTTGTTTGTGGTAAGCCACAAAGCAAAATTTCACGCCACTTGAAAACACATGCTGAAATTGTACATGCATTTTCCCTTCCTGAGCACTCCAAAGAGCGCAAAGTCTTATTAGAAAAACTTAAGAATAAGGGAAATTTTAAACATAACTCATAAATGGTTTTACAAGGTGGAACAGGAGCACTGAAAGTAAGGAGTAAGCCAAAAGCTAAAACGGTGGCTGGAAAGTTTTTCAGGGAATGTACATTCAAAAGGAACTGTGGAGACATGTCTGCAGTTACCTTGTAAGCCAAAAATTAAGCTTTATTTCAAGAACCTGTGAGAACTGAAGGTTTGGCTGCAGCTCAGGAGACTGCATTCTTTCAACAAATCTCAAGTGGCTGGAAGCTTCTCAGTGTCATGAAACAGGATGAAGTTGCATCAGTTGTCAAAAACGACCTCTATTATTCAGCTTGTCCAGTCACTCTACAACAAACATGGACAAGATCCCACTAAGTACGAATACATGCGACAGAAGCTTCCTGAAGTTGGTTGTCTGTTGTTATGTCTGCGCAGCAAATTCTCAGCTGTGAAACCTGCTAACTTCCAGAAAGTTGTGCAACCAGTAAAGGAAATGTCAGGTTTTCATGAAGAAAAACTTTCATACCAAACACCAAGTCTTGCTCTAAAACTGGGACATAATCTGCACAAAATTTGTGACATCATCCATTTTCGGGCACTGATGGCAGAAGATGAAGAACTGATCAAGTCCACTGATATTTTCAAGAAACACCTCCAAGTGGTCCGAGTTGGTGTCTCATGGTGCCCTGAACACACTGAGTGTTGCAAAGTACAATAAACCATCAACATTACCATTCACTGAAGATGTTCATATTCTTCACCAGTACCTTAAGACATCCTCAGAAACTGCTTTATGTAACGTGAAGTAGGAGACTACTGATTAAAATTATGCACAATTTGCAAAAGTAACTCTCGCACAAACAATTGTGTTCAATCGTAGACGAACTGGGGAAGTTCCAAAAATGCACATCAGAGGTTTTCTGGAGAGAGATGATGCAAAGCTCCATGAAGACATAGGGATGAGTCTGTCAAACATTTAACAAAAGTTTTGCAGCTATTTCAGCCGAATTGAAATTGTGGGGGAAAGGGGTTGAAAAGTTGCAGTGCTACAGTCGCCAGATGTAGTGGATGCTCTGTCACTACTGGCCACCAAAAGAGATGAATGCGGCGTTTGCACTAAAAATATCTTTCTCACTGAAAGCCACTAAAAAAGGACAGGAGTGTGTGAGTGTCTTTGCAAACCAGTGTGGAACCAAGCACCCAGAGTACCTCAGGTCAGCACAACTACGAAACCATATTTCCGCACTGTCACAAGTCCTTAATTTGAAAAACAATGAACTTGACCAGGTTGCAAATTTCTTGGGCCATGACAACCATCTCCAGAGAGATTTCTACACATTACCAGTTCCCGCAACACAACTGGCCAAGATTTCCAAACTGATGTTGTCAATGGAAAAGGGACATCTTCCCAACCTGCAGGAAAGGTCGCTGGATCAGACTTAAATAGAAGGTTTGTGTACAAATTATAATTTTTTTCCCCCTGAATATTAAATTAAACATCAGCACTTGCCTTTCAGCGATGGTTGAAAATCTTATGCAAATTAACATTTTATGTAAGACCGACAATTAAAAACCATTATAACAAAAAATACATTTAGTATTAGAAAACAAACATTTGCAATGAGTAAAATGCTTGTTAAATAACTGTTCACAAAATTTTACTTTTACTTTTTGTGGACAAACAATTGAAATTCAAATTCAAAAGAACTTTATTTGTCCCCAAGGGCAATTTAAAACATAGTCATGGCAGTTGTACACAAAGAGAATGTGCCAGGTGTCAGTGGCAGAATACAAGAGACATAACCAACAGGCAGGTGTATTGCAGGGGCTCCACAGAGACAAAAGCAGGTTAACCACTTTATATTAATCACAGGGAACACAAGGAAATAGTCTTGCAGACACAGCAGGAGTCGGCTGGAGGGACAGGAACGAGGGAGCCAGGAATGGAGAAGGGAAGAGTCCATAGAGTGCGTAGGTATGTCCGACGGGGAGTGACTGTGGTGCTGGGGTATACAAGGACTGGTGAGTAAACGGGAGACAGGTGTGACTGGTGGGCTTGATTGGAGTGAAAAGATCAGGCACAGGTGTGGAGGATCAGGGGAGTGCTGATGGAGGAGTGGCAGGACAGGCTGTGACAGCAAGTCTTGGTAAGTATATAAATATGCACCTATATATACACATACCTGATACACAGACAATATATACACACACACTACATATAAGCAAGCTCACACACACAAATATATAAATAAATAAATAGGTGAGTGGTTGCGTAAAAACAAAGAGAAGCATTGCTGACTATAGGTGCGTTCGGCAGCACAACTTATAATATTATGTATAACAGCTTGTGTTTTGGTGTAACAGTCTAAGGATTGTGGAGTGGAAAGGGAGGAGAGTTGTGGGGGGATTTTGGATGAGTTGAGGAGGCGAACAGCCATTGGGACAAAGGTGGCTTTCCCTCTCTGTATCCTCCAGCCAGGGCAGTGCAATTGGCACCCTGAGGGGAGCCACTCAAATGCAGACTGGAGAGCATGTGAGGGATCCTGCATGATGAGTTTGCTGGTCATAGATGGAGGAGAGGGTTCTTGTCGACTGTGCAATGATCTTAGCGCAGACTCTGGCTGTGCCCTCTAGGCGGTTTCTGTTTTGGAGGCTGATGGAGTGGAACCAGCAGGTTAAGGAGAATGTGACGATGCTTTGAATGAAAGAGTAAGGGACATTTAGCATAATGTTCTTATTGACTCCAAAGGAACTGAGTTTCCTTAGGAGATACTGCTGCTGGCAGCATTTCCGAAGAATCCCCTCTGTGTTAGAGGAGAATTTCAGCAGGCTGTCAAAGATGGTGCCCAAATATTTGTATTTTTCCACCAACTCCACTAGCTTCCCATGAATTGTGGTAATGGATGCTGCAGCCAGCTCTCTCTGCCTGTTAGTGAAGGTTACCACCATCTGTTTGGTTTTGCTCACATTGAGCTTGAGGCCTGTGCTATCGCACCGTCGTCAGCGTACTTTACCAGGTGGCACTGAGGATGTGTGGATCTGCAGTCATCGGTGTAGAGGATGAAAAGCAGAGGTGAGAGCACACAGCCTTGAGGCGAGCCCATCGAGGTGTGTCAGAGGTCGTTGACCCAAAATCTTTGTGACCTGTTGGTTAGGAAGTCCAGTGTCCACAGGGTGAGCTGATGGTCCAAATGGAAGTAGGTGGTGAGGATGTGAGGCTGCAGTGTGTTGAATGCTGAATAAAAATCTGCAAACAATAGTCTGGCTGACGTGTTAGGCTGCTCCAGATGTTTATGTACGGTATTTTTGTATCATCCACATCTCTGCTTGCATGGTAAGCGTACTGCAGTGGGTCCATCAGGGTGTTGGTTAGGATGTGTGAGGATGTGCTGTTTGACGATCCTTTCCATGGCCTTCATCACAAGGGATGTGGGGGCCACAGGCCTGAGGTCGTTCAGGGTGTTAATGGCACATTTCTTTGGTATTTATATGACGGTGCTGGGGGACTGTGTTGGTATCCATGGATCTTGTTCCTGTGCACCTCATGTTTTAAAGATGAGAGTGGAGTCACCAAGGTTCAGTGTTGCCAATGTCTCTGCCAAATTAGTGGAACTGTCTCTCTCAAACCTTGTTTAAAAAGAGGTGAGGTCGTTGGGTAGAGATGCATGGCTGCTGCCTGCCACTTGGATAATATTGTGGTTGGTAGCAGGGACGTACACAGCAGCCATAGTTTTTAGGCCCTGCCAAGCTAAGTGGAGGTCCTCCTTTTTCTTGCCGCTTTGGGTTACCTTGTTTTTATTGTGAGTGTTGTAATGTTTGCTGGATGACTCTCTGCAGAGCTTTTCTTTGGGTAAGATGTCCGTCGGGAAGTTGGGGCGATGAACGGCCACTATCAGCAGTAGAAAATCTCTTGTGTGGGTGATTTTGCGATCAGGCATTTTATTCCAGTTTGCCAAAACAAGCTCGCCAATGATCCACCCTTGAAGAAGAATCCAGAGAAGTACGCCAACATCCATACTGGGGAAAAATTTAAGTCCAGGAGGACGAGAAAAACGTTTGCTGAAACAGGTCCACCCCGTCACCAAGTAACAAAAACTAATAAAATACTAATCATAGAACTACTAATAAACTCCCACTCAACTGCAGGACAGGACAGTGTGGTTACTGCCCCTCAATTTTAATTGGCAACACACAAAGAGTCATGAGTGGGTAAAGTGAGGGCAATAGAGTCCTTTTACATGCCTGTTTCCTGGGTGCTATCAGGGGCGAACGAAGGGAAGTGGTTGCCTCAGGGGCCGGGATACATGCTGGCTGAGCTGATGGGGCGGCTGCTTACCCTAGAGGGGTGCCCAGTCTGCTGCATCTAAATGGGGTGTTGGTGGCTCTTGGGGCCTTGGGTCTTTCGCTCTGGCCGCCCTGGATGGCCGGTGCCTGGCGGGTTCGGCAGTGGCCGGTGCCTGTGCCCAGTGACCACGGGGTCTCTGGCCGGGGCTCTTCTCTGCCACCCTCTGGATGGATCCAGGGTGGTCTTCAGGGTGTGGCTTGGGTTCGTGCTCCGGGATTGCTGCTGATGGCCTGGGTTTCTGGGCCGCCCTAGTCGGGCTCTAGCCTCCGTAGGGGCGTGGTCATATTTGGACGATCACGATCATCTCTGATCACTCCTCATTCCTCATACTCTGCATGCTGACACCGTCACTGAATTGTCCAGTGGGTCTATACACTGAGAGCTACTTTTGTTTAGTTTTGTGCGTGTGTGTATTTCTCGAATTTTGGTTGTCGTTGTGATATATCTTTGTTTTATTTTTGTTTTTTTATCATTTGTTGTTGTTTTAGTTATTTATTTAATTTAGGAGGTCCTGATGATTGGTAACTTTGCTCTTCTCTGTTATGTTTCTGTACAAGTGTAACAGTTGCTTGGTTGAATTGTTGTCTTTTATCTAGTGTATCTTTGTCTCCTCTTTCATTTTTCTACTTTCCTTTTTATTTCTGTTCAGCATTCTCCTTTTTCTGTTCTTTCCAGTCAGGTCCAGCAAGATTATGTAAATTCCATGATTCGATATATATATACATATATATATTACACTACCGTTCAAAAGTTTAGGGTCACTTCCCTATTGAATCCCATGGCAAAGTGACCCCAAACTTTTGAACGGTAGTATATATATATATACATATATATACTACCGTTCAAAAGTTTGGGGTCACTATATATATATATATATGTATGTATTACCCATAAATATCTCAAATTTGTTTACCATGCTGGACAGGACAAGTTAAAACAAAAACTGAATTGTAATTTTGATTTAAAAGTGATCAATTGTTCAGCCCTAGAGCATGGCATCGTCTACATGTTCAGAAGATTTTGAGTCTGTCTGCCATGATGGAGAAGTGCATATAAAACTCAAACTCCATCATTACAGATTTATTAAATAAGAGTCATGAAATAATAAGTGTACAATAATTAAACTAAATTCTCCTAAGATAAATAAAATGTCCATTTAAGAATGTATATTTGATTTATTGTTTATCTCATGTCATTGGCATATTTATTTTATTTAGAATGAGATGTTCTTCTATAACAGGTTTCTTTTGCACAAATAAATGTTGATGTAGCTTTTCATTTCCACATGTGATTAATGATTCCTGTACAATCGCATATCATTCATTTAATGACTTCTGACTTCTCTTGTGCAGCACCACCTCCATAACTGAGTTTGTTAAAATGCTTGAAAATAATTTCTCTATAACTGCTGAACCACAGTGACTGAAGAACAATGAACAGAAATCAGTAGCTCAGATGATGTCCTGTTTGCTGCTCAGCTGATGGCTAACTGTTTATTTACAGAGCAGGAAACTGAAATCTGGTCAGACAATAACCCCAGAGTTACCACCTGTGCTCTAGCAGATATCCAGCAAAGTGGCTTCGTATGGGGGGAAATCAAAAGCAGGGGGTGGGAGGGGTCATTATCTCAGTGCCCCACCCACAGACACGGCAAACTAGCACATATCTTTATTTAACAAGGAGGGGGAGCAGGGGAGGGCATCAGAGTGCATTTAGTAATTTTGACGGACCGTTAATATGGTTAATATGTTTCTGCTTGTAGGTGAGCCAAATGAACGGCTGCCATCCACAGTTTGTTGTTCTCTCTCCTGATTTGTTCACCACACTGACTTGCAAACACATTACACCCCTGACCGTCATCTTTTACATGATGCACACACTTATAACTATTTTCATAGTAAAATATATTTTTTTGCATTATTTGGCATGTTCTTTCCTCATTTTGTCACAGCCTTCCAAGCCGGTCATGATATGTAGACATGATGAAGATGACTTGCTGATGTTCAAATCAGTCCGAGGAAGAAAGTGACATTGACCGTGGCCTGGTTGTTGGTCTGAGTATTTCAGAAACTGCTGATCGACTGAGATTTTTTACACAAAACCATCTCAGGTAGTTGAAGTGCCACAATGTGCACACAGCATCTTATTTAAAATAAATAGCATTCAAACAACATTTCAAAAATATGAAATAGAATTAAAGAAAAGGGAAAAAAATTAAAATAATTAAAATCATATCAAATTAAAATTAAAGGCCTGTCTAATGTATAAAGGCAGCTCTTTCCATAGTTTAGGTGCTGCCACCCCAAAGGCTCTGTCCCCTCTGAGCTTCTGGCTAGTCTTGGATACACTCAGGAGGAGTTGGTCAGCCTAACTGAGAGCCTGTGATGGTATATGGCATTGGAGGAGCTCAGAGAGGTACAATGGGGCAGCACCATTTAAACACTTAAAAACAGATAAAATCAATTTTAAATGGATCCTGAAGTGCAGGGGTAGCCAGTGAAGAGAAGATAAAACCATGGTGATGTTCTCACACTTTCATGTGCCAGTTAAGTAACATGCCGCTGAGTTTTGTACACGCTGCAGTCAAGAAACAAAAGACTGATTCACCCCAGAATAAAATGTATTGCAGTAATACAGCTGGGTGGTGACAAAGGCATGGATCACTGTCTTAAAGTGCTGTGGTGCTAAAAAGTACTTAATTTTGGCCAGCTGACTCAAGTGAAAGAAACTGGATCTAACAACTGACCTAATCTGGCTTTCAAGTTGTAGTTCAGAATCCATTTTAAAACCCTGGTTTACAATCTCTGGCTCGCAAAATTACTTCAAATTTCCCAGATCTATAGAAGGAACACCAGCAAAACTGGGTCCAAACAGCATCACCTCAGTTTTAGAATCATTAAAATAGAGTAAGTTCAGTCCCCAGCCTCCCACCGTGTTGGCCATGGCGGCAAACGCGTTTCCTAAGGTGCGGCTTGGGTACATGGAAGAGGTAAGCAGGGAGACCCGAAAGCAGCAAAGGCAATGTTTTGTGTCCATCGTCTGGATTACAAACCAGAATATTGGCAGACTGGCATAGATCTAACGATGTTTGGCGATTATACACCAGGAGAGAGTTGACACTAAAAAAAAGCATTAAAATGAACAAAAATACAAATGGTAGTGGCAGATGTCAAGCCGCAAACACTGATGCCATCTTGTATATATATATATATATATATATATATTAGGGCTGGGCACATTAACGCCTTAATCACGCTTTAACGCAATGCTTAATTAACGCTGTTAATTTTTTTTTTTTTCGCATTAAGGTTTTGTTTCTTTTTTTGTTTTTTGTTTTTTTTGCTGGCCACTGGCTTTGATGACAGAAACATGACGTCCATGTCTCTCTTCCCTGCTGCAGCGGTGTGTCTGATGTAATCAGGAGAGAGCAGGTTTATTAACATGAAGAGACGTTTTCTGTCTGGAACTTAAGAAAGTAGAAGAAGAACTGACGTTTCTCTTTGTCTAAACCCATGCAGATGGCAGAACATCGTGATTTTTGGACGGGAAACTGCTCCCAAAGACAATGAGAAACTTTTTATTTATTATAATTTTCTTATAAATGCTGTTTTAATTTATGCAAAACAGCAAAGGTAAGACATGCTTTCTGATTTTTACAAACGTAAAGCATAAATCGGGGCTTCTTCTGCCTCTGGTTCACTGAATCTTGTTCATATTAAGAAAAAACTTCCAGCTGTGGAATCTTTGAGATTTGATCTTTCAGTAGAGGAGTCGTTTGTTCGTGTTCATGGGGAGACATCATCTGTGTTTACATATTATTATTATGTAATATATTTACATATTACATGGCCAGCTAAATAAAACTCCTTTAGAGACGCAAATGTTACGAGACTTTTCAAAAAGGCAACTTAATAGATATATTTTAAATGAAGAGCCAACATAGGATGTTTGTTATTTTTGAAGAACCACATTTTTTTTTCTGTTTTTTGGTTTTAAAATAAAGAAAAACATAAAACCTTTATAAAAAGAGGATAAACGGACTTTCTTCTAAGGGATGTAGATATTTGTGGAAAGTGATGTTAAAGAAAAAAAAAGTCTCTGGTTTCCAACGAAATGACAAGAAAGATAGATTTAAAAAATATTTTAGCCACGTATTTAGAGGCATTGTGGAAGGTCCAGCGAGCTCCAAAGTCGCAGGTTGGAGACCCGCCATGTAGTGTTTGTAAACCAAAATTTACAGTACTTTCTTTATGTAGCTGTAGGCCATGGTTGTTTCTGTGATATGACTTCATCACATGAAGAGCTTCTACTCTGCATCATGTTATTTTGTAGCGAATTTAAGCATTTGATGTGACAAAAATACTTTCAGGTAAAAGAAGAGCTCCGGACATCAGCTTAATGTATAAATGATGATGGTTTATTACAAAAGTGACATCGTAAACAGATATGCATCTCTGTGAGGTCTCTGAAGCCAATCGTAGAACACTCCCAGACCAGATGTGGGCTGTGGTCTTATATATTATACTATATAAAACATTCCTGAGTCATGAATATAGGATGTTGTGTGTGAGTCCAGTTTCTAGGACAGAGAGCCTTATATGGTAAGAACCTGAGTGTGTCTTATGGAATGTGTGCTTCTCCGAATTTCATGTTTATATCCTGTGCAGGGAACTTCTCTAAGTTCAGAGTACAGTCCTTTAAAACAGACCCTTATAAGAAAACAATCTACTGCAAGTGTGTCTTACACACTGCTATGTTTAGATACTCCTAGAAGCCTACAAGCCAGTCCATGCATGGCTTCTAAAGCAAAGAGCAGTTTGCTTACAGCTGCAATAAAGTGTAGTCCTTAATCTATGTATTTTTAAGTAATTCTAATTATGAAATGTTGAGAATAAGACACTAGACATGTTTCTGTGATCAAAGCCAGTGAGCACAAAAACAAAACAAAACAAAAAAAAACTTGATTAAAAAAATTAACGCCGTTAATTATTGTGTTAACACCCAATTCCCAATTAACACGTTAACGTGCCCAGCCCTAATATATAAATACATATATACATATATACATATATATATATATATATATATATATATATATATATATATATATATATATTCTGTCAACAATTTTAGGATTAAAGCAACCTATTCCGGTTCAAAGGTTGTCCCGTGGCCCTTACGCTGCTGGTCACTTGCTCTCTAACTGACTGTAATGATCATTTCAGGAAGACCCACGGTGATGAGTTTAACAGTTTATTAGATGCAGGAAAGGAGCTAACGGATGGCAGGTGCAGCAACCAGGTCCAGGAAGAGGGGCTAGGTAGATAGCGGCAATCGGTCCAGAAAAAGGTCAAATCCAGGTAGGCAGAGTTCAGGATGGTCGGGCAGGGATCAGGCAATCAGGGAGTCCGTGTGTGGCAGCAAGGTCAGCAACAGGAATCTAGAACAAGACAAGATTTACTACAGAAGATCTAACAGGGAAGGTAAATGACCATCTGGCAGGGAAGCAGACATTGAGGAGGGATTATATAGGGTGATGAACAGGTGAGGAGAGTGAGTGCTGACGAGACCCAGGTGGAGCAGATGAGCCTGATTGCGTGAGCTGCAGGCGATGCAGGCCAGCCCTCATGACACTGACCTCTTTCCTGTCAAATTATTTACTTTCAATATTTACAAAAACAAAACAAACAAAAAAACCTAAACCTAAACATTTATACTACCTTTGAGTTTTAGGCGATATAGTTATTTGGGTGTAGAGTTAATTTGATGCTCAATAATACATCAAACTAACTCTACAGATTAGTTAGGAACTAGGAAAAACATGACATGGGTCCTTTAAAGGTCCCATATTATGCAAAATTCACTTTTTAATGGTTTTGGAACAGTCATACTGGTCCCCCCGCATGTGTAGGAGACCCGTAAGTGTGAAACTCTTTCAGGAGCTCTCTCTCCCCCCTGCTCCACCTCTAGGGAAGTAAGCGCTGAAATGAGCTTGTTTGAAAGCGTGTACGTTATGACGTCATAAGGGACAATAACCACTCCCCACAGAGCGATGGACCCGTCTACCGGCTCTCAAAGCCCGCCCTCTAAAAATCACCTAGCGCCCAGTGTTTTTCCCTCTTCGGCAACCCTCGTTAGCGGACATGGCTAAGCGACAGAAGCACTGTTCTGTTTGTGGCTGCATAAATGAACACGAAAACGTTTTTTTACTTCCATCCACTGAACCCACGAGGACTGAGTGGATTAATTTTATTTTTGGAGGAAATGTACCCGGAAAACTTCCAAAGGTTTTGCATGTCTGTGGCCAGCATTTCAAAGAGGACTGTTTCCACAACATGGGGGCATGGAAAGCAGGCTTCGCCAACCGTTTGAAGCTGAAGCCAGGTTCAATACCAACTGTCCATGACACAGCTGGAGAGGTAAGAGCTGGCAGTTATTTTATCGTTTCGGCCTTATTAGTCTGATAGCTTGAAAATATATTAACCTGTCAATCACCTCATGACGGGCGATGCGATGGGCGGAGCCAACAGCTGAGCTGCTCCACCAGGGTTCCGCCCACCATAAACGGCACATTTCTGAAGCTGCTAAAAAGAGGGAGGTGAAGAGAAGCCGCTGCACTCAAACTGAGGGTCGATTTGTCCATACCATGGCGGAAATATTTCATTTAGATATTAATGAATGGTCTCAGATTGGGAATAAAGTGTATAATATGGGACCTTTAAGAAATGTCAGTCAAATGATAATCTCGATAAGGGGAATTGTGGTATTCTCTGTCTGGTTAACCACAGATAGGATGAGAAGCAATAACCTCTGATGCATACAAGAAGCTGTCTAACTTAGAAATGATTGGTTACTTTTGAACATGCACGAAAGTGAAACAGGGCAACCTCTAGGCTACCAACAGATAAATCCAATCCAAGTGTTTATTAGATATATGGATAGTCCTCTCAAGAGCTGAAGATGTCACTAAGAATGGTGAAGGAAACACACAAGAGCTGTCTTTGGATTTTAAATTAACATCGAAGATATGCCAGGATTGTGATATACAGGATATGAGATGAAGGCTCTCTTTTGCCTTTCTGTATCTCTACACAGAGCACTGTGAGGTACAGTCACATGCAAATGTATTAATATACAGACACACGCATGAATATGATGTGGCTGCACACACACACACACACACACACATGCACACAGTTTTTTGTTGATAAGAAACGGTGTTTGTATTCCACTCCTTTACAGATTGTGGGCTCAATTATGACAGAGATACAGCATGGACATAATCTGCATATAAATGGAGAGGAGAACCTAAAGGGAACACAGCTTTATAGTTTATAATGGAAATATTCCATCATAATGGGAAGAAAGTTACATTTTTAAACTAGAATTACACTGACAACTGCCTACTCTTGCTTCATTCTCCTCATGCAAATTTTCATTGTGCTGCCATACCTTTCCATTGTGCTATAATGTTAACCCCAAAGAAAATGTTCAACTTGTAGTTGGAAATTAATATAAAACATGCGTAATTCATTGTTCTTTTCTCTGAGTTTGGTTTGGGCTTTTTCATATGGCCTCTTGACCTCTACCCTAAGCAATGGGCTTTTATTTGATAGTTGATTGCCTCTTGATAGTCCTCTGATAAAGCGTCTGCTGATCAAGAAATGCCCAGTCTGTTATCTCCAAATCCACAGGTAATTACTGTGCAATCTTCAGACAATCTGACCTTTTATCTTTTCCATGGAGACCTGGCTTGATTTGAGAGGAATGAGAGGAAAACTAGACTAAAACTTTGACACTAGGAAATAGACAGTTTTAAAAGTATATTAAACATATATTTAACCATTCTTATACATATGTCTGATTTACATTTTAATTTTACATACCTTATTTTCATCTGATGTTCAGTTGTACGGAAAAGGATAAGAAATTATGTGTAACTGAATCATCAAATATAGTGCAATTTGTTACAGCTAAATTTATTAGTTTGTTTAAAAATATATTTATAATTAGATCAAAACTGTTAATTTTGATTTAGTATCAGTCAAAAATATTAGTTTTTTACCTGAATTATACATTTGTGCTGGAATAAATATTTTTATTAATTTTGTTTTAGATACCATGAAGCCTTTTTTCTCTTTGGTGCAAGTTGATTTTTTTCACTTCATTAAAACCTAGTAATTTACTTTCCAAGTACATTTGCTCTTTGTTCTCAGTTGATTGAATTACTTTAATTTTGTTCTTCCAGTTCTTCCAACTTAAAAGTTTAATTTGGTGTTGTAAAATACAATTTCCAGTTTTACATAATTAAAGGTTGTCTTTTATATGTCCCAAAACAAAATGAATTGACATCATACAATGTTTGACGTCACCCTTTTCAATTAAAAAAAAATGCACACATTTATATTTATATTTATATTTACAATTTATGTGATGTCAGGTGGATTGATATGAGCATGAGCATACCTGCTCAGTTCTTTCCCTGATCTTCTCTCAGAAAACGGCTCCCTTGTTTCCAAAGATCTCAGTCAGCTTGGTGTGGTGCTCCTCCAAGGAGGCAGGAATGCTGACTGAAGTGGGACAGTTGCAATGTGGAGAAATTTATTGTTTATCTTTGGGAAAAAAAGAAACAATGCATGTTTCAGTAGAAATTGGTAATGTGGGATATCTAATAAATATCTAATAAATATTTCGTTGCCATTGAGAACCAAACTTTTATTCTGGACCTTCTATTTTATTTTATTTTATTTATATCTGGATTTAGAAATCCAGAAAGTATGCCTTTGAATAACCACTTCTAAGGGCACTTGTTAGCAAAAAAGACTGACCAGGCACCTCCTGTATAGAGACTGTGGTCCTCAATGCTGTCGGCTCAAATTAAAATCATACCTCTGGCCCTTCACTGTGTTTATCTCAACTTGCTTTTCTGTCATTTCTGACTCCTACCAGATAGTTATGGGCTCAAAACGAAACACGACGTTCCTATCCAGTACAGTAACTGATTACACTGGCCTCAACAGCAGCTCAGATTTTTTTTCCTCCATCTAAATACCACAATTGCCGTACCACATGAAGAAATACTCCACAACTCCAAAGAACTGTACTGCACCAATCCTCAAACATGATCTCAAGTTCTAGTAAAACTACTGTACTTATCTGTAAGGTTTTTTCTACAGCATTTATAACACAAACATAAGGGAAAGTATAAAGACACCTGCCAGAGTGTTCAAAACCATCCTTACTGTAGTTCCTGCTGCCACGGATATCTTCAGGACCACATTTTGAGTGACATGAGAGAGTAAATGACACACAGCAACCAAACATCAACATGTAAACATTTCAATAACAGATACTCACAGCTAGTAAACATTTATTTTAAAACATCATAGTTTATATTCTTGTCAGGTTTCTTATGAATAACGAGCAGCACTGATCAGAAAACCTTTTCACTGCAAACATTTTGACAGAAAAACACAAGCAAACAGGGTGAGTTGTTCCATTTAATGTAGAAGGAACAGGTGTGCATACTTACCATTTCATGTTATAACTGGTGTCATTAAAATAGTCATCAAAACAATTCCTCCCCTCATCCATTGTGAACAATGCATGCCACGTCACTTTCAGCTCATCTACTTCCAACTCCTCCACAATTTCCTGTCTTTGCATTGGAAATGTTTGGGACATTTTGTCCTTTATCCATTATGTTTAAGAAGCTTTGAAATTCAGGAAGCAGAAGTGCTACAGTCTTTGCATGTTTACACTCATTGGACAACTAGACGGAAAAAAGCAGGACCTACTTTTTTCAAAGGAACATCAAATGTGTGTGTTTGATTTTTTTGTGTATTCAGTTATGTCTGCAAGATACTTTTTTTAAAGCACAAACCTAATTATCTGTCTGACAACAGGTTTATAAATTGTCCCAGTTTCTTTTAAATCAATCACTTCTTTGTAAAAATCAATGATCACATGGGTTACACAAGATTCACTGAAAAGGCACATGTAGTATTCCAGATATACAAGTTATAGCTTATTTTTTAACAGGTCATTACCCTTTTATTGACCTAATTTTGTACTCTGATAAGATCATCTTGAATTACAAAGGAGATTTACTCAATATTTTGGGAATTATTCTTAATAAATTAATGTAAAATAAATATTATATGAATGAAAAGTAAAATGAAAAAAAAAAAGTTTTTTTGATTAGAACTTTTTTGATGTTACTCCTTTATGTTTCATGTTCGTTCTCTCGTTTCTTACCTAGAGGTTTTTTATCAGTTGTTTAGGGCGTGTCTTATGCCTTCTGTACAATCAAAGCGCAGGAGTTTTGGTGCGAAGTTGGACTTTTTATTCAACAGACATTTATAAGATGTCGCCCATAAGTCTGATATGACTGTAAACTTTCCTAATTTTTTTTAACCTTTAAGAATATCATATACCACACATTCACTTATAAACATGATTAACAACTCTTGGCTTTAGCTGTAGATTTAAAAAAAACAAAAAACAAACATGGTTAACATCAAACAGTGAAAGAGAAAGATTCATTAATTCATTATAAAATTTCCGAGTGCTTATTCACATGTAGAAGTGTTCTGTCATCTGGGGACGTGAAAAACAAATTTATACTTTATTCCATGGTTAGGATATTTCTTGATGCCTGACAAATGAACAATTAGGTTCACTGCAAGTTTGAGGTACGTCTATAAAATTAAAGAATCTTGAGAACTTTTCCACTTGGAGGCACTCTGACTCCATGTCAGAATTTACTCTCTTTGCAACTCTGTGATAAATCGTCCCAAAATTATGAATAAAATTCCTATTTGTATTTTCTGAGGAACACAACAAACTTAAATTAATTTGACAAAATAAACAGATTAAACACAGTTTTAGTTACAAAGTATTAAACCAGCTTTTAAGAAGAATAAGTTCTTCTTTGGAATCTCATGTAAATAAGCCCTGGGTCTGTTCTTTGTCCGGGCTGTCGTCTCCGCAGGGTTCAGAAAAGGTGATGATAAACTCAGTGATTTACAGTTTTCAAAAAGGGGAGAAAGACTATTTGAGACAGAGGTCTATTAAATTTCAAAGGTTTGTATATTCCATTTTGATAAAGTGTCACTTCGCCTCTAGCCTTAATCCTGTTTGGAGAAGAGCAGAAAAAGAAAGGTGATAAAATCCTAAGGTTCACTGAAGCTGATGTTGCCAGGCAGAGGGAGGTTTGTTTAACATAAATTACTTGGTGTCTCTGCAGGATCTGGCTGGGAGGAATTCCACTACACTATCCGTACCATATATCAGAACAAGATTGAGAGTATGATTATGAAAATGAAGAGATCTGTGGACATTTTGTGAAAACATTTAAACAATTGGGTGGGGTAGATTCATTAGTACTAACATGATCCTCCCCCTGCAGTCAGGTTTCTGTAAGACAAAATAAATCAATATAATTATTGCCAATTAGGTCATTGACTAACAGAGACTTGGACAAACCATATTTAATGTTTTTATTTTTTGTTCTGTTAAATCTGTTTTGATTTGTGTGAGGTTTTTTATGATTTACTCCATGTGTGCTTTTTGATTTATTCATTCTGGGTGGGGTGCGTGGGGGGGCAGACAGTCATTATGGGTTTTGGGAGGGTGGTGGTCAGTGGGAGACTGCAGAGAATAGTGTAAAACTGCAACTCTGTCTCCTGTTCTCAACCCTCAGCTGTAATTAGCTTAAATGACAAAAAAAAAAAAAAAAAGAAAAGAAAATTTGTCCATATTCCGTATCTGAGAGCTTTTTTCAATTCTGAGTGAAATGAATGCTGTCTCTCCTACTAAGACCAAGTTTCTCCATAAAGTTCTACAGTTATCTAAAGCCCACATTCTGGACACCATCTAGACAAACAGTGGTTAAAGGATGACACGTAAACTCGCAGGTCAAATTTGGCAGGGGTCCAGAAAAAATTACCGAGTCCAACATGATGTTAGCAAAGTCACACACCAAGGCAACACTGACATTAGTGACCTCCGAACGGTGTAACTGGGTGTCATTACTGCCGACGTGAATTACATTCCTACTGTATTTACATTTATCCATAGCCAGCAGTCTCTGGCTATGGAGCTTCCAATTACCAACTATCAGTGGGTTTGTTGCTGAGTGGGTAAAATCTGTTCGAAACGTGGACAGGTTGGTGGTGAGCCACGAACTTAAGCTTAAGGCTGTGCTTCCTCCTAACTGTCACCTGAAGAGTTATTTTGTGTTTATCATACTTCATAATAATATTTCTTTAATAAAGTCTGCTCATTGTCGACATTAAATGCATAGGACAGCAGATTCTCAATACAAGTGGGGAAAACACAGGATGTGACATGTGAAAGAATGCTTAGCTTTGCAAAAAAATGTGTCTGATACATAAGTACTGGTTGGTCTGGCACTTTGTCTGTGTCTAGTGTTTTGAATTTCCTGGTCTTCTTCATTCTATACTCTTTATCTACATCTCACAGGTGTACTGCACCTCCAAAGCGGAAGACTCCTCAACTGACTCATGGCTGCTCGCAGCTGTGTGTGTGTGTGTGTGTGTGTGTGCGTGATAAGAAGAAAGAACCTCCACAAAGCTCCACCCATATTGTTTAAATGCCTCAGAAAAGAGATGAACGGGGTTCAGACTTCTTGACCTGACCCACGCTGTTTGGTCATATACTCTGAATCCAGAGACTCTGTAAATGCATTGCTTTTGATCTGTTAATAATTTGTTAACTTGATCCTCAACTTCACCCTCCTCATTTCTGATTCAACAAATAGTGCTGAATAGGTAAGGTTTTATTGGAGTCAGATATTTTATGTTAATGTTTAACCTATTCTAAATTCACATCCAACTGGCCTGGGACCCCAGCTGTGTAGGAGCTACAAAGGGATGGCTAAGTGGGTTAGCTAAGTGGATCTGCACCAGCTACACAGGATTTTTTCCACAGTGCTGAGCCAAGTTCACATGCTGTTTTCACTAAAGGAGGCAGATGAGTAGCTAAGCATCTGACACACTGAGGAGAGAGGGCAGGAGAGGGGAGAAAAGAGCTAGCAGCCATATTAATGTGAAAAAAACCTAACGAAAGTGTTTTAAATGTAGTAGATAATTAGGAACTGAAAGATCCCAGAAACAGTCAAGTAGAAGCAGGAGTGTGTCAACTGTTATATGGTGTGGAAAGTACAAACAGTGGTGAAAATCAATTTTGATGTGCAGCTGTGCAGGGTAACCAAGCAAGGTACACAGGAAGTGACACAATACATCTTACTGCAAATGTCAGCATCCACCAAAGTAGACAATAAGACCAAAACACAAGTCACAAGGCCATCAAAAACCTGGGGGGTCAGAAGGCCCAGGGTGCATGAAAGAACAGTTTTCAGCAAAGATACATGAAAGGTGGATTGGAAGGGGGATATTTGAGATGAAAAACTGTGGGATTGATGATCCTATCAATATCAAAAGGACCAATATAACACGAAGCCAGTTTACGGGAATCTACCTGGAGAGGCAGATCCTTGAATGACAGCAAATCCTCTGACCTCTGTGACACTCTGGAGTCGGGATACAGTATCTATCAGCCAGCTGCTTGTTCCTGGCAGTTGTCCTCAACAGAGCAGCAGCTCGGACCTGCCTCTACACTTGTGGGTAGCACTGGACATCCTAGTGGATAGATGGAACTGCCACTCCACTTCTTGTGCAGAAAGAAGTGGAGGCTGGAACCCAAACATGCACATGAATGGCAACATACCTGTAGCGGGATGAGAAGGAGTTGTGTGCATGCTCAATCCAGGTAAGATGCAGGGACCAGGATGCAGGATGACATGCACAAACACATTTCAGGGCCGTCACAAGGTTATGATTGACTCGCTCCATCTGACCATTGGATTGGGACTGATATCTGGAGAAGACACTGGCTGACACCCCCAGTGTCCAGCAGAATGCTTTCCAGACCAGATCTTAACTGGGGACCACAATCAGAGACCATGTCTGCAAGAATAACATGTAGATGAAAAACATGGTTAACCAATAACTCTGCGATCTCAAAAGCTGAGGGAAGTTTAGGATATGGAAGTGGCCTGTTAATAGAAAAAAAATAATGGGAAAAGATTTCCACTGGACACAAATGTTTGGTGAAGGACACTTCAAACTTGATAGGCAAATGGACACTTGATGAGCCCACGGCCAAATTCCACTCAGAGGCAGTACTGATCCACTGGGCCATTAACAGACAATGTGTCCACCATCCATGGACCCCCATGTTTGGAGGGTCTGTTGACCCTCACCATGTCCATTTTTTCCCCCCATTTCCAAAGCCTTTTGGGTCCCCTTTTGGGGTCAAACTGTTTTTGGGGTCCCTGATGCCCTGGAAGTGGTCAAATAGATAAACAGGGCCTCCTTTTCATGGCAAATGGTCATGGCAATTGAAGAGCCTCCTGTACATGCCCTGTGCAATGTAGGGACTCAGGGGGACCTCAGATGCGAACAGGGCAGCCCAGAGATTCAACATAAATTTTTATGGGGAAATAGAGGGATTTTTTTTCTGGGGCCTTTTGGGCCCTGAACTTTTCAGGGATTAAAGAAGATGCTGCTGCGCATGTGCAGAAAAAAAAAAATTGGGTGCAGGTGGCACAAATGTTTTTGTCACAGGGTCTGCGTGAAAAAACAGGATCTAAGCGCAGACACTGGAATGGAAATGAATAATTTGTTTATTTAAGGGATCCATGGGTAGGAGGATAAGTTCGGCAGGCTGGCAGGCTGGCGGGCAGACAGGCAGGATCTCTGAGCAGAGCAAAAATATGGTAAATTAGGCAGGCAAAAGACAATGTGATCAAAAACATGCATAAATGGCTGAGAGCTGTTACCACTGGGTAAGGCAACAATCTGGCAATGACTTGACGGCTGAGCTGGTCTTAAATACACACTGCTTCATTGTAGAATAAGGCGCAGGTGAAGAGCCGGTTGCCAGGGAAACAGGCATGCCTGCCAATGCCACACACCAGAGCAACAACAGTTTTACATGGGAGTGAACAGCAAATGGACACTTTGTCCATTTCTCATTCACTTCCATTGTATCACTTTTCGGGGTGTCTGGGTGGCCCCAGAAAGACCCTAAAGACCCCAAAATGCACCATAGAAATGGGTTAGAAATTCCAAAATTAGGTGAAATGTTGTTCAGTTGATGCTCTACAAGGGTGTACTGGAATGGTGTCTCTAATGTGTTTGTGTGCAAAATGCCAGCAAAGAAGACATGCAGCAAAAAGGCCTCATTGTAAAAGGGCTTGTGATTGGACAGATAACCCTAGGTCACCACCCTATTTTGAGTCTACTGCAGCCTAGTAATGGGTTAGACCTTAAAATCGTATCAATTATCATTCAAATGATACACTACAAGGCTGCACTGGAGGGGTCTCTCTAATGTATGCACAAAATGCCAGCCATTGGACACATTGGACACCCAGCACTTTAAGACCCAGTAATTGTCAATTAACAGATAAAGTGAAGCACTCTGTGCCCATGGAAGCATCATGACTTGGGATTTTTGGCCATCGCCACCTCCAAATTGAATGTGTGCCATTTGTCTCATTCCCAACCGGGACAACTGACAACCATTACTGCCATGTCCCAGTAATTTTTAATTAGCAGATTAAATCCACCAGCCCAAGTAAAGCACTCCATGCCCATGGAAGCATCATGTCTTTTCCTTTGATTTTGGACATTTGGCCACCACCAAAGTGGAAGTAATCGCGGCCAAATATCCCAGGACTACCCCAGTGACATATATACCATCCACTGGCCAAGTAAAGTGGTCCTGGCCCTACTGAAGGGCTCCATCCGCCATGGAAGCATCATGTCTCCCCCCTTGATTTTTGGACATTTGGCCACCATCACTTCCATTTTGGTGGTGGCCAAATGTCTAAAAGGACTACCTGATCGACAAGTGGCCAAGTGAAATGTTCCAGGCCCCCTGAAATGATCCACGCCCCTTGAAGTGCTCCAGGCTCAAATCAAGTGCTCCAAGCCCCCCTGTAAATGTGTGCTGTTTTACACACTCACTGGGTAAAACGTTTAGCTTCATTAAGTGTACTTTTGGAAAATTTATGGACATAGCTAGGACAGTATTTTTGGTCAGTTTCAACAGTTGTGATGGTGCTAAGAAAGTGAAATTTACCAGGCAGAATCTTTGCATCCTTGTGCATAGCATCAATCAGTTTCGAGACCATTGGTGCAAGTTAAAGGGGGTTTTTTCACCCTAATTTTAGGGTTTGCAATGTTCTCTAATGTTCCACGGGACATCAAGGTCTGTACACCCCAATTTTATCCATTTATCCCAGATATTTCCATACATCAACACTTGCATATGATAGTGGATAATCTCAAGATGCACTTGGGTAACGGCGTCAAAAACAATCAAAAGTGTCCAACAGGCCAAACACAGCCCTAAGGACTTACATTTCAGACCATAAATTTCATACGCTCAGAACTCCTTGAAATGGGAGGACGGGGGAGGCCTAGTTTTAGTATGCATGGTCAGATTTTACACAAACTGTAAGGTCTGACAGGGGCACCGGCTGAAACTGACATAGAGTAGCAGAGCACTTAATGACCTCTGAACCACACAATAAAAAAGGAGATATATCGGTCCTAATAGCAGCAACCTTGTCCTTAAAAAAGGAGAGAATATTTTGCCAAGGCTCTTGTTTTGACTTTACACACTTGGCTTTAAGGGGAGCTACACTATCCAGTACATTCGAGCAGGTGGAAATAAAAGAATTCATCAGCTTCTCCGTATTCATGGATTCAGTGGAGTCCATGAGGCTATGTGCTGTTGCAGTAAAGAGAGGGTTAAAAGCTTTAGCAGTGTTAGATTTAATAATATGACTGTGATGCACGGCCGGCAGCTTCGTGTCCATAATTAAGCTAACATCAAACAAGACAGGGCAGTCATCGGAGAACACAGCATCCCCAACAACAACATTGTCAAGAGGAAAACCACAAGACAAAACAAGCTCTAAAGTGCGCCCATGCACCTGTGTTGGGCCAGTAACATGTTGCGTCAGATTAAAGGCTTCAGTCAAGTCCATATACTTCCTGGCCATGGGCTTGGACAGACAACATACATGCACATTAAAATCTTCAACAATCAAAATTTTACCATAACGTAAGAATAAAAGCAACAAGTTCATAAAAGTCCTTAATAAAATCTTTATTGTGTTTGGGTGGTCTGTAAATGACGGTGCACAGTACTGGATCAGTCTGTCGCACTCACAGCTCAAAACAGCTCAGTTCAAAGGAGGAGAAAGACCATTCTGAAACCAGTTTGTAACTCACGCAGTTCTTTAAAACAGTAGCTATACCCCAGCCAGTTTCTCTTGGTGTGTTAATAAAAGTACAGCCAGGAGGTAACAGCTCAGACAAGGCAGTGGACTCACCAGTGTTGATCCAAAAAAAGAGTACATCCAAAGATTATGATGTAAAAAGGTACTGCAATATCAAAGTCTTATTCACTACAGATCTTGCATTCACGAGTGCACAGCCTGTTTGTAACAGCCACCATCATGTCAGCCACCTGAGCTGCCCGGCTCAGTGGCCTGAGGTCACCCGGGGACACACCACCTGAGCCCCAGTGAAGAAAGTGGCGAAGGCGCAGCGTGCAGAGATCTTCCCATTGTCCAATAATGGGCACCAGCCAAGCGCCAACTGGAACAAGAATACCCCGCGAGACATAGTGGCAAAGACAGTGTCTGAAGTCTGGTGAAAGACCACATTAAGTAAGGAGAATGGGTCAGCAAGGGTTTCAGCTTCACAAGCCGGCCGGCTCATACCCCTCAGCGTTTACGCTTCCTGGGCAAAGGCGTGTTCACCCGGAGGAGGTACTCCAGCAGACCAGTCAGGTAAAAAGAATTCGATTTGTTTGCATCTTAAATCACACATGATTTTCAATAAATTCTGAGGGTTATACACCAGCAATGAGTCAATGGTCCTTGTGACAAATGTTAAAATCCACACAAAACAAAAAAGACTGAGCAGAGCCATACGGCGAAACAGGCATCCCGGCACCATCTTGGATCATCTTGAAGAATTCTTTTCACACAACCCACTTTTTACAATATGATATTCGAAATAAAGCTAAAACAAAAAATACTTTCAAATATGAACTTAACTAATATTACACTATGATTAAAACCAGGAAAATACCCCACACTTCTATCCAGTTACAAATTCATTAATAAATGTAGATATTAAAATAATCTGCCAAGCTCTCACCAGAAGGATAGAACCCATCTAATAATACATCCTGACCAAACAGGCTTTCTTAGAGCCGGACATTCCTCTACTAATATACACAGAATAATTAACATAAGACATTATTGTACCTGTGACGCCCGCCGGCTTATCAGCCAGCCAGGAGAGAGTTGCAGGACGTGCTGGAGACGCTGACTGTGGAGACGGCCCAGCACCCGCCTCCCCTGATCCCTGATTGGCCGCCTTACCCCTCACTCCCCAAACAAGCTGTCCAATCCGGAGAAGAGGCCTCCTTTAAGACAGCATCATCACCATCATTCGGGGCAGCTGTGGACTGTGGGACACAGGCCTGCCAGTTTGAGAAGGATTGTGGATTTTGTGGTTTAGAGACTTTTCTGTGCGAGTTAGATATTTGGTTTAGTGATAAATACCTTTTTGTGTTCTGAGCTTTAGTACCGTCCCTGCCTGAAAGAAGGAGGTTTTTGTGTTTAGTTTACTAGGAGTTTGGTTTTGTTGTTTCTGTTGTTACTAAGTTGTGTTAAGAATAATTGTTAAATACCCGACAGGGACACTTTGAGTTTGTTTGTTTTGTAATATTTGCCGGTTAAGGGTTGTTCGTGTTTTGGAACCCATTCATGTTAATAAACATTATTGTATTTTATTTACCCTTGGTCCGGCCATTTCTGTGTTACTGTCCTTTTGACCCCTGGACAAAAAGGGGGACGTAACATAGTGGGGGCTCGTCCGGGAGTTTTTTTTGTAATATTATATTATATTATTGTATATCACTTTATTAGGTAAGTTTGTGTGACGCGTGGTTTGAGTACCCATCGTGGTGCGAGTGGTTACTCTTACTGCTGCGTGTTTGTGTGGCTCTTTTCAGGCACGGTAGGTAAAATTGAACTCAGTTTCTTTGGCATTGTACAGGTAAGGTTAATTGTAAATTTGTGACATGGCTATGCGGCGCGCTCCGTTCGATCTGGATCGGCTCATAGCGGAACTGACTCTGGATTGTCTGGAGGCGTGTCGGAAGGATGATTTAGCCTTAGTAGCTGACCACTACGACATTCCAAGGCCGAAACAAATGCGGAAAAAGGAGTTAATGTCATTAGTGGTGGCAGGCTTGGTGGAACGGCAGGTGCTTCAGGTGCCCACAATTGCTGGGAAATTCTCCTGGTGAGGCTGTTCTCTCCACCAGTGGGGGTGGAGAGGAAGCTGAGCAGAGAACTCAGCTGGATCTGGTTGATATGGAGGAGGACAGTGAGGACGGTGATAGGCCTGCTGTAGGCATGTGGTGGGTGGGTAACTGTGGCTCATTGGCTGCGGTTGTGTATGTCCTAGTCGTGGGGGGTGGCTACTCCTGGCCTGTCCAGCCCTGGGATCCTCCCAGGAAACATAGGTGCCTACTTCCGCCACTGGCTCATCCTCTAGAGGGAAGTTCGCTTCCCTCTGGTCTTACATCCCCAGAGCCCTCTCCTCCCCTGCTCTTTCTCAAACACACATGTAGGGTCTTAAGAGGCGTGCACGTCATGCTGGGTGGAGCAGAAGGGGGCATCTAAGTGGCCTCCTTGGCTGCACCCTGTGGCAGCTCGCCTCTCAGTTTTAACTACACTTAGACATCAAAACATAAGAACACAACGCAAACAACTTTTCAGGGGCGTGCCATGTTGTGCATGGCGGGCAGGGTTGCTCGGGTGGCCTTGGGTGGCATCACTCCCAGCACGGCGTGGTTAGTGCCCCACAATTTTAATTGCAAACAACAAACAAACAGTCATGAGCGGGGAAGCTGAGGGCAAAGGGGTCCTCTCACACCCCTATTTCCTGGGTGCCACCGGGGGCAGGCAGGGGAAGGTGGTTGCCCCAGGGGTCAGGATCCATGCTGGATCCGCTGACAGATCCGGTGGAACCGGTGCCTGGCGGGGGTTGACGATTGCCAATCTAGGCCTGCCGGGGCATGTGCCCCGTGACTGCGGGGGCTGTGGTTGGGGCCTTCCTCTGCTGTCCTTGGGGTAGGTCCAGGGTGGTCTTATTGGTGGGGTGGCTTGGGTTCGTGCGCTGGGATTGCTGCTGGTCGCCCAGGTCTCTGTTCTGTCCTGGTATGCCTCCTGGTCCTGGTCACATTTGCACAATCACACTCATCTCTGCTCAATCTTGACTCTGTATACCCTGCATGCCGACACAGTCACTGAGTTGTCCAGTGGGTTTATACACACACTATTTTTGTTTAAGTTTTTTTTTTTTGGTTATTTATTTGTTTATTATGGGTGTGTCTTTCTCACTTTGGTTGTTGTTGTGATACATCTTGCTGTTGTTGTCTTGGTTATTTTGTAGGAGCTCTTAATGACTGTCAGCTTAGTTTACATGTAAAAGCAAAGTATCAAAGGATCAAAGTAAATGGTAAATAGTCTGTATTTATTTAGCGCTTTTACCCAAAGTGCGTTACAATATACATCACATTCACCCATTCACACACACATTCACACACTCATAGGAGAAGCTGCCACGCAAGGCGGTCAACCACGGCCCATTAGGAGCAATTTGGGGTTCGTTGTTTTGCTCAGGGACACCTCGACATGAGCTCGACAGGCTGAAGATCAAACCGGCAACCCTCAGGCTACAAGATGACCACTCTACCCAATAAGCCTGGCTGCCCCTAAACCTCCCTAAAGAGCTACAAAGAGCTACATTCTTCATGGAGCACTAGATTATCACGGATTAAGTCATTAAATCTCCTCAGTAAAACATTCTGGAGAGCCACCTTCTCCCACCCACTTTCTGCAGCCACTCTGAAAAGACACTCAGTCATCTAGGAGGAGATCAGAGTAGAACTCCCCCTCCTGTAGAACTAGAGAAGCCCGATAATCTGGGGTATCTGGTTAGGATGCTTCATGGAAGCCTTCCTAGAGAGGTTTTCTGGGCATGTCCAACTGGGAGGAAGACATAAGATACGCTGGAGGGACTACGTCTCTGCTGCTGTGGGAAAATGTCAGAATTTCTCAAAAAAACCAACTCCTCAATAATACCATGTAAACTCACACCCATCTGGAACAATCCTGATATTCTACTAAACAAAAATATGCTAAACTTTAACCAATGGATTAACAAAGGAATTAAATACTTTGAACATATTATCCATAACAGAAACATTTTATCTTTTAATACACTCTCATCACAATATGGGATTAACAGCAACAGATTCTTAGAATATCAACAGCTCAAAACCGTAATACACACAAAATTCCCCCTTCACCGAACAGATCTGGAACTTCCTCCAATAGTAGCAGATTTTATGGACCTCTGTACCCCCAAATTACTTTCAAAAATATACAGATTAATGTTAAAAATAGATGACTCAAATTCCCTACCTACTTCGAAATGGGAGATAGATTTATCCATCAATCCTAGTCAACCATTTTGGCTACAAATATGTCTTAATGCCTTTAATATGACAGACAGCCCAAATTTACAACTCATACAATACAAAGTCCTCCATAGAATGCGTTATACAGGACAAAGGATGTTCAAGATGGGTCTTAATCACTCAGATATCTGCACACAGTGCACAGGTAACACAGCAGATGATTACTTACACGCTTTATGGCTTTGTGCACCTGTCCAGAAGTTCTGGAATAAGGTTTGTGAGGAGTTATCAACATGGGTTAGATGTAACATTCCTGCATGTCCAAAACTTTGTTTACTGGGTGACCTAAGTGACATTAATATAGACACTAACAAAGCACATATGGTCCTCATGGCCTTATGTATCACAAAGAAAACTATTCTAGTGAACTGGAAGTCTAAAAACAATCTAAATATTAACCAGTACAGAAATCTCCTGTTGGATCACATCAGTCTAGAGACTGTATCGGCATCCATTAAACACCAATCAGTTAACTCTCAGTCTCCCTGGACCCCGCTGATTAGTCACATCACGTAGTGGGAAGGGGTGCTGGGGTCTAGTCGTTCTGTGGGGGTCAGGGGTGGGGCTGGCTGGGGGGCCTTGGGGGTCCATCGGCCCTGACAGTTTCTCTGGGTCTATGGTCGGGGGGGCCATTGGGTAGGGGACGGTGTGGCTGACTGGATCCGGGGCCTTGGGGGCCTGGGGACTGGTGCTCGCTGGGGGCGGGCCGGGGGGCGACCGGGGGTCCGGGGCGGTTGGGGGGCTGGCCTGGGGCTGGGCAGCCGGGTTGCTGTGGGGGGGGTGCCCCGGGGTCTGGGGGCTGCCCCGGGGTCTGGGGGCTGCCTCCCTCCAGTTCGGGGGGCCCTTCCTGGGCCTCGGGGGGGCTTGGTCGCCCTGGGTGTGCCATCGGGGTCTGCTGATCCGATGCCGGGCAGGTACCCTTGGGATTACAATGTGTCCATTGGGTCTATGGGAGGGGTAGGGGAAAGGGGGGCGGCGGGGGTCCTGGTGGGCAGTGGGGGGGATTAGGGTTCATGGGGGTGGAGTCTGCTCTCCTTCTCGCTCTCTCCCCTCCCGCCGGGGGCTCCTTCGGGGAGGATGGGGGCGCTGTGCCTTTGTCACATCCGCACCCGGCTCTGCTGCGGACACACCCACTCCAGCCAGGCATCATCGTAGCCGATCCCCTGAATACTAACCTGTTACACCTGTGTGCAATCTGGCCACCAGGCTTTAAATATCCCAGCTCCCCGTTCATTACCTGTCGGACCTCGTTTCCACGTAGATGGACTCTCCTCCTTGCCCTTTCCCGGTCACGACTTCACAAGATCTCCGTTTCGATTCCAGTTGGACGTTCCAAGATCCTCCTGTTCAGTTAAGCTTCCTGTTCACGATTTGGAATAAATCTGTTCTTACACTCGGCTTGGTCTCTGTCAGGTCCTTCTTAAAACAGAAGGTCCGACCATAACCGAAAGAACAACGGATGGCTTCCTCCACGAATCACTTTTCCGGCGATCCCAAACAATGCAGCGGTTTCCTGCTCCAGTGCTCCCTCCACATCGAAATGAATCCTGGCAAGTACCCCACGGATCGGGCTAAAATAGCCTACGTTATTTCCCTGCTTTCAGGACCAGCGCTTCAATGGGCGGATGCACTTTGGCAGCAAAACAGCGCGGTGACGCAAACCTACGCCCCCTTTACACGTCACTTTCAGGAGGTGTTTGGGATTCCCCCCGGGGATACCACCACACAGGAACGCCTGTTTCGCCTTCGGCAGGAAAGCACCCCCATCACCGAACATGTGTTGATGTTTCGCACCCTGGCGGCAGCCAGTGGATGGAATGAGACCGCTCTCCTCACCCATTTCCGAATGAGCCTGGAACCATCACTCCGCCTCCAACTCTCTTCCCAGGATGACACCATCGGTCTGGAGAGGTTTATTCAGACAACCATTCAGGTTGCTCACCGGAGGGAGAGCTGCTTTCGGGACCTACCACCCGCCACTGCTGCCACAGCCACGGAGGGCTTAGAATCCATGCAGGTGGATTCTGTACGCCTTAACCCCACTGAGCGCCGAAGACGCCTCACGACTGGTCTTTGTCTATACTGTGGCCAGGCTGGCCATCGTATCAACACCTGCCACGTTCGGCCCCCACATCCTCGGGTGAGTCTGGCCTCAGCCTTTTCTATCTCTGCAAAACCCCTTACCATACCGGTCACGTTGTGGTCATCTTGTGGTTCCCTGACAGTCACGGCCCTCCTCGACTCCGGGTCCGAGGGGAACTTCATCTCCGACTCCCTAAAGCACCGCCTTCAGATCAGATGTCATCGCTGCCCGTCTCCCCTCAGCATCCAGACCATCACCGGTAAAAGACTTACTCAGCGATCCATTCACTTACAGACCCCACCTTTGTGTCTTGGTGTGGGTTGCCTCCACAGAGAGGAAATCCAACTTCTGGTGTTGGATCACTCCCAGGTCGATGTCATCCTCGGACGGCCGTGGTTAGAGCAGCACGCCCCCATCCTTTCCTGGAAAACGGGAGAAATTCTCCAGTGGGGTTCGGATTGTTATCCACACTGTTTTCCCCAACTACCACAAGCCACGAGGATCACGATAAGTGCCACCACAATCGAAAGCCCTAACCTCCATTCGGAGCAACATTTCCCCACCGAATATGCATCATTCCAGGATGTGTTTTGCTCCCGCCGAGCAGCGCAGTTGCCACCTCACCGTTCCTGGGACTGCGCCATCGAGCTGCTTCCCGAAGGCAAACTTCCAGCTGGTCGCATATATCCATTATCCATACCTGAAACTAGAGCCATGGAGGAATATATAGCGGAAGCCCAGGCTCAAGGGTACATCCGACCCTCCACGTCACCGGCTGCTTCTAGCTTTTTCTTTGTAGAAAAGAAGGACGGCGGACTGAGACCATGCATTGACTACAGATCCCTAAATCAGATAACGGTGAAATTCAGATATCCCCTGCCGTTAGTTCCTGCTGCCCTGGAAACCATGAGAGATGCTAAAGTGTTCACAAAGTTAGATCTCCGTAGTGCCTATAACCTTATTCGGATCCGCCACGGAGATGAATGGAAAACGGCTTTTGTGACACCCACTGGCCACTACGAGTATCTCGTCATGCCCTACGGGCTTGCCAACGCCCCCTCAGTCTTTCAAGGGTTCATGAACGAGATCTTCAGAGACCTCCTCAACCGCTTCCTCATAGTGTACATCGACGACATCCTGATCTTCTCCCCAGATCTCCCGACACATATCCGCCATGTCAGACAAGTCCTCGAACGACTCAGAGCCCATCGTCTTTTCTTGAAGGCAGAAAAGTGCACCTTTCATCAGACAACAGTCGACTTCCTCGGTTATGTGGTAGGACCTGAAGGCGTGAAAATGGACAACAGCAAGGTGCAAACAATAATAGACTGGCCAAAACCTGACACCATCAAAGCCCTTCAGCGTTTTCTGGGGTTTGCAAACTTTTACAGACGCTTTATTCTGAACTACAGCGCCTTGGCCAGCCCCCTCACTTCCATGCTCAAGAAGGCTCCTCACACTCTTTCCTGGTCCGCCGAGGCGGACAGCGCCTTCGCTTCCCTGAAGCAAGCATTCACGACAGCGCCAGTACTACAGCATCCAAATCCAATGTTACCTTTCTGTGTTGAAGTCGATGCTTCCACCTCAGGTGTAGGAGCTGTCCTGTCACAGAGGTCGGGAGATCCTCCTCGCCTTCGTCCTTGCGCTTTCTATTCCAAAAAACTCAGCCCAGCGGAACAGAACTACGATGTCGGGAATCGTGAATTGTTGGCCATCAAACTCGCCCTCGAAGAATGGAGACACTGGCTAGAAGGAGCACAACATCCTTTTGAAGTCCGCACGGATCACAAGAACCTGGCCTATATCCGTGAAGCAAGACGATTGAATCCCCGACAAGCAAGGTGGGCTCTCTTCTTTACAAGATTCCATTTTAACATAACTTATATTCCAGGCTCTAAGAATCGGAGAGCTGACGCCCTATCCAGACTCCATGAAGGGACAGCATCACCTGAGGAGCCCGAGCCTATCTTGCCCTCCAGGTTAGTAGTTGGCGCCATCCAGTGGACCCTGGAGGAACGAATTCGAGAGGCGTCACATGACCATCCTGCACCACCTGACGCTCCTCCGGATCGGCTGTTTGTTCCCCCTGATCTGCGGCTCTCCCTCATCGAGTCGGCACACGCGAGTCCCGGTACGGGGCATCCAGGTACTCAAGCCACCCTAGCTTTGTTACAACCCCGATACTGGTGGCCAGGAATGGCAGTCCAGGTGCGCCACTTCATCGCAGGCTGTGCAGCATGTGCCCAGACCAAGAGCCCTCGGCAACTTCCATCCGGAAAACTACAGCCTCCTCCAATACCACAGAGACCCTGGTCCCACTTAGCCGTCGACTACCTTACAGACTTGCCAGCCTCTCAAGGTAAAACCTGTGTTCTGGTGGTGGTGGATAGGTTCTCGAAAGCCTGTAAACTAATACCGTTTCCCAGTATTCCCTCAGCTGCGGACACCGCCAGGGGCATCTTTGAACAGGTTTTCCGAAACTTTGGACTCCCAGAAGACATCATCTCAGATCGTGGACCCCAGTTCATATCCCGGTTTTGGCGGTCGTTTCTCCGACTACTGGGGGTTACTGTCAGTCTGTCTTCAGGGTATCATCCACAGACGAATGGACAAGCGGAACGGAAGATCCAGGAGGTGACCCGTTTCCTCCGTACGTTCTGTCACGAGCATCCCGCTCAATGGAGCGAATTCCTGCCATGGGCTGAATATGCGCAGAACTCCCTGCGTCAAGCATCCACGAGACTGACTCCTTTCGAGTGTTTTTTGGGTCAGCAACCTCCGCTCTTTCCCTGGAATGGCGAGATGTCTAATATGCCAGCAGTGGATGACTGGTTCAAACGCAGCGAGCGGGTATGGAGCCAGGCCCATCAACATCTGCAGCGGGCGGTTCGGCGCTACACCGACCAGGCCAATCGGAGGCGTTCTCAAGAACCTGCCTTTAATGTTGGAGATCTGGTGTGGTTGTCGACACGGGATATTCGATCCCGCCACACATGCCGGAAGCTGAGTCCCAAATTCATCGGTCCCTTCAAGATCATCACTCAGATAAGTCCGGTGGTGTATCGCCTGGAATTACCAGTCACCTACAAGATCCATCCTGTCTTCCATGTGTCACTGCTAAAGCCTTATCTCTCTCCTATTGCTCCTCTTCCCACAGACTCGGGTGCGGCGGCGGTTCCCCCTCCTCCGCCTCCTCTCCCGCTGGATACGGAGGATGGATCGGTTTACGCCGTCCGGGGCGTGCTGGACTCCCGGCGCCGGCGAGGGCGGTTAGAGTACTTGATCGATTGGGAAGGCTATGGACCGGAGGAGCGGTCTTGGGTGCCCCGGCGGGACGTCCTGGACCCGTTCATGCTCCGGGAGTTCCATCAACAGCATCCCAGTCGGCCCCGCCCCGGTGGCCGGTCCCGTCTTCGCCCCGGTGTGGCTCGTGGAGGGGGGGGTACTGTCACATCCGCACCCGGCTCTGCTGCGGACACACCCACTCCAGCCAGGCATCATCGTAGCCGATCCCCTGAATACTAACCTGTTACACCTGTGTGCAATCTGGCCACCAGGCTTTAAATATCCCAGCTCCCCGTTCATTACCTGTCGGACCTCGTTTCCACGTAGATGGACTCTCCTCCTTGCCCTTTCCCGGTCACGACTTCACAAGATCTCCGTTTCGATTCCAGTTGGACGTTCCAAGATCCTCCTGTTCAGTTAAGCTTCCTGTTCACGATTTGGAATAAATCTGTTCTTACACTCGGCTTGGTCTCTGTCAGGTCCTTCTTAAAACAGCCTTGGACCCGACCAGGATACGTGTGTGCAACCTGGGGCTCTCTGGTCCCCTGGTGTGGTGGCGTGGGCTGCCGGGGGTGGGTGGGCGTCCGGGGCGCTCATGAATTGGGCTCTTGGCTGGGTCGGGCCTTTGCCCCTCTTCCCTCGGGTGGTCTTGGGGAGGCGGGGGCGCCTACAGCGGCCAGCTGAGGAGTTGGCTGCCTGGGACGGGGATCTCTCTCCCAGTTGTGCCCATCCCCGGGCCCGGCTGAAACTCTGTGTTAAGTCTTAAAAATGACCTTTTAGCAGAGGATTAATCTCTATGTGAAGTTGCCCCTCAAAGATTTAAGATTTGTCCGGCATAATATGGGGCATCAAATAGTTTTTTGAAAGTGGGTATCTGGTTGTTTTTTCTGTTTTTAACAGTTACATTTACAGTTCTTAATGTTTGATGCAGTCTAGGGCACTTTGGCACTTTGTGGCCATGTAAAAGGTTAAAACTTTACATAACTGTTTACACTGGACTAGCCATGTCTTTTTTTAATGTACATTTTTATAAAGTAAACATTGTGTTGCCTTTGTTTTCCCCCTTAAATTTTAACATGATTTGGTTTTTTGGTTTTTTTTTCTTCTCAGGGAGGTGGGGATTGGGGTGTCACTTTATATCTGCAATGCGTTAACAAAAATATTGAATAATCATTTTTGATTTATCCAAGAAAAGTTTACCATTTATGTAAATAGCCCTAGAAAAACCCTAGAAAAAGTGTCACATTTGAGCAAACACATGGCATAAAAGTATGCCATGTGTTCGCTCAAGGTTGTTTTACATCTTGAAATAGTTTATATATTTCTGATACTGACTTTGAATCTAAAGTTTATAAGCAAGTTCCTGTGACATGGAAGTGAGTAGTGTGTATAATTTGTGATTTTATTGTTACTCCAGTATCAGAACTTGGTGCACATAACTTTAAGATGCTTTAAAATAAAATATTTGACAATTGAAAGTTTATTATTTAATGTTGGACATCATAAAAACATTAAACTAATCTTTACTTAATATTAATGCTTACTCCCTACTCAAACATTTTTTCTAGCAAGTACTTAATCAAGCCTGTATCTCACTGGGTAAAAGTTACTTTATTAAGAATGTTTCTGTAACTCAGCCCTTTTATTTAGTGTTAACTTAAAATTTTTTTGTAATCTGTTTCGACTAAAAAATTGAGTTAACTGAACTTATCAGGGTTTACAGTGCAAACTGGATATGAATCCGATGTAGGACCACATATGGCCTGGATCGGATTTTAAAAAAATCTGATTTGTGCAGCTCAGATCTGATATGTGTATATATGGGAAAAACATGGGAATTCAGCTGCACTGGGAACCTAGCCTTACTTAGTACACACCGCAGTACTTTGGGACTCTGTGGTGAAGTTTTAATATTAAATGTTAAGTATTTTAATTTGCTCCGTTTTTCTGATTACACTGAGAAAACAAAACTAAACACAATACAATGAAATAATCTCTTATTTTTTTGTTTTATTTTTGTTATTATTGTTATTAAATATGACTTTTTCACAGTATCTTACTTTTGTGGCATGTGCATGGTGTGGTTTGTATGTGTGTGTGTGTATGTGTGTTCCGTGCATGTGGTGTGTGCATGGTGTGTGGTATGCGTGTCTGTCTGTGGTGCATGTTGTGTTTGGTGTGTGTGTGTACTTGTTGTGCACTGTGGTTTGGGATCTAATTTTATGCTGTTTTTGTGGTGACTTTTTAATTATAAAAAGTTAAGTATTTGAATTTGCTCTTTTATAATAAACATACTGGTTTCACTGGGGGGAAAACTAAACACAATAAAATAAAATAAAAATCCCTAATAGTTTTTGTTATTTTTGTTATTAAACATGCCTCTTTCAGAGCCTCTTACTAAAATGTGCTAAATTCATCTCAACGATGAGAGGATACATTTAAAGGCTTAAATGTTTATATTAATGACAGTTTCATGGAGAGATTTGTACCTCCCACTGTAGACAATAATGTGTTCCCTTAGTAACTGTTACCAAGTTAAAGGCTGTACCACTGAAACCTGCTTCTCAGCCAAAGCCATTTGCAGCAAGTGTAGCTCTTCACTTGTTGAAATGAGCACCCTGATGATTGTCATCAGTGCTGAAGTGATTGAGCTGAGCGAATCCAAGGTGAATAAGCCATGTGGCCAAAGTGGAGGGAATGAGCTGAACAAATTAAACTGAATGAGAACATATAAACATAGTAAACCTGGAAAAAGGAGGATGGTGGGGCAGGGTGCAGTTGAGATGTAGTAAACCATGAAACTAGGCAGAAACATGATAATTGAAAGAGCTCCTTCTAACCATACAGTTTACACGTAAACCAATTACACCTTTTTGTTGTAGAGAAGTTGGGTAGTTTCACAGAGTAATACAGATAAAATAAACAGGCTTGAGATGGTTAATGGCAGTCACAAGTCAACTGAACAGATACCAGCTAATAGTTGGAAAATAGTTATTGAAGTTTTAAAAAATGCAACATTCCAAGAGATGTTCACATCCAAAAATCTTAATCTTAATCCAATGAAGATCCATTTACAAAGCACTAACATCAATGTGCCATGCCAAAAGTCTGTGTGTCTGCTATTCTTTCAGCCAGTCTGTTTTCTGGCCCTTTAAACAGCACTACAGAACTTTTGCAATTTTATTGGATCCTACCTGTACTATGAGATCTCTCTAGATCAGGGGTGGCCAACGTCGGTCCTTGAGAGCCACAATCCTGCAGGTTTTCAAAAATTCCCTGCTCCAACACACCTGAATCAAATTAAACGGATCCAACAGCTTATCAGGATCTGCACAATGACTTATTAGTTTAAGTCAGGTGTGTTGGAGCAGGGAAATTTGAAAAACCTGCAGGATTGTGGCTCTCGAGGACCGACGTTGGCCACCCCTGCTCTAGATAGTAAAAAAACTGTCATATCAACACTGCTGTTCTGTCAATTTCTCTTTTCCTTTTCCTCTCTTCCTCCAATAATGTCTTCTTGCATTTAAAACAGCCAGTGTGTCATATCTGTTTGTTAGTGTGTGATATATTCCTAAAGTAAAACTCAGCTGCATCTTCACACAGCAACCCAGATGAAAAAGTTTTATAATGTGGCTTCTCAGCCTAATTGAGGGTTTGCTGACTGGAAGATGTTATGCTTGTTGTCTGTTTTTTTCATGTTTTTATCACTATTTCTTTAGCTTGTTTTAGTTATGCAAGGTCTGAAAATGAGCCATGACAATGAGTCCTATAAATAGTGAAATGGTTGTATATTGTATGTAACAATGGTTTTATAAATGCTCTGTGTCAAATAAACTATATAAAATAATTAAAAGATAAATATTTATTAGTTAAAGCTTCCTGTCAGAACCAACCATTTAAAAATTACCTATAGAAATCTTTCATACCTGCAGTTCCAGGTTTTATTACATTAATCTTCAGAGGATTTTAACTTTTTAGCTTGGATTTTTGCAGCATACATGAGGACATGGACATGTGAATATGAATGGACTGTTGCTATGCGAATGCATGGCTCTCTGGCCTGAGTAAGCAGAGTCTTAATTATTTACCATGCACTTAAATTTTAAAGCAAATATACAGGGGTTTGTCAGCAAAGTGAAGGCTGAAGGCCTTTCAAAGAGTTAAGAATTAGAAATGGGGGAAAAAACTACATGTAAAGGAGAAAATATTTTAGAGATTTAGTCTGCATTATTAAAACTGTGATTGTGGCTTAATTAAACATTTAACATGAGCTTTCCCCTTACTGTGTCATATGCTTGTGTGCACAATGCTGCTTTCCTGGTAAAAGCATGATGAGGATGAAACTTTATTTGAGGCTAACACCCATCTGCACCTCTGCTCCGCTCATGAATGATGGATTATAGTGATGAATACAGGCTACTTTGTGTGTTGCTAAGCGTAGAGTCCCGTCTGTGTTAAATGATCTCTAGTAATTAAAACAGAGTATATGTAGAGGGTCAAATAGATAAGGGGATAAAAATAGACACCCCTATTCTAATTTCATTAAGTTTTCTTTTATTTGTTATACATTACATTACTGTAATCTCAGTTACTGCAGCGCTATTCTACATCCAACCGCTAGGGGGCGCCTATCGCGCTGGTGGTAAAGAGTAGAGCAGGTCACAGAGGAAGAATAAAACTTCCGGTATGAGAGTAACGCCAGCTCAACGTGTGTATCTCCTCTATTCTTCGCCACAGGTTGGTAAATGTTTATTGGAACAAGTGCTTATGACAGACTTTACTTGTTAAAATTGTCGTTTTTGAGTAGTTGTACCGTTGCAGACGAAGCGGTTTGATGAGACATGTAGAAGGAAACCACAATTAGGATTGTCTGCCAGCTAATGCTAATGCTAGCGGACTTGGACAATGTGGAGTAGTGTGTGTGGTTAGCTATCCCAAAATGACTGAGAAATTAGTGGATTCACTTTCAAACGTAATTCACTTAGCACCTTATGGAAATGTGTTCATGCAGTAAAATGTTTGCTGATGTCAAAGTTAAGTGTCTTCTTGGTCATTGCCAAATCAGAAATATTATATTGTAGGTGTTTGAGTGAGTATAAGGTTGTATGAGAAACGGTGAAAGAAACCATTAAAGTGAAAATGTATTTTCTTGTTAGCTGTTAGTTAATTACATGTAAAATTTGTTATATATTATAGTGTACACTCGAAGCAGACAGTAAAATGGGTTTCAGTGCTTGTGTTTAAAACTTTGAAGAAGAGTAATTATATTAAGCTAGAAAAATGTGTTGATTGTTAAATAGACAGTTAAAAGCAATAATTAAGAACAAGTTAAAATAAGTGGCAAAATTCATTGTAAATGATATTGTGTTCAAGTGAAATTTAAAATAAGTGGCAAAATTCATTGTAAATGATATTGTGTTCAAGTGAAATTGCTGGAAATATGTTCAGTTGATGGAATGCTGGAAAAGTAAGATTGTCTTAAATGGCCAGGTTATAAATGGGACTGAACATGATGGCCATCTGTCAATTTGTTGATACCTGATGTCTGAGGAAGAATAAAACTTCCGGTATGAGAGTAACGCCAGCTCAACGTGTGTATCTCCTCTATTCTTCGCCACAGCTTGACACGTTGAGACGACTAAACCTTCGTTGCCTTCTGACGGTAATGCCAGAGGGGCAACAATTTTGGGGGCTCGTCCGGGATTAGCGCCACCTGCTGGACTGGTGCTAATCGAGTTAGAACCGTGGGTTCCTGATTACCTGTTTTCGGAGCCAACGACCAAGTGACAGACATCGGGTATCCAAAGATGGCCGCTCTTCATGATCTACAGTGGGAAATTCAGCAACAGCTTCGCCGGCTGATCAGCACTGCCAACAGAGACCTACTTCACAAGCTTGCAGTATCATGTCAAGATGAGGTGAATGAAGATTTACCAGGTGAAGACTCGACTGAAGTGGATCTCTTTGACTTTATTGTTGACTTCCTGAGAAGTAAACAACTAAGGAATCTGGAGGACCAGGGTATGTCTCGCCTACTAATATTTCGTGACCTCATTGACGAACTGCAATTGCCCCACGAGGCAGGTGAACCAGGTGACACATCTAAAGAAGAGGCTGATGCATCTATGGCAGAAACTGAACCAGTAGTACTAGCATCTGCCATAAGGGAGACTACCCAACAACCAATGTCTGCTGATCAGGCGGCTGGGTTGGTAAGACTGGCAGATGTTGCAACATTGTTGCCACGTAGAGAATTTAGGATCCATGGTGGTCAAATTTCTGATTCAGATTCTGATTTAAGTTTTAACAGTTTGTCTAAGCAAATTGATGAAGGACTAACTGAAGGTTTTACTGAGGCTGAGGTTATCAGAACAGTGCTAAAAATAATTAAGCCTGGTAACTTTAAAGACATGCTCATTACCAAAGATGGCCTGACGGTATCCGAGCTAAAGCGTTTTCTAAGGGCACATCTTCGGGATAAAAGCAGTACTGAATTATTTCAGGAGTTGAGCAATGCAAAACAGCTTGACAAAGAAAGCCCACAACAGTTTATGTACAGACTGATGGGGCTAAAACAGCGTGTGATGTTTGCATCTAAACAAAGTACTGGTTTCCAGTACGACAGCAAACTGGTACAGGGAGTGTTTCTCCATTCACTTTACCAAGGGATAAATGAAAAATGTGCATACATCCGACGAGACCTTAAACCCCATATTTCAGACCTAGGTGTCACTGATGATTTTATTCTTGAAGTCATAACAAGGTCTTTGAGTGAGGACACGGAGAGGCAAAATAGGTTAGGCCAGACATACAAACAAAAAGCAGTCAGCGTCAGTGCAGTGCATCAGGAGAAGGACATGCAGAATGCAGTTCAGGTGAAGGCAGAGGTCCAAGCCAATCGCACTGCTATACAAGAGCTAACATTACAAGTATCGTCTTTGACTAAGAGTTTAGAGAAAGTTCTCACACCTGTAGTGAACACAGCAGTAGAGAACACACGTTCCACGACACCACACCCAAAACAGTCAGCCAAGCCAGAAGCAAAAGGAAAGTGCCACCAATGTGTCTCCCAAGGAACTGAAAACTGCACACACTGTTTTCAGTGCGGAAAAGAGGGGCACAGAGCTATTGGGTGCTTACAGAAGTCGGGAAACTGGAGAAGGTCACTGGGGAGGGACCACCAGTGACCAGACATTATACAGAGTCCCCCATCTCAGGAAAACTGCACCTCAAAGAGAAAACTTCATCTCCCACCAAGTCTTTCAAACAAAACAATGTGCCAAAAGGGAAGCGTGTTGCTCAACTGATTGGTGGTCGGTGCATGGTAACTTGTTGTCTTAATGGGGTAGAACTTCAGATGCTGTTAGACAGTGGGGCACAGGTTAGTATAGTGGAGAAGTCTTGGGTTCAGAAAGCTCTGCCGCACATAAACATTCAGCCGCTAGAGAGCCTGTTGTCAGACCATCCCCTCAAAGTTACAGCAGCCAATGGGACAGAGGTGCCATTTGATGGGTGGATAGAGGTTCTGCTTGAGATCACAAGTAACCAACATGGCTCTGTTGCCCTCTGTGTTCCGATGCTAGTAAGCAAGGAGAGTGTGAGCAGCCCATTGCTAGGCTTCAATGTAATCCAAGAGATCATTAGGGAAAGTAACAACCAATCAGATGGCCTGAATCTAACAGACTTACTGTCAGAAGCCTTAAAAATTCAGAAAGGCAATGCTGAAACTCTTGTCTCTGTCGTGCAAACAATGCCACCTCAGGAAGAGTCCGAAGGGTTGGGGGTGAGGGTTGGGAAAAGGGGGCTAACTGTCCTCAGCAGCCAAATTTGTGAGGTAAAATGTCGCGTAAGAGCTTTTCCTGAAGGAGGAGCAATGCTATTTGAGCCAGATGTAGAGTGTCGATTACCAGATGGGTTGGAGCTGTTCCCGGCTCTTGTTGATGTACCTGCTGGGGCTTCTAAAATAGTAAAAATCCCAATCCAGAATGCAACAAAGCGAGACATCTTTTTACCTCCAAAGACAGTTTTAGGTTGCCTTGAAGAAATCACAAACAGCAGACCTGTCACCATTCAGCCACGTCCTCAGAAACCACCAGATCCCAGTGATGATCCCCTCCTGTGCAACTTACATGTAAGCTCAAATGATGAAAGAGACAAGAATGCAAAAGAAAACCACAGTACAGAAAAATGGCAGCCAAATGTCTGTCTAGACCATCTGACTGACAATGAACAAAATGTGGTGCGACAACTGCTCCATGAGGAATCAGATGTGTTTGCTCGCGAGGAGGGAGACATCGGATGTATTCCTGGCTTACAGCTCAGAATTAACACAACAGACAATTCAGCTGTGCAGAAAAATTACAACTCCATCCCACGACCACTGTATAAAGAAGTAAAGGAGTACATCCAAAACCTCTTGGACAGAGGATGGATCTGTAAATCGCGGTCATCTCATTCTTCACCAGTGGTATGCGTGCGAAAAAAAGACAATAGCCTGCGACTGTGTGTTGACTTCCGTGAGCTCAACCGCAAAACCATCCCAGATCGTCATCCGCTGCCACGGATCCAGGATCTTCTGGACAGTTTGGGAGGCAATTCGTGGTTTTCCATCTTAGATCAAGGGAGTGCATACCATCAAGGTTTTGTGATGGAGGAGTCAAGACACCTAACGGCATTCAGCACACCCTGGGGACTCTATGAATGGGTAAGAATACCATTTGGACTGACTAATGCACCAGCCGCATTCCAGAGATGCATGGAGGGAGTGTTAGAGGGTGTTAGAGATGAATGCTGTGTGCCATATTTAGACGATGTCCTGTGTTTTTCCAAAACTTTTGATGACCACGTGAACCATCTCCGGCAAGTGTTCTGTCGGATGCGACAACATGGTATCAAACTCCGTCCAGCCAAGTGTGAACTTTTCAAAAGACAAATACGTTATCTTGGGCGAACAGTTTCTGAAGAAGGAATCCAGATTGACCCAAAAGATTTGGAAGCAGTAATAGCTCTGAAAGAAAGGAAACCTCGCACAGTTGGAGAGGTCCGAACTCTGCTTGGATTTCTTAGCTATTACCGGTCCTTTATCCAAGATTTCTCACGTCTAGCACGGCCCTTGTTTGAGCTGCTTCAGAGCCAAGGAGAGACCACTAATGTCACCAAGCCACAGACCAAAAAGGGGAAAATGAAAGGTAGCAAGGGACAGCGTTCCTCCCGTACACCCATTACTTGGACTGCTGAACATCAAAATGTGTTATCTAGGTTAGTTGAGATGTTGATAAACCCTCCTATCCTGGCTTATCCAGATTTTGACCTTCCCTTTGTGTTACATACTGATGCTTCAAATGAAGGCCTTGGAGCCGTATTATATCAACAGCAAAACAACAAACTACGCGTTATTGGGTATGGGTCCAGGACATTAACACCTGCCGAGAAAAACTATCACCTACACTCAGGCAAACTCGAATTTCTGGCACTCAAATGGGCTATCTGTGACAAATTTCGAGATTATCTGTATTATGCGCCAACCTTCACTGTCTACACAGATAACAATCCCTTAACCTACATCCTGAGTTCAGCACGGTTAAACGCAGTGGGTCACAGGTGGGTTGGAGAGTTAGCTGATTTTCATTTTGACATCAAGTATAGACCAGGGAAGAGAAATGCTGATGCTGATATGTTGTCCAGATATCCAGTCAAACTTCCCCAGCAGATACATAACTTCACAGAGGCTGTGTCTTCAGAGGTAGTTTCTGCAGTTTGGCAAGGCAGCAAAGCGGCACAAAACAGTGATATTCCTTGGGTGGCTGTATTACAGCTTAACAGTGAAGATGTAGATGCTGCGCCATCAGAGAGCGTTTCTAGTATCACCCCAAACAATATCAGGGCCGCCCAACAGAATGATTCAGCCATTCAAGAGGTTGTGTCTTTGAAACTAAGAGGTTGGACACCAAACGGAAAAGAGAAAAAGGCAATGAGTAAACAAACAAGGAGACTACTCTATGAGTGGAACAAGTTAGTGGTGGAAAATGGACTACTCTTTCGGAAAACAGACCAAAACAAACAACTTGTCCTCCCTGAACAACTTAAACCGGTGGTGTTAAAGAGCTTGCATAATGAGATGGGACATGTGGGGCCTGAAAAGGTTATCCATCTTGCCAGAGAAAGGTTTTATTGGCCACACATGCAGCAAGACATCGAAGATTATGTAACGAAAAAATGTCCTTGTATCAAACAAAAACACCCTAGCATTCCACCAAAAGCCCCAATGGGATCCATCACAACTAGTGCACCTTTTGAGTTAGTGTGTGTTGATTATTTACATCTGGAGCCAAGCAAAGGAGGATATGAGTATATCCTTGTGCTGATTGACCACTTCACACGGTTTGCACAGGCGTATCCAACAAAAAATAAATCTGGTAAAACAGCAGCTGAAAAGATCTTTCAGGACTTTATTCCCCGTTTTGGGTACCCAGAAAAGCTGCATCACGATCAGGGACGGGAGTTCGAGAATAGCCTGTTTCAGAGACTACAACAACTTTCAGGAATTACTCATTCTCGCACAACTCCTTACCACCCGCAGTGCAACCCAGTGGAGCGACTGAACCGCACACTTCTCCAAATGCTGCGCACGTTACAGGAGGAAAAAAAGAGTGAATGGAAAGATCATCTGCCTCAGATTGTGCATGCATACAATTGTACAAGGCATGAGTCAACAGGATACTCCCCATTCTTCCTTCTGTACGGTAGAGCCCCACGGCTACCAGTTGACTTGCTCTTTGGGCCTAGGAGGGAGACTGAAGCACAGAACCACCAGACATTTGTGCAAAAGTGGGCAGACAGAATGCGGGTGGCGTACCGAATAGCTGCTGACAACAGCCAAAAGTCATCAGCTAAAGGAAAAAAACAATATGACAGGCATATCAGAGGTGTTGCTCTCCAGCCAGGAGACAGGGTACTGGTGAGGAATCTCTCAGAGAGGGGAGGCCCAGGTAAACTGCGGGCTTACTGGGAAAAAGTAGTACATCGAGTGGTGGAGAGATTGGGGGATGGACCTGTCTATAAAATACAGCCAGAGAGAGGCAGCAAAACCATGCGTGTCTTGCATAGAAATCTCTTATTGCCAGTAAACGATCTGCCTCTGGAAGATGAACTACCTGTTACAGGAAATACAAGACACAATAGACCTAAAGAGCACAACAACAGGATTAACCAAACAGGGACAGACAGCTCTGATGAGGAGGGGGAACATACTTACACCTATGATCTCCGGAGCAGAATCCCTTGTTACAGATTTGTGAACCCTCAACAACAACAACAACCTGCCATCCCACAGCAAGCTCCTCAGCAATTTGGATCAGTGGTTCCGAACCAGAATCCTCATAATCAGCTTAAGCTGCGTGCAACAGCCAGAGAGTTCTGTCCCCCACACAGACAAGAAGCTGAGATGGAGCCAAACACTGAGGATACGGAGGATGGGGCAGGGCTAGTGGAAAGGGAACCCGAACAAAGAGAAGAAACGGATGGTGGCAGTATAGGAGAAGGTGATGATGTAAGGAAATCACACAGGAGAACAAGACCGACGACAAAGTTCACATATGATATTCTGGGTCAGCCCTCATATCACCATTGTAGTGCAAGTGTAAATCCCTTCTTACTTAGCCAACCCCTGACAGAGATTAATAGTTTTCCACTTTCCCCTTACCCAATCCATTTTCAGCCACATTGCCATAACTGGTACACTTTTGCACACTAGATACTCACACACAACATTACCAGATGTCAGGAGACATTCTTTTAAGTGGGGGAGAGTGTAGAGGGTCAAATAGATAAGGGGATAAAAATAGACACCCCTATTCTAATTTCATTAAGTTTTCTTTTATTTGTTATACATTACATTACTGTAATCTCAGTTACTGCAGCGCTATTCTACATCCAACCGCTAGGGGGCGCCTATCGCGCTGGTGGTAAAGAGTAGAGCAGGTCACAGAGGAAGAATAAAACTTCCGGTATGAGAGTAACGCCAGCTCAACGTGTGTATCTCCTCTATTCTTCGCCACAGGTTGGTAAATGTTTATTGGAACAAGTGCTTATGACAGACTTTACTTGTTAAAATTGTCGTTTTTGAGTAGTTGTACCGTTGCAGACGAAGCGGTTTGATGAGACATGTAGAAGGAAACCACAATTAGGATTGTCTGCCAGCTAATGCTAATGCTAGCGGACTTGGACAATGTGGAGTAGTGTGTGTGGTTAGCTATCCCAAAATGACTGAGAAATTAGTGGATTCACTTTCAAACGTAATTCACTTAGCACCTTATGGAAATGTGTTCATGCAGTAAAATGTTTGCTGATGTCAAAGTTAAGTGTCTTCTTGGTCATTGCCAAATCAGAAATATTATATTGTAGGTGTTTGAGTGAGTATAAGGTTGTATGAGAAACGGTGAAAGAAACCATTAAAGTGAAAATGTATTTTCTTGTTAGCTGTTAGTTAATTACATGTAAAATTTGTTATATATTATAGTGTACACTCGAAGCAGACAGTAAAATGGGTTTCAGTGCTTGTGTTTAAAACTTTGAAGAAGAGTAATTATATTAAGCTAGAAAAATGTGTTGATTGTTAAATAGACAGTTAAAAGCAATAATTAAGAACAAGTTAAAATAAGTGGCAAAATTCATTGTAAATGATATTGTGTTCAAGTGAAATTTAAAATAAGTGGCAAAATTCATTGTAAATGATATTGTGTTCAAGTGAAATTGCTGGAAATATGTTCAGTTGATGGAATGCTGGAAAAGTAAGATTGTCTTAAATGGCCAGGTTATAAATGGGACTGAACATGATGGCCATCTGTCAATTTGTTGATACCTGATGTCTGAGGAAGAATAAAACTTCCGGTATGAGAGTAACGCCAGCTCAACGTGTGTATCTCCTCTATTCTTCGCCACAGCTTGACACGTTGAGACGACTAAACCTTCGTTGCCTTCTGACGGTAATGCCAGAGGGGCAACATATACCTTCTCCTTTTAACATATTATACATTATATTTATCATGTTTTGCAATTAATTTAATTTCTCTTTCTCATCTCCACAAAAACACAAAACCTAAACATTCCTTATTGTCCTGGTTCAGTTTATGTTCTTACTGATATTTGTTAAGCTGCTCGTCCAGATTCCATTTCCTATTTTAGAAATGCCATTTGAGCATTTTTAGAAGACTTAATTTTTTTCTCCTGTGCAAGAGGTACATTTGCAAAAATGACCCAGTTTTGCAAGAATTGTTGTTATGCTCCAAGATGATTTGAGGATTTATCCTTTGACAGCAAAGATCCCGCATGTCTACAGCTTATGGGGGATCATTTTCTAAATGCATTTCTGTCCTCTGAGGCAGTAATAATCCAAAATGTTCTTTTGACGCCTTTTAGTGCTTTGATGAGTAAGACTGTGTTGGCTTTTTTTGTTGTTGTTCTTTTTCTCTCAATAGACTTCTTTGTTGAAAGGTTTACAGACCCACTGCTGAGATTTATACATTTTCGCTTATGGCAAAACATTTCTAAAAAATTCATGTTGACTCGTCAAGAAAAGAAATTTGTGTCCAACAGTGCTTCTAATTTCATTGTGCCAGATCTACATCAAGAGGGACGTGCGTTGGAAAAGCACTACTTTACTCTTATGAGTGCCATGAAAAAAAAAAAAAACAATGTTACTTGCAAAACTCACCAACAAATTTATCAATCTAATGAAACTTTCAGAGAAATCAAACCACAGCTCATTCATCTGCTAGCCAGATGTGATATTTCTACTGCTAAACTATCTTGTACTCATAATATTTAATTGATAAATTGATCAAAATCAAAAGCCCTCCTGTGGGCTCACCACCTTAGGGTGGGGCCGTAGGGGTCGGGTGCAGCGTGAACTGGGCGGTGACCGAAGGCAGAGACCCTGGCAGTTTCATTCTCGTCTTCAGAAGCTAGCTCTAGGGATGTGGAACGTCACCTCTCTGGCAGGGAAGAAGCCTGAGCTGGTGCAGAAGATTAAGCGGTTCCGGCTACATATCGTTGGACTCACCTCTAAGGCCGGCTTGGGCTCTGGAACCACTGTCCTCCCACAACCACAGTTGCTCCTGGTGAGAATGGCAGAGCAGGTGTGGGCATAGTCATTACCCCACCACTTGGTGCCTGCCAAGGTTATAATAGTTTTGGATTTTTTTATTAGTTTTAGTTTTTATTTCGTTTTGTCTTTTTATTTTTAAATTCAGTTAGTTTTAATTAGTTTTTAGAGCAAATTTTCTAGTTTTTATTAGTTTTTGTTTTTTAAAAATGCTTAGTTTTAGTTTAGTTTTTATTAGTTTTAGTGTTAGTTTTAGTTTTTTGTTTGTTTTTTCTAAATTAGAGTATTTGCCAAGTGCAAAATTCAAAACAATCAGAAGAAGCACTGTATAATAAAAACTTAAGATACAATTTTTAAAAACTGTATCAGGAGGAAACATGAACAGCCAACGACAAATCAAACACAAGACAGCAGCTTTAAGTAAAAAATGTGTGTAATGCTGCTTCTGAGATAGTATGCTAGGTAAAAATCAATATAACCAACATACTAAAGACACACATCAACATAACATGAATCCATTCAAGAGACAATTTACAGTCCTTGGTAGCCAGGAGTCTAAAGGAGCTCAATCTAACTAATCATGAACAACCTCAACTACCCAACAAACTCTAGACCAGAGGTTTAATTTATTCAGATGAAACAATTCATAATTAACTAAATATAGAATTGAACTAAAGGTGCAGCAGCTTTAGAACAAATTACTGCATCTGTTTAACAGTACAGGACCTCACATGTTACACTGGACATGATAAGGCAGTGAATATTTTACACACTGAAAGTGAACGTGTCTGGTGGAACACAGAACCAGCTGCTGGTTAAGATACTCGTCTATCTCAGCTGGATGCTGATGTGCTTTTCTTTTCTTTTCAGAATTAAAAGTTTAAAAGACCAGGAGAAACTCCTCCATGAATCCATCTCCAGTAGGCTGGATTACTAAACTGGTCTTTAACAGGACTTCCTAAAAAGAGCATTAAACATCTGCAGCTCATCCAGATGCTGCTGCTAGAGTTTTAACCAGGACTAAGAGATCTGAACACATCACACCAGTTTTAAAATCTCTACACTGGTTTCCAGTTTATACTGGTTTCCAGTTTATACTGGTTTCCAGTCAGTCACAGAATAGATTTTAAAACCCTTCTGATTGTTTACATCCCAGAATGGTTTAGTCCCAGAATACATCTGTGATATGTTCAGAGAATATAAACCTAGCAGAGCTCTTAGATCCAAAGACTCTGGTCAGCTAGTCCAGGCCAGAGTCCAGACCAGAGTCCCGACCAGAGTCCTGACCAGGGTCCCGACCACAGTCCAGATCAGAGTCCAGACCAGGGTCCCGACCAGGTTCCCGACCAGAGTCCAGACCAGGGTCCAGACCAGAGTCCAGACCAGAGTCCAGACTAAACATGGAGAAGCAGCATTTAGCTGTTGTGCTGCAAACAAGTGGAACAAACTGTCAGTGGAGATTAAACTTTCACCAAATGTAGACATTTTTAAATCCAGGTTAAAACATTTCTTTTCTCATGCGCCTATGCATGAAATCTGCATGTTAACTTTTTAAGTCATCTTGCTTTTAATCATTTTAATATAATTTATGATTTTATTGTGATTCTTGGTTTGTGTTGCTGTCTTTTATTATTTCTTAATATCTGTAATGCTTTTGTTTTATGTAAAGCACTTTAAATTGTCCTGTACATGAAATGTGTTGTACAGATAAACTGCCTTCTATGCTAAACGTACATAACCTGCTGTCCAACATTGTTAACAAAAACTAATTTAAGCCTCTCAAATTCAGCTTTTCAAGATTTTGTGGGTGACTGTTTCTGTACGTCTGTTTTGGAGCGCGCGAGTGTGTCTGTGTGCGAGACTCTGTGTGTGTGTGTAACTGAGAGTGTGTCTGTGACTCACGTTCCCTCCCCATGCTGCTTGGCCTGGCTGAATCAATCTGTGGAGGGGGACAGAAAGGCTACCTGGTCCAGGGACTCCTGGTTAACCTTCATGTGCAGCTTTTCAAATGGACTTTCAGATTCGTGGTTTTTCCTTCCACATATTGAACCACCTGCTTCTTCTACAAGACACTTTATCTTTGACATGGTCAAAACGAAAGAAATCCCAAATAGGACTCTCCTCGTTTTCTCCTAACTTTCTCCGTAGCATCATGCTAGGGGCGCGGGCGGACACGCTGTTGACACGTGACGTCACGGGCGTACGACGCAGATACCTGGAAATCTAGCAGAGCGAAGTAAATAGATTTCATACCAACCCCGAGGCCTTATGTATGAAATAAATTTACAAAAAACGAAAACGAAGGACATTTTGCTTTAATTTTAGTTAGTTTTAGTTCGTTTTGTAAACACACAATACAGTTTCAGTTAGTTTTGGTTTTTTTAAAAACTCGTTTTTATTTTTATTTCAGTTAACGAGAATGTTTTTTTAATTTTAGTTTTTGTTTTTTCGTTAGTTTTCGTTAACTATAATAACCTTGGTGCCTGCACGTTGGGGTTTACCCCAGTGAACGAGAGGGTCGCCTCCTACTGCCTTCAGGTGGGGGGACAGGTCCTGACTATTGTTGGTGCTTATTCACCTTTTTGACAAAGAAAGATTGCAGAAAATTGTGGTTTTTGGATGGTTAACTGCTCCCAAAAGAGCAGAAATGCAGTTTTATCCTGGTGGATATGAGTTTTAAGACAAGACAGCAAAGGTAAGACATTTTATGGCTATGTTTTACAAACGTAAAGCCTAAATTGGACCTTTTTCTGCCTCTGATTCAGTGAATTTAAATATTCCATTAAAAAAACTGAAAAATAGCTAAAGCTATTGTTATACTACTGTTTTGTAGTTATTGGTTATTGTTAAGCTACTGTTATAGTAATATTATAATATTATGTTATGTAACATTAGTTACTACTTTAGCATTTTTAGCCATGTATTAAGAGCCATTGTGAAAGGTCCAGAGAGCCACTTGCTGCTCCAGATGTTGAATACCCCTTATTTAGTTCAACTGTAAACCAAAATTTACTACATGATTAATCATGACATATCATCATCATAAAAATTGTAATTGTTGTCCAGCACTAATATATATATATATATATATATATATATATATATATATATATATGTAGCCAGATTATTACAGTGATCATGTAGACAGCAAAATCTGATTATGAGAAATCAGATTAACATGACTAGATTTTTCTCCATGATTCGTATTTCTGATTTATTTTGGGTTTTTGCATCTGAGCATGTGCAAAAACAGAGTTGTTTCAATCTTCTGATGGCGTTGCTTGAAACACCGTCAGAACATGAGCAGAAAACAAAATTAAAACATGGCGTGCAGCAGCAGGGAGTATAAACAAAGTAAAACAATCAGTAGTCTATTTAGCAGCTTATTAGCTCAAACATCAGCAGCTAACGCTAAGATAGCGGGTGCCACCATGTTCAACAAGCAATGGATGTGTTAAGATTAACAGGAAGTTACTTGGACTTAAAAATGCAGACCACGGTTTTTAGGATATCGCTTTCCAGAAGTGGATTTAAATGCATCAGATGTGCTTTTTACAGTAATTTGATTACACCCAGTTATCAGGTTTTCAGTCATGTAAGCAGGCCCAGTGTAATGTGACCTACAGGTCACAGCAGATAGTCATTCGTTATGGCTGTGAATCCTGCTGCTGATCAGCTGTAACTCCAAATTCTGATTCTGTGATTTATTTTAACATGTTGAATAATCTAACTTCTTCTCACAGGCAGTTAATCAGTTAAACAGCCCATATTTACACCCAATGCTATTTATATTTAACATCATTCACGTATATTCACATTTACAAAACATGCAGATAAACATTAATTCTGCAGCTGTAATCCCAAAATTCCCACTACAGTAAAATTCCTACTACACAACAGCTATAACCTGGGAATACCCCAGGTGCATCCTCTTTTAAATGTCTGCGAAAGCAATGCCAAGCATTAAGCTATCCAGTGAGTCTGACACAGCTCCTGATGGACCACTGATCGGCGGTCGGACTCAAACGGGCTTTATTCTACAGTTAAGCTCTGACACTAATTATCTGTTTCAACTCACCTGGAAGACGAAACTCACTTACAGAGAAGTAAATACATTTTCTTTCACATGGAACTCAAACCTCTGGAAAAAAGTAGCCTGAATTTCTAGCCAACCTGTCCAAAGTGTTGGAGCAGTTTCGCAGATAGTCTGAATAATTAAAGAGATATTTTCTCTTTCTGCTCCTTGTCAATCAGCTCTGCTTGCATTTGAGTTTAGCTACATGATTAATTAAGAAATCCCCAAATTATCTGCTGTGCACCAGTGTGATCTGTCCTTAAATGCTGTTTTCTAAGGAGGGCGGAGAAAAATTGGACAAATGCAAAAAAGAAAAGAATTGGGCTAGCCTTCCCTGTGTAGAAGAATCTTTTGCCCTCCCTCAAGAAGGAAAAAGATTTTAAAAGGGATGCTGAAGTTGTAGCTTTCTCCTCGACAAGTAAGTCAAAGGTACTGCCTAAATTAGCCTTAGCTAACTTTTTCTATTCAGTTTTGTTAGACAGTGTTGCTCATCTCCATGAGCAGCATAACAGTAGTTTCTGCTAAAATTTAAGACGTTCATTGATACAGAAATGTATATTTACATGGTTTCTGTTGCTTTTATAGTCATGGTAAATGTCAGCTAAGCTGAGTTTTACTGTGACAAAAATCCACTGCTATGTGGAGGCCAGTTTCCCAGTTGAGATCCATTCACCCTGTGAGAACCCAGTTCCTTCTAAACACAGAGGAACCATATATGACAGTGAATTTACGTCCACCATCCAGATATGATCCAGAGGGAACTTCTTCACCTGAGTGCGTTAAGTTTGAAATGCAGTAACCGTGTTACTCATTAATACTTCTGTATTTGTTTCATGGTGGTCACATATTAATACTGTTGAAGTAGGCAAGCTTTGCGATCTGGCACTAAAGGTGGACTCTATAGAGTTACTTTACAGTCATCTGCACCTCTATGTTGCTCACTGTGAGCTCCTCCACAGGGGTGAGGGGCTTTTGCGATCACCCCAAACCTGTCTCCTATCCCCCAACAACTTCTTATTGGGTGTAATATAGGTATACCCATTTATGGTAAACCAAGAGAAATTAGAAATTATTCGTTGCCGGAAGAGTTTTGGTACAGATGAAAAGTTCTAACCAGCCTGAAGAATGTTTTTATAGTTTGCTTTCACTTGGACCCAGGTACGATTGGGAGTGGAAAAGTTACATCTGCTTATAATATAATATAATATAATAAGCTTATTAAGTTTAGTAATTAGATATCATGTGCCAGCTGTAGGCAACCATGCGTTTAACATCCACTTATGGATTGACTTTGCTGGAAATCCTTCGCCAAGCGTCATAGCGGGCGGTGGCGGATGCAGCTCTGTTTCCTTTTTTTGGGGCTCAGTGGGTGATGCCTTTCAAAGGTTTGTCGTGGAACGTGCACAGCTGGTGTTCTGGAACCGACAACGCAGGTTAAGATGTCAGAGGATTTAGCAACCTTGAGCACAGGCTTTATCAAAGGATTTGTTAAACCTCCTTTCTGGAATATCCCCCAAGGGCCTGTTGCACAAAATAGGATTTAGACATCCAGGATAAATAACAACACTGGGCTCATCCAATCCAAAACAAGGGTAGTGATGAGCAAACATTCATCAAGCCAGGTAAAACTTATCTTGAATAAGTGCGTGCTCACAGCTTCCTCAATAGATCCTTCACAGGATAAATCACCTACCCGGTGAATGAGAGTGACGTTCTTCTCTCCGTCAGAGCAGGGAAATCCTCCTAGAAATAGAAATAGTTAACGACCAAATAAAAAAAAAAGGAAAACTGCCACAGTTAGAAAACAGAGAGAAAAAGTGGAGTAAATTGTTGGAGATCGCCAGAATTTGTAAATAGCACACAAATAAATACTCACTACTACACACTCACTACTCTGCTGAAAACCATCACAATTACAATCTACATCGTTCATTAACATCTCCAAAAACACAGTTGTCCCCTGATTTTGAATCTGTTAAAATTGCAGCTGAAACTAATGCAGATGTGAGTGAATTGATGCAAACGTGTGTGTCTGGCTATTAAAGCTAAAATCAGATATCTTTATCTCCTTCCCTGGACACAGAAGACCGCAACATCAAAGAGAATTTTATAGGCTTGCAGGCAAGATAAATTACAAACTACAGGACAAGTGTTAAAAGTCATAGTAAGAGACTCTTGCTTTGTGTTACATGTTTCTCATAGTCTTTGGTGCACTGGACTGCACCTACCTACATTTTATTTAACCTTTATTTTACCAGGCAAACATTAACACATTCTTGTGAGGCAACCTTTCTGGTTCGTGATGCCATTTTGATGTGAATTACGTGATTTAGATGATGTGGCAAAAGTAGTTGGAGGTAAAAAGAGCTCTGGACGTCAGCTTGATGAATAAATAAAAAAATGTTTTGTCACAAAAAATGACATCTTAAACAGATCTGCAGCATCTCTGAGGTCTCTGGGCCAATTGTAGAGAATCCCCCTGGCTGTCTGTATCAGCCCTCCTTATGTATGGTTTACAAAGAACATTCCTGAGCTGACCTCTGGACAATGCTATGCATGGAGTATAGAATTCACTCACTCTTTAGCAGATAGCAGACTGCTTACAGCTACAACCAAATGTAGTCATAACCTATTCAAGTTGAGGACCAAACACTTCACTTATTTACAATATTAGCCTGGCAAGTACCAGAAAGCATTTGTAGGACAGAAAAAAAAAACATTAAACAGTAATACACATAAATTTAAATAAATCATCACATCAAAGTAAAATCTCTCTCAGGTGCACATTAGCGGGGATTTGTTAATAGAATATCCTTTCTCAGCATTAATGTTCAGGTGAACATGACTTTTTGATATTATCCATTAATGGAGACACATGTACATTGCCTGTGATGTGCATTAACTGGTTTACTAGTCTACATCTTATCATTTTAGGTGGTCTACAAAGCTGACTTGCTAATCAGCAATCTTGTGACAAAGTGGTCTGGCTCGGTTCATGACTCCTGAGTCTTTCAGACCTCTGCAATCTGTCAGCACCTATCACAAGGTTAGCCACACAACCTCTATTAATAATCACTGCTCACATCATGGCTAGGTCAGGAATGTCTCTCTATGAGGTTGTGATGATGACATTTTGTATTCATAGGTGAATTCTCTGCGGTCTTGCTGGTGGACAGAGGGTATGCCTGTGAGCCTTTTCTCCTGACACCATTTGCAGACCCTCAGGATGCACAGCTATATAATAATGCCCATACCAGGACAAGACATGGATAGAACTGACATCCTGAAGGCACACTTTCAATGTCTTCACCAATAAAGGATCAGCCCAGACAGGACATGGGACATCAAGGTGACGTGTGCTGTTCTTCACAATGTGGCTGTTATTTTAGAGAATATGCATCCTTTAAGTTGAATATGACCTGCAGTGGCAGAGGAATTAGTGTGTCATGTTAAGTACAGAGCCTTCGATATTACTCAGAGTTGCGACATCTGTTGACTTCGCTGTGGGAGCGGCCACGTGGGTCATGGAGCCTCCAATAGTTCCAAACAAACCCTGCACTTCCAGTTTGTACTATGGAACAGACAGCAGCGATCAGATTACTGAGGGTGCAAACTAAATAAACATATTATTGCTGCACATACATGTTTGTCACTCAATACATTATTAGATTAATGTTTATTTAAGTGATGATCAAGTCATGTTTGACAGTAGATTGAATAAGTGTAACCAGCACAATAATTTCATACATTTTTGGAGGGAAATATTCATCTCAACCAACGAGCTAGCATTTATTAAAGATCAGACATGATGGTCCTCAGTAGCCTCTATATTGCTTACTGATAACTGTCCTTACAATTCACTTTCATAAGGTTAAATGATTATGTTGTTAGGGCTTACTTTCACCTCATTGGTAGCATGTAATGTCCCAGCAGTATGGACTTAACGTCAAACACAGGAGATCCCCTTCAGACAGGACCGTGTCTCTCAGGTGCATTTCATTTGTTTGTATTTAAAAGTCCAAATCTGCACCGTCTCTATTAAGCTGGATTTTTTAAAAAACAACTTGATCATGCTTAGTTTATGTTCTTCCCTTTTTGTCTTGTTTTTTATTTTAAATTATGCTTCATATATTCTTGTTTTTAATGTACAAATAAAGTTGTTTTGCTTTGAATTTAAAAGGAAAAGTCTCACTGAGTGACTACTTGGTTTAACTAAAATCTCACTTGACCTACTGGTGGGACTGGCACCACAGGACAAGAAGTGAAACCTTTCAAAACAAAAACTTTTTAATGACATAAGACAATAAAGTAAATAAATCTGTATCAGTTTGCATAATGAAATGATAAAAATAAACCTTGGGGAAGGAAAAATGATAAACTGATGGATGTTAGTGTTCCTGCCTGCTGCTCCCAAATAAAGATTTTTTTTTTAAATGACAGTAATGGCTAAATTAGCTGCAGAACGTAAATGTAGAACAGCTGTAACATAAGCTAATATCAATGAGTGTTACCAGATAAGTGAACAAGTATGTGTGAAAAAGTAAAACAAGAGTAAAGAGGGAAGATAAAACCGTGATAGTGAGTGAATAGAGATGCACAGGGACTTGGTGAAATAAAAGTTAATTAGAAATCAAATTTAGGTGATTACTAGTCAGTAATTGGTGCATGGAACATGGAAAGAAAAAGGGAACAAGTCAGTTTTAATAAATATTTAAACAGTTTAAATAAAATTTAATGGAGAAAAGTCAGTAGGCTCTGGATAATTACCGGTCACCCACTCTCATTTTCTATTGTAATAATAATAATCGTTATAATTATAATAATTGTTACATATTACAGACAAGAAAACAGTCAATCATGGTGAACTGTGCAGCATTTGGATGCTCCAGCCGGTCTGAGAGGGGCTTCCCAATGTATGGCTTCCCGAGGAACCCAGAACAGAGGAAGAGGTGGCTTGTAATGGTCGGCAGGAAGGATTTTAATACAGTTGCATGAATAAGCAACAATAAGAAACTGTGTAAGGTACATTATGTCTACAGAGGTGACAGAACAATTACTTGTTAACAGTTCCAAGGGCTTCTTATCAAATTAATAAACCTCTTTACAGGAACACTTTGATGAAAACCAGTTCAGTTGTACACAGAGAGGTGGACCAAAGTTGAGACCTGATGCCAGCATCCAGAGCCAAGGAGGAGGAAACTGACTTGACATTAGCTTGACTGTACAGACTTAGGACATTTATCGGTGGCTCGTCATATCATATTCAGAAGGTACATGGATGGCCATTGCTAAAGAAGACACCTGGGGACGGTACAGGCAGCCCAGAAACGGACATGATGCTGCTGAGCTCCACATGAACAAGTAAAACATCTCATGGTCATTTCCTGACAACAATTTCATTGTAAATTATGTGCAGCTGTTCAGACTCATTTTACTAACTGGTATTATTTTTTATTAGTCCTCACTATTGCCAGAAACTTAGTTTAATTACATTATCATTTCAATAATCAATTTCAAGTTCATGTAACTGTCTGTGTTGCATTGGAAATGTTTAATAATAGTAAAGTTGTCAATTTTAATCAGTTATAATCACCTCTGCAGGTATGGGGAGACACAATTTGTACAACAGAATTACTTATTGATTATTCAGCTTTATTTAAAAAAAGCAAAACAAAACAATTTAATTAAAAAATATGTAATAAACTTCAGTATAAGACTAAAGGAAACAACACAGCCAGCTGGTCAAAAATGTTTACATGTAGAGTGAGATTAATCCACAAGGTCAGAATATCCGAGTCAATATTAGAAGATGGTTTAATTGTTAAAAATGATGATCAGAACCAGCGTGCTGGGCCCGTGTATCTGGACAGAACCAGCGTACTGGGCCCGTGTATCAGGACAGAACCAGCGTACTAGGCCCGTGTATCAGGACAGAACCAGCGTGCTGGGCCCGTGTATCTGGACAGAACCAGCGTACTGGGCCCGTGTATCAGGACAGAACCAGCGTACTAGGCCCGTGTATCAGGACAGAACCAGCGTACTGAGCCCGTGTATCAGGTCAGAACCAGCGTACTGAGCCCGTGTATCCGGACAGAACCAGCGTACTGGGCCCGTGTATCAGGTCAGAACCAGCGTACTGAGCCCGTTTATCAGGACAGAACCAGCGTACTGAGCCCGTGTATCAGGACAGAACCAGCGTACTGGGCCCGTGTATCCGGACAGAACCAGCGTACTGGGCCCGTTTATCAGGACAGAACCAGCGTACTGGGCCCGTGTATCAGGACAGAACCAGCGTACTGGGCCCGTGTATCCGGACAGAACCAGCGTACTGGGCCCGTGTATCCGGACAGAACCAGCGTACTGGGCCCGTGTATCCGGACAGAACCAGCGTACTGGGCCCGTGTATCCGGATAGAACCAGCGTACTGGGCCCGTGTATCCGGACAGAACCAGCGTACTGGGCCCGTGTATCCGGATAGAACCAGCGTACTGGGCCCGTGTATCCGGATAGAACCAGCGTACTGGGCCTGTGTATAGAGGCTAAAACTGAAGAAATATGAGCTCTCCTGATAGTTCTCTTTAGAACCCTGGCTTGCAGCATTTTGGATCAGCTGAAGACTTTTCAGGGCATTTTTGGGACAGAACATTAATAAGGAACTGCAGTAGTCCAATCTAAGCATGAACTAGTTTTTCTGCATCACAGCATCTCCCTAATTCTTGCAATATTACGTGTAGAAAAGCGAAGAAAATAAGCCATTACACACCCAGTCAACTCCACCGTTGCCTGCCTGCATAAGACCATTCCTTTGTGTTCCTTATATAAAATAAAGTTTAGTTAATCCTTATCCTGTCTCCAAAGGGTCCATGCATAACAACAACTTTGTCTCGTGAGCGTTCATGCAAGCTTTTGACTAATGGTAATGAGGTGTGCGCCGACTGGCCGCACGGAGGCCAGAGTCGGAAGGGAGGCTGGCCCAGTGCATGCACAGTGCATTCGACTCCAAAACATCAACAGCTTAGTGAAAGGATGACTTTATATCATTATTTCATATCATTTCACATCTAAAGCATGACTTTAGGCGTGGAAGAAGGGCTGGCTTATTCAAATAGCCTCCTGTGATGATGAAAAACCAGGAGCAAATTAAAATCACACGTTTGTGAAACTCTGCTGTGAACAAAGGGCCCAAAAAGAAAAACTTAACTGTCTTCAAAAGAGTCTTTTGGGGAAGTTAACACTTTGGTCCAACACCAATACATGTTTTAACTTTAAAAAGTGCAATTTCTGGATGATGACCCCATTTAAGACATCTTTGTAATTCTAAAATAGACTGATTTCATCAGGCTTAATTGATAAATAAATCTGATTATCATTCGCATAGCAATGAATGTTAATACCATGCTGTCTAATGATATTGAAAGTATGTATAATGTGAAAAGTACTGGTCCAAGTACAGAATCCTGAGGAACTCCATGACTTACTTTGGTTTTAAAGAAAGACTAATCATTTACATTAACAAACTGAAATCAGATGATGACATAACATACTAACATGTTCAAGCCTCTCTAACAGAATGTTGTGATCAGCCGCGTCGAATGCAGCACTTAGATTTAACAAGATACATACAGACAGGAGTCGTTTATCTGAGGCCACGAGAAGATCATTGGTAACTTTCACCAGGTCTGTCTCTGGGCTATGATGAGCTCTAAATCCCGAAATTCTTCAAACAGATTATTTCTGCTCAAATGGGCACACAGTTGAGTTGAAACAATTTTTTCAAGAATTTTAGGCAAATGGGAGGTTGGATATAGGCTATAATAATTATAAATAGAGTATAATAAAAGTTTCCATGTTCTACAGCGAGATTCTGTTAGACGTAGGTCAGAGCTGTTCGGGTATATTAGAGTTATAGATGTAATTATCTAAAACTCCTGGATTGAGAGTCGGTTTCCTTTATTTCGTTTTAAATGACCATGAAATGAATAGCGTGAAGGAAATATTCCTATTGTTTTCTGTAGTAGCAATGTTTTGGGTACTTTAAGATCACAGCAAAGTGTCTCATGCTGGATGAAAGCACCTTTTAATGCTTGTATTTTTTTCAAATCTTGTGCCTGAGGCTTACTACAGTAAACTGAAGCATTATATGCCGGATCTTTCTAATAGTTATTTGAGTCGTACCTGCTTCCATCAGCACATTCAGCCACTTTTCTTAAATTAGTTTTTCTTGTTAAACATGCTTCACACTGCTTGCATTGGTGACACGCTGACAGCTTGTCTAAGTTGTAGATGCAAATAAAACTTTAAAGCTTGTAGGCATCCATCTGGGGAAATGTAGATGTAGCATATCACTGCTCTGATTTCATTTCAACAACTTTGTACTGATGTGACAAAGAAAAACAGATAAATGGTGCAAAATTATATCACACTTAAATTGTGATGTAGGAACACTGCATTTAAACACAGCAGGTTGTGAGACATCACTGTACCTCAACAACTTAATATGTCTGCATCATAATTACATCAGACTTTTCTATCAAGACCATAAGATTTTGATAATAAAGATCATTTTTCTCGTCTTTTTATTAATCTGATCATTTTAGTTATATTGCTGTATTCTATCTAATCTTTTATATTTTTATACCAACACTTGTTTAATTCTTTATCCTTTCATTTATGTGTTCATTCATTTTTACTTTTCAGTCCCAAAATAAGGACAGCACTTTGCAAAAATAGTCTTATATCAAAATGAAAAACAATTCAAGAAAAATATTTTAAATGAGACAAGACGTCTCTGCAGATGGAGAACAGGAAGCAGCAGGACTTCCTCCTGGATGTTGTTTTTTTGTCCTGGGAAGCTCTTTGGTTAACCTTGGATGGTTTTACATGTTTTGTAGACTTGATTTGACGTTACTGACACACACATTCCCAACATCAGTGTGACATTGATTTGATGTGATGTTAGAATAGAATAGAATAGAAAGTCTTTATTGTCGAGGTAGTATGTGGGTCTGTGCAAGTAATCAGTTCAGTAGTCTGCATGTATTTAGCAATATAGAAAGTGATCAGCGCAGGAGCATCAGTGCATGACATTAGTGAAGGGATGAGTTCTGGATGGGGTTATGGATGTCAGACATGGAGGGCAGAGGCCAGCCGATGATCTTCTGTGCTGTGTTTTCCACCTTCTGCAGCCTCTTCCTGTCAGCCTCAGTGCAGCTGGAGTGCCACACTATGACAGCATAAGTCAGCAGGCTCTCAGTGGTGGAGCGGTAAAAGGTCACCAGCAGCTGTGTGTTCAGATGTTCCTTCCTGAGCTCCCTCAGGAAGTGTAACCGCTGCTGTGCCTTCTTGACCAGCGCTGTGGTGTTCTTAGACCAGGAGAGTTCTGCGGAGATGTGGAATCAGTTCTGTTCCGCCTAAAGCTCAGAATGATTTCTTTGGTTTTTGTGACGTTCAGTGCAAGGTTATTCGCTGAGAACCACTGAACGTCACAAAAACCAAGGAAGTCATCCTGGCTTTTGTTGAGTTGCTCAGGAGAAATAACTGTGTTTTGGTCCAGAGAAAAGACTCAGTGATGGACAGGGAATGTCAAACCACTGATATCCACCGGAATACTAGTTAATAAAACGCTGCGGCACAGATCCCAGATCACTGCTGAACTCTAGCAGGATCTCTTTCTGCAGCTGATCACAAATGATGTCGTCCATCAGATCAGCTGATCGTCTGATGAAACATTAACTGATAACAGCAGATCAGTGATGATCGGTTCTTACCTGTCACACGTGTCACACAGGTAAGAACCCGTGAAGCTACACGTCTTTATTTTGGTCTAAAATATGAATAATTAGAGATTATTATTTCGACCGGATAAAGAAGCTGGTGCTGAGATCTACGTGACACCTGCATAAATAATAGTTTCCATGTTCTACCGCTAGATTCTGTTAGACGCGGTCGGAGCTCTTCTGGTATTAAAGAACAACGTGAAAATGTTCTCACACACAAAATACACACAGATCTGTACATAATAACGGCTGATAAACCCAGGAATCTTCATCCTCTTTGCCTTTAGTATCACTGACAGCTGATATTTTTTCATCTGTTTTATTCTCTGTCTGATAGGTGTGTGACCAGGGTGTGTGTTGGTCATGTGTCTGCTTGACTTTATCTGATTGGTTTTTTTATTTGGGCAACATGAAGAATATTTAATTGAATAAATGGTGTAAAAAACGGAAAAAAAGTAAGGAGTTTATAATTATTTTTTTCTACTTGTCCTGTCCAGCATGGTAGCAGCAGAATGATGGTCTGGCTGCTGTGTTGTGCTGAACAAATTTGATTTGCTAAGGAGACCTTTATGGGTGTAAGGTTCCTCTTGATAATCAGAATTTTTTATTTATTTAGAAATTTGGAATTCATGTAAAACTGCTGGACCTAACCAGAGGGGACAGAAAAAAGGAGAATAATGGAGAGAAGTAAAAAGGAAAGCTGAAAAAAGGAAGAGGAGACAAAGATACAGTAGGTAGAAGCAACGGCCTTCAATCCAACCTAACACCAGACAAGCAACTGCTACACCTGTACAGAAACACAGCAGTGAATTTCCTATAGCTTTTAAGTAGGACGTTTAATGTTGCCCAGTATAGAGCAGTATGAGTTGAAAGTATGGACAGTAAAAGTACTACTAGGAGCAAATGTAACTTGTTACCCACACTAATGCTATGCAGACCTGCTCCTTTTTGAACTAGATGTTCATTATGAAACATGTTGACAGGAAATACTTCCTAACACATTCTCCACTCATTTCCTTATGTGTACCAAAAGCTCCAGCTTCCAGTTCAGCTATCTTTAGCCTAATATTACAGATAGACAACAGATAGTGGGGAGGTTGAATGGAATCAAAATAAGCTCTCTGTCCTCCAAAATATCCAGACTGGAGAGGATGAAAAAACCCAGAAACATGTGTGTCGTTCCTCTTCTCTTCTTCTGTGCTCTGATTAAGGCAGAGATGATTCAAGGTGTTGATAACAGGCATAGATATCTACAATAAGGTCTAGATTCTTCATGGCGGAGTTTCAAACGCCCTCACCTGGCGGCCATCTTGCCACAGGCTTGCTCTCGCGGGATCCGCGGTATCTGAGGGAAAGTGAGTGATCTGCACAAATATAAATTTATTTTTGCTGAAATCTTGACGGATTTACAAACGGTGTGGTTTCTTACAAAAGTTATTAATGTGGTTAAAATTCTGGATACATGATGAAATTTCAGCTTTTGTTTTTGAAAAATGACTTAAATGTGCAGCGTAGTTGTGTTCTCCATTAAGGAACAGTAAAGTTCATCAGAGCAGCAGAGCGGCTCATTTGCCAGGCATCAGCAAGTTCCAGCCAATCACAGCCCATCAGACTGCTGGAGGTCCTGTACAATGTACGAAGAGGATCGGGTTGGAGGATGTGTTTACTTGATGAGCACATCGGCTACACACAGTATGGCGTAGACAGTTACCACCACCATGCTGCTGACATTAGTTGTATCCCTGTTTATAAGCTAAGGCTGCACCACATTTCCAAGATGACTACGCTTAGCTCACAAAGAAAAAACACACACCAGAAGCTCAACAACCCAGTCCTGTTCCAAGGGTTTTAGTCCAGCCATGTTTTTTTTTGTTTGTTTCACAAGAGCTTGTACGTTGATTTCTGAGGTGTAGTTTGTGTTGGTTTGAAGTCCTCTCACACTCTCACTGCTATGCCTTGTGTTTATGTCTAGTAATATCTTAATTTGGATAATTTATTTGCATATCATTGAAACTCGGAGCCTTTTCAGTGTTAAATTCAATTCCACTGTTTCACTCTTTCTGTACAGGGTGGGGGTCTCAACAAGCTGCATTCCTTCATCTAAATGTGTAAATCTTGTACTTACTTTGTATTGCAAATAAACGTCACTTTAATGTCCAAGATGTTGCATTGAACTGAATAATGAGAATAATGTATTATAATGTGTTATGATAATATAAATATTACTAATACAATATTTGGATTATTACGTTTAAACATGCAATAAATCAAATATTTTATATTGTTAATATTCACACACACACACACACACACACACACACAGAGTTTCACTGTCACACTGAGTTTTAGTAGCCTAGATATTGATTTAACATAACTACCCTGTACAAATGTATATTCATTGCACTTTTCTGTTCATTTTCATATGAAAGTCCATGGTTAAAGCTCCGCTCTGGCTATAATTATTCATTATCATTATTCATATATATTATTCATAAGTATGCATTATCAGAGCTACATCTCTGGCGTTTATGACAAACCAAACCCAAAAAATCACTTTAAGATTGAGCAAGTTATGATTATTTATAGAGTGCACGTACCATTAAAACAATGTCATGAGCGAGCGAGCTGACTGTACAGACATTCGACCCTATTGGCCAGCCGCGCAGTCGAGACATCTAGCCTTTTTTTGTAGCTATCTATGATTACAGGGACATGGTCACTGTGTGTAATGTGGAGATTAGTGAATGACAGATTCAGTTCTCCTCCAGCAACTGAAATTTGTTCCTCAGAGAAAACAAAAAAAGTACTAAATTATTTAAATCACATTATATGTGAAATGTGATCATTTAAAAAACCACAAAACTACCCTGGATTAAAATCTCTGAGGCCTTGAAAGACAACCTGATAATATATTTTCTTAATTTTGGCCATTTTGTCTTTATTTACATATGTTCAACCCCAGAGTGATCACACATCTCAGCTGAGGATAAATGATTCCCTGAACCGCATTGTGACTGGCTCTTCATCCAAAAGAAAAAACGCTTTCTGACTGGTTGTTCCAGATGTCATCAGCAGCAAGATTCAAGGTCTGCCTCAGCTCCACTGATCTCAATTTTTTTTTTTTGTTTTTCCTCTCCTGGAGCTGATCAAGCATTAGGAACATTCACCAAATGCAGCAAAGATGTAGATTATTTAAAGCCTGTTCCATCTCGAGTTGCAGATTTAATTTATAAGGTAATGAGACAGGATTTAGTCGTCCTTGTTTTTCTCTACAAGAAAGGAGCAAGTGTCATCTGATCTGGACTGACTGAAGATAAATTTGTGATTTTTTTTTCTTCATAAATCCATACAGTTTTATTAATTTCTTGAAAAATAACAGTTTTGGATATAGGAGGTTTGCGCCCGACAGCAGCGGTATGGAAAACAGGGACATGTTACTGACAGGCTAGCTTCAGATTTACCTGTTTTCTGTTGGTGGATTGGTAGCCAGTCTGGAGATGGTGGAAAACTCACTCTAAAACATCATATCTTTAATCATTAGTTGAATTTTGTGATTAAGAATAAGAAAACAGGGAGAAAACACAATGAAATAATCAGCAGTAAACTGTCAAAACCTGTGAAAGTTGCTCTCAAGTCAAGGTTTTGCTGGAGGACTTGTGTTGATGAGAGCTCAAAAATAAATGGCAACATGGTAACGTGAAACTATAGGCCTACATCATCATAACCCAGACAGTAAGAAATTGTGTGTGGGGAGGCACATAGAGATCTTCATTATTTTAACGGGAAATATTGGCGTGGTCAGCCATGACCAACAAGCGATGTCTCTCGTGCTGTTCTGTGAATCATGACGGCTGACCGTGATTATTTGATTGCCCTTTACCGTCTCTCTTGTTCCATTTCTTTATTGTTTTTGTTTATTTCCTGATTTTGGATACACTAGCAAAAGTAAAAAAAACTTTATCGGCCTTTTGTCTATCAGACCCATGCCACTATCACGTGAAGTTGAAGAATGAAACGTTGATAATAACATCCTAATTCAGCTGGATATTGTTTGCCTTTATTTCCTATAACTTTTCAGGATTGATGAAGTTTGCAAGTGACACATCTGTAAAATCTGCTAAGACATTTATGCACAAATCTATAAAGACAGATATGGTTCAGATAGTGAAAAAACAAAAAGAAGCAAGGGGTTTTATCAACAGCTGTTTACTTTGAGTGCTGCTGCTGTAGGACTTTTATGATCTTGAACACAGTAGACATGATTTACAACATATGAAGTGTGTTTCAATTCAGGGTCTGCACACTTCGAAGTGCGGCTTCGTCGGCTATATACCCCATCGTGGTGCGCAAAGCACTGTCCCAATTCAAAGAAATTCGAAGGAGTCTCCGAATCCACCCTTTGAATCTGCACTTTGTTTGACTTCAGATGAAGGCTGCTGGTGATGCATCCTTCACAGCCTCTTTTCTCCCAGAATTCATTGCACACAAGACGGTGACGAACCAGCAACCAAGCTCAGAAGAGTATGTTGTAGGTTTCAATAAAGTCTTGTGAAAAAAAGTAAAATTTTTTAAGCTAGACTTTAGTGGAAAGGCTACAAAACCAAGTACTTTAAAAACATGTTTGTTAAATGGTGACATTAAAATTTTTGTCATTTTTTATATTTGTGGATTTTTAAAGGGTAAATGACATGTGTACAAGCTGGAAAACAACAGAGCCACGGACTGTTCTTTTTTTTTTTTATTGTTGGTGTTACCAGTCGGTGTTAATGTTCACTGGAGTGTCCTATGAGTAATTTCAGAGGTTTAAGTGATTCAACATCCTGTGTTGTTGCTATGGGAAATTCTTGTTGGCTAGGTAGGCTGTCCCTATTTCACAAAAGTTAAATGGACTTTGAAGTGTGTAGACAACAGAGGACACTCTGTAGCCTACATAGTCTGCACACCCCGAAGTGTGCAGACCCTGAACTGGGACACACTGATAGAAATATATTGCATGCTGCATTTATTGACCACTGGACAACTGATGTTTACCCAAGGGAAGGTCAGTTAATAGTAAATATGTGTAAGTATTGGCTCGTTCTGTTGACGCAATACAAATAAAAACGGGCAATTTCAGGCATCATTGTGAATGGTGATTAATCATGATTAATTTGTAAGCTGCGATTAATCTGATTAAAATTTTCAATCATTTCATTTCATCAAGGCAAGTAGAATTATTGTCTGGCTGCTGTGTAGTGCCGAACAAATTGGTGAATATGTAAGAGGATGCACTGGGACAGCTCTATAGGGGCTACATCCAAGATTACAGTAATAATATGATCTGACACATCGTCATGCATTTCTGAAATACCATAACAATACATTGTTTCCCAGATTCAGAGCCAGAAATGCTGTGATTGTAAAAACAAACCTTAATAAAACCTACAACGAAAACTGGAGACAAATACTGGATCCATTTAAAACCGTAATACGACTCAGAAATTCCTGTTCCAGAACCTGTTCTAGAGGAAAATTACTTAAAATGACCATATTGGATTTATTTTAAAGTACATACGTGCATGGTGACATTACTTCCTGTTGCTGTCAATGTCGGCACCTGCGGTCTTAGCGTTAGCTGTTAAAGTGAGTGGTAATACGTTGCAAAAGACTTTATTGATGGATGTAATCCACACTGGTGAATGAAAACATCTGAACGTGACATCATCTCGGCAAGAGAAGCTGATTTTGGATGAAGGAAACACAGAAAACCAGTTGTCTGTATATATGCTAAGATCTCAGCAAGCCTCAGTAACTCACACAAGAGTAGGGTAATGTTACCGGAAATAAGGACATTTAAAAAAATCAATCTCCAAGTTTAATGAATCAGTATTGGATTTATTCAGTGTGAGGAAGCAGATTGGGCTCATTTGTTTGAAATGTCAGAAATGGAAGTCTTTGACAAGCTCTATCTTGCAATTTTTATTCATTTATTTATTTTTTACTTGTACTGACCAGCATGGTAGCAGCAGAATGATGGTCTGGCTGCTGCTGTGCAGAGCAAATTTGCTTTACCTAAGGGAGCTTTGTGGGTATAAAGCTCCTCTTGATAATCAGATTTTTTTTTTTTATGTTATATTATTATTATTATTTTTATTATTATTATTATTATTATTATGGAACTTATGGACTCTTGCCTTGACCTGACCAAAGGGGACAGAAAAAAAGGAGAATAGTGAAGAGAAGTAAAAAGGAAGGTAGAAAAAAAAGAAAAGACAAAGACACAACAGATAGAAAGCAATGACCATTCAATCCAAGCAAACACCAAACAAGCAACTGCTACACCTGTACAGCTTTTACAGGAAAACAAAGCTGACAAAAATCAGGAGTTCCTAAAAAAAACAAAACAAAAAAAAAACAAAGTATTTATTCATTTTCTATACCACTTCCTCCATTTAACGGTTGCAGGAATGCTGGAGTCTGTCCCTGCAATTAACAGGTGAGAGGCAGGTACAGCTGGACAGGTCGCCAGTCCATCGCAGGGCCAACACAGAAAGACAAGCCACCACTCACACTCACTCCAAGGGAGAATTTAGAGTGACCCATTAACTTAACATGCAAGTCTTTGGATGGTGGGAGGAAGCTGGAGTACCCGGAAAGAACCCACACAAACTCCACAAAAAAAAGAACAAACAAAAATAAAAAAACAACAACTAAAGTTCCACAAACACACACAATAAAACCTAAACAAATGTAGCTCTTACCCCTCCTTTACACTGGGTACGTCTGCAGCACGTTACGGCTGCGCCGCGGCCTCCACTGCTATTCGCAGCCATTTTAGTCATTGGTTTGGTTCCCACCGGGTGCACTGCAGCAGATATCAGAAGCATCCCAGAAGTGCATAGTCGAAGTGCTCCGCTAAATTTAAGTGCTGAGTCTATTTTTGATTCTTCACGCACCCAGATAGGGGCAGACAGGAAATCAGTGTAAAAGCTTCCGGTATTTTTCAAAATGAAAGCCCCAGTGCAGATTTGCGCTGCTGAACCATGTAAACATTACGTTTTTAATCGGTCAGTGTTTTTTTTTTTTTTTTTTTTGTCATCATGGACGAAGAGACGCTTATCCTGGAAGTGGAGAATCACAAAATTCTCCCCTCCTGCTGTGATTTCGTGATCTTGCAGATCCTGCTAGGTGGACTGCACTTGCGGGCGCTCCACACCTGACACACTACCGGTAAAAATTGCTGCGCCACGGAGGTTGGAACAAAACCGTGGTTCACCCGTAACGTGCTACACACGCACCCGGTGTAAAGGAGGGGTTAGTGTATAAACCCACTGGACAACTCAGTGACTGTGTCAGCATGCAGAGTACGAGGAATGATCAGAAATGAGGATGATCGTGCAAATGTGACCACAGTTCTATGGAGGCTAGAGGCAGCAGTCAGAGCCTCCCAGTCACGTGGCACAGGCTGTGGCAGGCTAAGATCGGCAGCTGCCGACCCCACCAGACACCGGCCATCCAGGGCAGCCAGAGCACAGGGCCCCAAGAGCCCAGAAGCAGGTTTAAACATGTAGCTAAATTGCCAGTTGGTTGCGAGCATCAATATGTAGCTGATGCTGCTGCTGGTGGAGTTGGTCCCTGGATGGAAATAAGCTGAAATGGGCTGTTCAATAAGCCAAATGAACATTTTCCTTTTTCATTTCCTACCACTGGGCTGTAAGATAATAACTTATCTTTGGACAGATCAGGAATTCTGGTTGGTTTCACCAATCACCTTCACTGAAATCTTTGTTTTTGAAATGCTTCGTTGAAGTCATTCTGGTTTGCAGAACAGAAGACAATCAGTCTGCTGCTCATGTCAAAATAAGATCAATGTTCTAACAAGATGTAAAAACTGAAAATCTAAGAATGTTTTGTCATTTGACCTGAAAAAACAACATAAAGTGGACTGATTTTCAACTTTTTCTATGTTGAGATTTTTAGGACATTTCCTTTTCTCAAGTGCAAGAAAACTTCCCTTAAGGAGAGAAATAAGGTTTTCTTTAATCAAACCAAATTACTTAAAATTTTCCTACTTCAAACATTTAAAATTTGACCACACTTCATTTAAAGTTGGAATTTTACTAAATAAGGAATCAACACCCAAAAAGGAACAATGGCCTCTAATATGCACAGTGTGGTGTGGTGCAGCATGTTCACAGACACCACAGCACTTGATGTTCTTAATTCGTCTGCTAATTGGACCAATTTATTAAGTTTAGACTGCATAAATAGAAACCACAAGTGGCTCACGGAAGGCTCCAGAATAAATAGATTCTCCCCTGTTTCCAGTCTAACCATATTTAATGTGTCACTCCTGCTTTATTGCAGATTGCACTTTAAAGATAAACAAATTGGCCCACAGGAATTATGGTCCTATTTACAGTCACGTGTTACAACAGATATGAAATAAGAAAGATTCAACCGAAGAAAGCTGACATTTTTCAGGCCATTAAATAGGCCATGAATTTCAGAAGTGCAGATTACCATTTCCAGCCTGAGTTCCATTAATCAATGCCTCCACCACCAAGTCCCACCAGAGAAAACAATGAAACTATGCATGTTACTTTGGAAGTAATCTATTAATCAAATGGTGCATGAAGAAGTACCTGCGACACTGCATCAGTGGAGGGAAAACATCCAGGGGGTTGTGGTAATGAGCAAAAACGCATAACCACCTCTTCTTATCTGGGAAACACCATCAGGCTGTGCCACACGTCACAAACATATTTTATTAGAGTTTAAGGATTGAATAACACCTTCACTCATAATTCTCATCAAAATGTGCAGTTGTTGCACTACTCCCCCCGTAATGTGATGTTAGCACACATTTTTGTAGTTTTACGTGGCATTTAATGGCATGAACAGTGAAAGAATGACACCCTGCTCAGAACTTTTACTTTAACGTTACACAAGAACATAAAATGACAGTATAAATCTTAAAATACTTTGTTATATTTATACATTGCCACAAATGATGTTTAGCTTGACAAAAATTGCCATTTTAGAAATACAGCGAATAATATATGGAAGTCATGTGGAACTGGAGATTTAACAGTGTGTTTAGCACAAAACCTAAAGTCAGCAGGTGCTCTTAGAAAATAGGCAATTTAAGATTATTTTTCCACCTCTTCCATTTTAGATTTGTTAATTTATCACAGGCTTTTTGGGTTGTTGTGGTTAAAGTGGTAATAAGTGGAAATTTAACTAGAGTTAGAGGTGTAATTTCATCTGGAGTATAGCACGATGTCACACTCTCTCTCTGTCTCTGTGTTGATCTCCAGCTCTGGTTTACCAGCCGGTCCAGCTGTGGGTTCATGTACATTCCTGTGAATTTCCGCCTTTCCAGATGTTACAGTTTGACTCAGAGCTAGCTCTTCTTCTCCTGGACAGGTAAGTAACAACATAAACTTGCTTTGACATGTTCCACAAAATGGTGTTATTGTTTTGGTCAGAGTGTTTTCACTTTTCAGAGATTCATTTGCAGACGAGGTGGGTGTGGCTGGGAGAAGAAGAAAAAAAGGGGGATATGGCTCATGACCATGACTGTATATATAAGATGGGCGTCACATGACGTCACACTTAGGTTTCTGAAGAGCAAAAGTGAAGCTCGTTGGGCGGTTCCTACCATCGCTATCGTGGCAGCGTCATGGCTCCCGTCGCTCCTGGAAAATACAAAAATGGGCAAAGTGGCTGAGAGGGGGGCTGTGAGCGTGGGGGTGGATGATTGACATCTATTAAACTCCAAGCTGCCTGTAGCTAAGAGCTAACTGAGCTAACTCGGCTCAAACGTGAGATAACTGGTTAATGAAGGTAGGCGTAAAAAGGATACGTCCCTGATTATGCTGAATTTTAATTCACAGTTGTCATGAAGGTAAACTTGACCTATTAATCCTAAAATGGATTTTTGTACCAGGCTTTAAACATGTTTATTTCTGCTGTGAAGTTGGTCTTTTTAACATGGGAGTCTGTGGGGATTTGCTCTGTTTTGGAGCCCCTAGCGGATGAGGGGTGAACTGTTATCTTTTGCACTTCCACAGAGGCTTCACATTTTACCGGCAGAGGCTGCCACTTGGTCATGACACACTTTGTGTTGATCTACAGGCAGCACACAATCGCAAAACTTGGGGTGAAACGATTTAGCTTTTTTCCCCTTAAAAACTTTAAAATCTCACCAGCATGTTGTTACATGTGCAAAAATAAAGTCTGATCAAGCCTTTTTTCATTTAAACAGCATACCACACTGATGAAGAACATGAAGAACATGATGAAGGGTCTTGAATCAAAACACATGCAGTGCAATGTTCAAACTGCAGCACAGCAATGAAAATATTCCAATAAAGAGCCAAGAACACTGTCCATAGCAGAAGAGATTATCCAGTGGCATCCAGTGGATGTGTGTGCATCTTAAATGAAGTTTAATTTATCCTCATCAAAGAAATCATAAATGTCGGACCTTATTTCAGACTTAAATACATAAAACATCTTGGCTGTTAACAAATGTTTACTTTCAACCTTTTTCACTGGCAAAGAAATGCTTCTGTAGAGCACAAACAAGTCGGTCAAAGGGCATACTGTAGTACCCAGAGTAGCACAATACACCTTTCCATGTTGTTTTTCCATTTAGCAGCATGTAGCTGTCAGAGAGAGCCTTCATCACTGTCAAAGATGGAAGAAAAGAAAAAAGAAGAACTATCACAGGCTTTCAGAAACTTCACACCTGACACCTCATCTTTGGTCAGAGGTAAAAAAAAAAAAAGGTGGAAATAAAGGTTTGGAGGTAAATTTTCCTTGTGTGGAGTTGGTGGTGGAAAGGAGGAGCTCAGCTTTTCTATCAATGCAGAGGGGCTTCCATATGAAAATGTCTGGCTGAAATGATCTATCTATCTATCTATCTATCTATCTATCTATCTATCTAGCTATCTAGCTAGCTAGCGGTCGGTCCGTCCGTCCGTTCCCAGCCATTTGGGCTGAGGTGAAGGGCCCTTAGCCACACAGACCACAGCCATCCCCATGGCAACCATCCTGCATACCAGCAGGATCCTGGGTCCCAGCATGGAGGGTCCCCATGAGGAATACACTGGAGTTAAAAATGCTAAAAGTACAAAAAAAAAAAAAAAAAAAATAGAAACCAATAAGAACAACAAATATTAAAGTTTAACTAAATTAAGTCATTAAAAACAACATGTCTTAGTCATAAAAAACAGAATTGAGAAAATTACAGGCGGTTTTTAAATAAATAAGTACATGAATAAGTAAAATAAAAACATAATAAAATGAAATAACCTAAACAAGATAAAATAACAATTCAGTTACAAGCTAAATTAACCCATAAGAGCCAGACGTGACATATTTGTCACATACAGTTTTTGAGACATTTTGCTTCAATTTATTGGTATAAACTTTGCTCAAAATCCTGTTGAACACAATCTAATACTCGTCTTCTGTCCCCTAATAGATACCCAGAAGCAGAAAACCATATTATAATATTTTTAATATATCACATGGTAATAACTGGTAGATATCTACCAGGGCCAAATAAAGACCTCATATTTAAAAAAATGCACTTTTCTTTTGGACCAAAAATTTGACCATTTTTTCAGATGTTGGGCCTTAACGGGTTAAAAAGGTAGGTCTGGAGGTTCTATTTAAAAGCATCAACAGTCTCTGCAGCCCTGAGGTTCCTGAGGTCTTGCTGTAGGTTTTAGTCCTGACTTTCTGAACAACTAAAAGGCCGTACCAGAGGAGCTCATAATTTAAAAGTAGGTCACATAAATAAGAAGGCCCAAGACCATAAAATCAATCCTGAAACACACAGGGAGCTAATGCAGCAATTTTAAAACTGGTGTAATGTGATCCCGCCCTCTGGTCCTCGTCAGAACACGTGCTGCTGAATCCTGGAGTAGCTGTAGTTTTGAAACACACTTTCTGAGAAGACCAGAGAGCAAGGCATTACAGTCATCTATTCTACTAGATATAAAAGCATGCATCAGCACCTTAGTGCTGGCAGGTGAGAGGAATGGGCGGACTATGTTTTTCAGATGATAAAATCCTGTCTTTGTGACATTTCTAATGTGTGGAATAAAATCCAGCTCAGAGTCAAAAAGGACACTCAGATTTCTCACACAATAAGAAAAATTAAAATGTAATTTTGGTGAAATGATCTCTTGTCTTCCTTGTGGGCGTGGACCGGCTCCAACAATTTATATATATATATATAAATGGGCCTTTAGAAAAAAGGACTCAGAAGTTGCACAGACACACACTCCTCTTCACTTTTTACTCTTCTCTTACTTTTTCTTGTGTTGTGATTCTTTTCACACAA